>NC_135235.1:404173519-404479548 GCF_051348905.1 Ranitomeya variabilis | reverse complement strand
CAGTTTGCACACATTATCATTGCTGTCCCTAATGGGGCTCACAATCAGTATGTCTTTGGAATGTGGGAGGAAACCGGAGAACCCGGAGGAAACTGGAGAACCCCGAGGAAACCCACGCAAACACGGGGAGAACATACAAACTCCTTGCAGATCATTTTCAGGTCATTAAATAACATTGGTAGTTTCTATACTATCCATAGGACCCCCAGTACCAGCTGAAGGGCCCCATGTACCATTTATAGTCACAGTACTAGCTGTAGGGCCCCAAGTAACAGCTGCAGGATCCTAGGTAACATTGATAGTTGCAGTACTGGTTGGATGACCCCAATAATACAAAAAGGACCCATGTAACATATTGAAGTGCTACCCATGGGAGCCCAGTATCAGCCGCAGGACCCTAGGTAAAGCCATGTTCACATGTTCAGTATTTGGTCAGTATTTTATCGCCAAAATCAGGACTGTAACAATGAGAGGAAAAGTATAATAGAAACATGTCAGCACTTGTGTATTATCACCAGCTCCTGGTTTTGGCATATAAATACTGAGGTAAAAAACTGACCAAATACTGATAGTGTGAACATTGATAATTGCAGGACACCCACTCCTGGTTCTGGCTTACAAATACTGAGGTGAATACTGACCAAATACTGAGCGTGTGATCATTGATAGTTGTAGGACACCCACTCCTGGTTCTGGCTTACAAATACTGAGGTGAATACTGACCAAATACTGAGCGTGTGATCATTGATAGTTGTAGGACACCCACTCCTGGTTCTGGCTTACAAATACTGAGGTGAATACTGACCAAATACTGAGCGTGTGATCATTGATAGTTGTAGGACACCCACTCCTGGTTCTGGCTTACAAATACTGAGGTGAATACTGACCAAATACTTAGCGTGTGATCATTGATAGTTGTAGGACACCCACTCCTGGTTCTGGCTTACAAATACTGAGGTGAATACTGACCAAATACTTAGCGTGTGATCATTGATAGTTGTAGGACACCCATTCTTAGATACAAGCCCAGTAACAGAAGCAGGGCTTTGGTCGCAGTGAGTGCTGTGCCCTCCCTTATAACAGCTGCAGTAATAGCCCAAGGCCCGGAGTGCCGGCTGTAGGTACACAGGAGCCATATTTACTATCCTTGTACAGATTGCTGGCCAGATAAGCATGTGGTCTATAGCGAATGTCTAGAATCAGTGGTGTGTCATCTCCGTCACACCGTGAGCAAACTTCGCTCACTGCTGCTGTGTATCTTAGGGCTGTGCTGGTGGGCAGAGTGGAGAGAGGAAGGTAAAGTGGGAACAGAAGCCAGCATGTCATGTAACATAATCATCCGGAGGGACTGTGTGCACGTAATATGGCGGGCTATCATCAGACGTGTGACTCCGGGGGCACTGAAAGCACAACTGTCTGCAGTGCGTGTTCAGCACCAGAGGGCCTGGCGGTAGAAATGGCCTGGGTTAGGCAGGTCGGGATATGTGTGCGAAGCTTTCTGCTGCTTAGGTAGGTGCCTGTATTGTAGAATGTATATACCTGTACCACCGCCTCTCCGCCGTGCTGCCCTCATGATTCTAAGGCTCCTGTGGATGCCCAACTTACTGTAGCACCTGGAAAATGATAAAAATAAGAAAAACGTTATCTATACCAAGCCCAGCCGCTCCAGGAACCTGAAACTGTACCTAAAGGAACCAAACAAAATGCTGAGCCCATTCTAACACACTCAGTTCACACAAAATAAAAAAAACTAGTTTGTTTTCTTGAAAAATATATTTTTCTTTCTCCTCTTCTATTATTATTATTATTGTTATTATTATTTATTGTTATAGCGCCATTTATTCCATGGCGCTTTACATGGGAGGAGGGGTATACATAATAAAAACAAGTACAATAATCTTAAACAATACAGGTCACAACTGGTACAGGAGGAGAGAGGACCCTGCCCGTGAGGGCTCACAATCTACAAGGGATGGGTGAGAATACAGTAGGTGAGGATAGAGCTGGTCATGCAGCGGTTTGGTCGATCAGTGGTTACTGCAGGTTGTAGGCTTGTCGGAAGAGGTGGGTCTTCAGGCTCTTTTTGAAGATTTCGATGGTAGGCGAGAGTCTGATGTGTTGTGGTAGAGGGTTCCAGAGTAGGGGTGATACGCGAGAGAAATCTTGTATGCGATTGTGGGAAGAGGAGATAAGAGGGGAGTAGAGAAGGAGATCTTGTGAGGATCGGAGGTTGCGTGTAGGTATGTACCGGAAGACGAGGTCACAGATGTAAGGAGGAGACAGGTTGTGGATGGCTTTGTACGTCATGGTTAGGGTTTTGTACTGGAGTCTCCGGGCAATGGGGAGTCAGTGAAGAGATTGACAGAGGGGAGAGGCCGGGGAATAGCGGGGGGGCAGGTGGATTAGTCGGGCAGCTGAGTTTAGAATAGATTGGAGGGGCGTGAGAGTGTTAGAGGGGAGGCCACAGAGCAGGAGGTTGCAGTAGTCAAGGCGAGAGATGATGAGGGCATGGACTAGGGTTTTTTGCAGATTCTTGGTTGAGGAATGAAATATTTTTGAGTTGAAGTCGGCAGGAAGTGGAAAGGGCTTGGATATGTGGTTTGAAGGAGAGATCATCGTCAAGGATTACCCCGAGGCATCGAGCTTGTGGGACTGGGGAGAGTGGGCAGCCATTTACTGTAATGTTGAAAAAATATGCCATAAAAACCCTAATACTAAACAGCCTAACACATGAAAACACTCTACTTGTGGTAAATTTTCATTCATCTGAGCCAGAATAGCTTTTTTAAGTGTTCACATTAAACCAAATGATTGAAAAGTAAATGGCAGAGGTTTGGGTTTAGAATATACCAGGGTGGATAAACGGCCACTGAAACAGGTTGGGTATAGTCATTAAGTGCTGCTCCCATACACATCCATAGAGGACCCTCGAAAAGTGGGGTACTGTGATAAGCAGGGCTGTGGAGTTGGTAAGCCAAACCAAAATGGGCTCCAACTCCATGACTCCGACTCCACAGCCCTGGTGCTAAGGACACTGTATGGTATGGTGTGGGGTGCGGATGCCACTGGCTCCCGTGTGTGTAGGGGGCATGTGTACACGGCACTAGCTTGTGTATATGGCAAATACTGTTATGTATCTTCTGTATATATTTTTTAGGCACAACCCTCTAGGACACCGCACCTCTTCTGCTCAACTCCCAGGATGTCAAGTGCTGGTAGTAAGAGAGCAGCAGGGGATGCTGGCCCCTCGGGTCCCCCTGAAAAAAAGGCAGCAGTCGAGGATTCTGGGACCACAGTGGAAACTATAAAGCTGGGGGGCGTCTCATCCACAGTAAGTTTTGTTCACAGAAGCTTTTTTTTTTGTTTGTTTTTTCTGTTAGTTAATTTGACTTTGTTCTTCTAGGAGGAGCAGGACTTGCGCACCCTGCAGGTGAAGAACAAGAAGCTAGCTGGCATGCTGGACCAGAGACAGGCCATAGAAGACGAGCTGCGGGACCGCATCGAGACCCTGGAGAAACGCCAGGCCACAGATGATGCATCTCTCCTCATTGTGAACCGTTACTGGAGTCAGGTCTGTCCTGCTGTTGGCAGTGCCACCCTGGCCCTACTCCTCTGTACTAGGCTAGTGCATCTTACTCCTCTAGCTTCTCATACATTCCAACTGCTATGGACTTTAGGGCTCTTTAGTTCCTGCAATCCGCAAAAAGATTTGTGTAGCAGTCATATAGCAATCCGTGTGGAGCACACGTGCACGTCCTGCGGCCCCCCATCATCAGGACGCGGACACGCTTCTGCATGCCGACTAGTAAAAGTATTCCACATGTAGGTCTCAAAACAGAGTCTTAACTCTTTATATAAATGCATGTAAAATGCCATGGCCACATATCAGAAACCATATTGAATGTGTAGTCAGAACATGCCAGCCGACCATCTAATATATCACATCCTCAGGGACAGGACTGGACAACCCTTTTAGGTTACATCCCCACATTGAGCTTTTGGTGCAGCGTCTTGCATTTCCAGCAAAGTAGATGGGATTTATAGAAATCTCATGCCCACTGTCGTTTTTTGCCTATCGCTCTATTGGGGGACACCTAAAACCATGTATTTTTGCACAGTGTAAACCGCAGGGTCTGCTGTGCCAGCGTGACTGATATTTCCGAGCTCTCATGCACACACTGCTTATTTTTTCTGTACAGATATAAAGGCTTACAAATCTGCATGATGTCACTTCCTTCAGAGTTTATGCAGTGTTTTTCCCCCATTGGAAAAAAATCTGCCTCAAAAATGTGCATATTTTACGGTTTTCCTGCCAAAACTCCAGTACTTGCAACAGCTTTTTGTACTGCAAATACTGAACATGTGCACATACCCATATGTGCAGAAAGTCTACAACATCAACAACTCACCAAATACTCATCATGGGGACGTAGCCTTAACATGAATCTGTCAGCAGGTTTTGCTATATAATCCGTCAGCAGCATGAAGTAGGGACAGCGACTCTGATTCCATCAATGTATCACTGAGTGCAGCAGTTGTGATGGTCACAGTTTTCTCTGCTGCAGATCTAGCAGAGCTGAGATGTTTAAGCTGTGTATAATCTCACCCACACCATAGCTTTCTGTGTACATTGTATAATGACAGTGAACTGCACAAGGAAGCACAAGGCCAGTTGTCCTGTAGTGATTATCTCTTGCTGATAAATCACAGACGTGTAGGTGGCACATCATTGGAACCAGGGTCTCAGCTCCTATGTTATGGTGTTCTCATATTACTTAGCCAAACTTGCGGACAGATTGCCTTTAAGGGCTGGTTCAGGAGGGGTTTGTTTTTGCATACTTTAATAAAAAGACAAATTTGCTTCTAAAGTAGTAAAGCCTTTACTTATTGTGTATGGCCAGTTTTGTGCTGTATGTAATGTGGCAATGTAAACCGCTGAATGTGGGCAGGACTGGTGCCTTGTGATTGACAATTCTGGCCTAGCGTCCTGTTTCGGGAGAATGATCACATCTGCAATTCACACACAGCAGAGAGTTACGCAGAGGAAAGAGGTCTGTGTTGGAAAGGCTTCGCTCTAACTTGAACAGCAGGCGTAAAATAATGTACAATAGTAAGTCGATCTGACACAATCATTAGATTTCCTTTTACCATTTACTCAACGTTTCTCTCTTTCAGTTTGATGAAAACATTCGGATCCTCCTTGGCCGTTACGATTTGGACCAAGATTTGGGAGAGTTTCTCAGTGAGCGGAAAGCGCTGGTGATTCCAGAGCCCGAGCCAGATTCTGACAGCAATTCAGAACGCAAGGACAGTGAAAGAGGTAAGGGATTTACCCTGCAGATTTTTTTGGATTCTGCTTGGATAAAGTGGGGTACATGGCTAGGATTCCAAGTAGTAGTGATTTTGGTCTAGTGTCTCAGTATGGAGCCAAAGCTGTCTGGGCTCTATATTAAGTATCCATATGATACAAGATTTTGGTTTAGCATTGCGCTCTCAATGGCTTATAGGGAATCTGTTAGCAAGTCTTTGCTACCTCATCCTAGAGCAGCATGAGGTAGGCAAGGAAAAGCTGAATCCAACGATGTGTCACTTAGTTTACTGGGTGCAGCCGTTCTCTCACAATCAGAGCTTTTAGATATAGAATGAAGCAGAGCTGAAAAAGCTAGCCCAACCCACTCCAGACAGTGAGGTGCTTAGTTGCCAGACTAGTCCTGCAATGTTAATCTCTTAGGCTACTTTCACATTAGCGTCGTGCACTGCACGTCGCTATGCGTCGTTTTGTAGAAAAAATGCATCCTGCAAAAGTGCTTGCAGGATGCGTTTTTTCTCCATAGACTTGCATTAGCGACACAGTGCGACGCATTGCCACACGTCGCAACCGTCGTGCGACGGTTGCGTCGGACCCTCGCCACCAAAAAACGTTGCATGTAACGTTTTTTGGTGCGTCGCGTCTGCCAATTCTGAACGCGCATGCGTGGCCAGAACTCCGCCCCCTCCTCCCCGCACCTCACAATGGGGCAGCGGATGCGTTGAAAAACAGCATCCGCTGCCCCCGTTGTGCGGCGCTTTCACTGCTTGCGTCGGTACGTCGCAACGACGCAATTCGTCGTGCGTCGTACGACGCTAGTGTGAAAGTAGCCTTAATGATAAATCCTTCACAGTTAGTAAACAGCAGCACGCACTTTGGCAAGTGACACAGCCCTGAATTCTGTGTTTCAGCCTCTATCTCCTGCTGCCCTCAGGTTACATAGCAAAAACCTGCTGACAGATTCCCTCTAAGGACCTCAGCGTCTGAGCCCACTCTATACACCCCACATGCAACCTGTTCCAAAAATGGTTGTCACATGTCATTAATGGGTTATTTGATCCGGACAACCACTAGATTTTGTAAAGTTACAGGGGTGTGGCTTTTTCTGACCTTTCTCTAACTGATGGCCTTTTACTTGTAGGCGATGGGCTGACGGAGTCCTCGTTCTCTTTCTTGGGCACTTTGGCCAGCAGTAGCAGTGAAGAGATCGAGTCTCAGCTGCAGGAACGTGTAGAATCCTCTCGCCGAGCCGTTGCCCGCATTGTGTTGGTCTACGATCGGTTACATGCCCGGCTGGACCAGGTGTCTGCTAAACTCAACAGCAATGGTAAGAAATCCTGGCATTTAGCAACATCGAATCTTGATCAGTTTTGAATGCACCATTGTTTGGTATCCACTCTTTGCCTGTTTTCATGCAGACCCATCACAGATGGAAGAAGCTGTGAAAGAGTTGAGCTCTATGTTAACTAATGAGAACATACGTCTGCAGGAGGTGTGCAAGCGGGTGCAGGAAAAGCAGCAGAACATGACTCAAGAGGTTTGGAGACTTGTTTTCTCAGCTGAGTGAATGTCCAGTTGGCCATCAGTAGGGGACACACTTATCTCCTTCTAGTAAAGGCTGGAGACAGCCAGATTCTTATCATATCAGCAGCTTTATGGCTATGCAGGACACTTGGTTCCCCCTACCATAAAAGAAAAAGCTAGGATTGCTCTAATCTATTTTACCTATTCCATTTATATTAAGAAAGTGATTAGCACAATCTATGGGATTTGCAAATTGCATTATCGTTTAAAGGTGTGTGTGTGTGTGTGTGTGTGTGTGGAGACGGGGGTGGGGGAGACATTTATTTTATAAGCTGAAAATAATTTTACATGAGGCATAGGTGACCGGATTGATTATACTGGGTCACATGGCCAAAATCTGCTTCCCAGCCTTCAGATTTAGTTTCAGACTTGACACAGTGGCATCTGCCATTGTAGTTCCAACAGATCACAGGCAAGAATTTTTGACATGAAAGTTTCACCTAAGCATTTATTACTTTAATGTGTCTTTTAGATAAAGACTCGCTTTTTTAGCAAGAAAAATATTTCTAAAAAGTGTGCATCTGATACATCAGACCTGGGCAAACTGCAGTCTGCGGGCCACATCCAGCCCTCTAGCTGTACTAGCCTGGCCCATGGACAGAGCTGAAGGGCTGAAACAGCGTCCCACGGGCCGCGCCATGCCCTCCTCCGCCCGCCGTCCATCTGCCGCCGCTGGCAGTGCTATCCTCATGGATGCAGACAGATGTGAATACATTGGTGGAGGACGCGGCTGCCGGCTCATATTTCACCAATCAGTGTGTGAGACAGGAGACGCAATTACGTCATTTCTGCTTCTGAGACTTATGTAGGAGGCTATGTAGGGCTGACCCTGTATGTAGGAGATTATGTGGGGGGGGGCTCATTCTGTATGTAGTGAGGCTATGTTCGCACATGCTGTATATAGGTGGATATGAGTATATATAGGTATGTATATTTTCAGCAGAGCTATGTGTTTGTCTGTGTATAGAGCTGAGTGTGTATATGCAGCAAAGCAATGTTTATATGCAGCAGAGCTATGTGTATAGAGCTGCGTGTACATTATATATGCATTAGAGCTGTGTTTTTGTGTGTGTTTATGAAGCAGAGGTTGTGTGGGTGTGTGTGTGTCTGTGTATGTATGTGTGTATGTATATATATATGTATGTGTGTGTGTGTGTATATATATATATATATATATATATATATATATATATATATATATATATATATATATATATATATATATATATATATATACACACTCACCGGCCACTTTATTAGGTACACCTGTCCAACTTCTTGTTAACACTTAATTTCTAATCAGCCAATCACATGGCGGCAACTCAGTGCATTTAGGCATGTAGACATGGTCAAGACAATCTCCTGCAGTTCAAACCGAGCATCAGTATGGGGAAGAAAGGTGATTTGAGTGCCTTTGAACGTGGCATGGTTGTTGGTGCCAGAAGGGCTGGTCTGAGTATTTCAGAAACTGCTGATCTACTGGGATTTTCACGCACAACCATCTCTAGGGTTTACAGAGAATGGTCCGAAAAAGAAAAAAAATCCAGTGAGCGGCAGTTCTGTGGGCGGAAATGCCTTGTTGATGCCAGAGGTCAGAGGAGAATGGGCAGACTGGTTCGAGCTGATAGAAAGGCAACAGTGACTCAAATCGCCACCCGTTACAACCAAGGTAGGCCTAAGAGCATCTCTGAACGCACAGTGCGTCGAACTTTGAGGCAGATGGGCTACAGCAGCAGAAGACCACACCGGGTACCACTCCTTTCAGCTAAGAACAGGAAACTGAGGCTACAATTTGTACAAGCTCATCGAAATTGGACAGTAGAAGATTGGAAAAACGTTGCTTGGTCTGATGAGTCTCGATTTCTGCTGCGACATTCGGATGGTAGGGTCAGAATTTGGCGTAAACAACATGAAAGCATGGATCCATCCTGCCTTGTATGGAGCATCTTTGGGATGTGCAGCCGACAAATCTGCGGCAACTGTGTGATGCCATCATGTCAATATGGACCAAAATCTCTGAGGAATGCTTCCAGCACCTTGTTGAATCTATGCCACGAAGAATTGAGGCAGTTCTGAAGGCAAAAGGGGGTCCAACCCGTTACTAGCATGGTGTACCTAATAAAGTGGCCGGTGAGTGTATATAATATATATACAGTGGGGCAAAAAAGTATTTAGTCAGTCAGCAATAGTGCAAGTTCCACCACTTAAAAAGATGAGAGGCGTCTGTAATTTACATCATAGGTAGACCTCAACTATGGGAGACAAACTGAGAAAAAAAAATCCAGAAAATCACATTGTCTGTTTTTTTATCATTTTATTTGCATATTATGGTGGAAAATAAGTATTTGGTCAGAAACAAACAATCAAGATTTCTGGCTCTCACAGACCTGTAACTTCTTCTTTAAGAGTCTCCTCTTTCCTCCACTCATTACCTGTAGTAATGGCACCTGTTTAAACTTGTTATCAGTATAAAAAGACACCTGTGCACACCCTCAAACAGTCTGACTCCAAACTCCACTATGGTGAAGACCAAAGAGCTGTCAAAGGACACCAGAAACAAAATTGTAGCCCTGCACCAGGCTGGGAAGACTGAATCTGCAATAGCCAACCAGCTTGGAGTGAAGAAATCAACAGTGGGAGCAATAATTAGAAAATGGAAGACATTCAAGACCACTGATAATCTCCCTCGATCTGGGGCTCCACGCAAAATCCCACCCCGTGGGGTCAGAATGATCACAAGAACGGTGAGCAAAAATCCCAGAACCACGCGGGAGGGACCTAGTGAATGAAATGCAGAGAGCTGGGACCAATGTAACAAGGCCTACCATAAGTAACACACTACGCCACCATGGACTCAGATCCTGCAGTGCCAGACGTGTCCCACTGCTTAAGCCAGTACATGCCCAGGCCCGTCTGAAGTTTGCTAGAGAGCATTTGGATGATCCAGAGGAGTTTTGGGAGAATGTCCTATGGTCTGATGAAACCAAACTGGAACTGTTTGGTAGAAACACAACTTGTCGTGTTTGGAGGAAAAAGAATACTGAGTTGCATCCATCAAACACCATACCTACTGTAAAGCATGGTGGTGGAAACATCATGCTTTGGGGCTGTTTCTCTGCAAAGGGGCCAGGACGACTGATCCGGGTACATGAAAGAATGAATGGGGCCATGTATCGTGAGATTTTGAGTGCAAACCTCCTTCCATCAGCAAGGGCATTGAAGATGAAACGTGGCTGGGTCTTTCAACATGACAATGATCCAAAGCACACCGCCAGGGCAACGAAGGAGTGGCTTCGTAAGAAGCATTTCAAGGTCCTGGAGTGGCCTAGCCAGTCTCCAGATCTCAACCCTATAGAAAACCTTTGGAGGGAGTTGAAAGTCCGTGTTGCCAAGCGAAAAGCCAAAAACATCACTGCTCTAGAGGAGATCTGCATGGAGGAATGGGCCAACATACCAACAACAGTGTGTGGCAACCTTGTGAAGACTTACAGGAAACGTTTGACCTCTGTCATTGCCAACAAAGGATGTATTACAAAGTATTGAGATGAAATTTTGTTTCTGACCAAATACTTATTTTGCCACCATAATATGCAAAGAAAATGATAAAAAAACAGACAATGTGATTTTCTTGATTTTTTTTTCTCAGTTTGTCTCCCATAGTTGAGGTCTACCTATGATGTAAATTACAGACGCCTCTCATCTTTTTAAGTGGTGGAACTTGCACTATTGCTGACTGACTAAATACTTTTTTGCCCCACTGTATATATATGTGCCTAAAAGTAGTATTCAACCCCCTGCAGGTTTAATAAGATGCAAATAAGTTAGAGCCTTCAAACTTCAAACAAGAGCAGGATTTATTAACAGATGCATAAATCTTACAAACCAAAAAGTTTTGTTGCTCAGTTACATTTTTATAAATTTTAAACATAAAAGTGTGGGTCAATTATTATTCAACCCCTAGGTTTAATATTTTGTGGAATAACCTTTGTTTGCAATTACAGCTAATAATCGTCTTTTATAAGACCTGATCAGGCCGGCACAGGTCTCTGGAGTTATCTTGGCCCACTCCTCCATGCAGATCTTCTCCAAGTTATCTAGGTTCTTTGGGTGTCTCATGTGGACTTTAATCTTGAGCTCCTTCCACAAGTTTTCAATTGGGTTAAGGTCAGGAGACTGACTAGGCCACTGCAACACCTTGATTTTTTGCCTCTTGAACCAGGCCTTGGTTTTCTTGGCTGTGTGCTTTGGGTCGTTGTCTTGTTGGAAGATGAAATGACGACCCATCTTAAGATCCTTGATGGAGGAGCGGAAGTTCTTGGCCAAAATCTCCAGGTAGGCCGTGCTATCCATCTTCCCATGGATGCGGACCAGATGGCCAGGCCCCTTGGCTGAGAAACAGCCCCACAGCATGATGCTGCCACCACCATGCTTGACTGTAGGGATGGTATTCTTGGGGTCGTATGCAGTGCCATCCAGTCTCCAAACGTCACGTGTGTGGTTGGCACCAAAGATCTCGATCTTGGTCTCATCAGACCAGAGAACCTTGAACCAGTCAGTCTCAGAGTCCTCCAAGTGGTCATGAGCAAACTGTAGACGAGCCTTGACATGATACTTTGAAAGTAAAGGTACCTTACGGGCTCGTCTGGAACGGAGACCATTGCGGTGGAGTACGTTACTTATGGTATTGACTGAAACCAATGTCCCCACTGCCATGAGATCTTCCCGGAGCTCCTTCCTTGTCCTTGGGTTAGCCTTGACTCTTCGGACAAGCCTGGCCTCGGCACGGGAGGAAACTTTCAAAGGCTGTCCAGGCCGTGGAAGGCTAACAGTAGTTCCATAAGCCTTCCACTTCCGGATGATGCTCCCAACAGTGGAGACAGGTAGGCCCAACTCCTTGGAAAGGGTTTTGTACCCCTTGCCAGCCTTGTGACCCTCCACGATCTTGTCTCTGATGGCCTTGGAATGCTCCTTTGTCTTTCCCATGTTGATCATATATGAGTGTTGTTCACAAGTTTGGGGAGGGTCTTAAATAGTCAGAAAAGGCTGGAAAAAGAGATAATTAATCCAAACATGTGAAGCTCATTGTTCTTTGTGCCTGAACTACTTCTTAATACTTTAGGGGAACCAAACAGAATTCTGGTGGGTTGAGGGGTTGAATAATAAATGACCCTCTGAAAAAACTTTTCCCAATTTAAAAAAAAAAATAAACAAAGAAATAACATTCTTTTTTGCTGCAGTGCATTTCACACTTCCAGGCTGATCTACAGTCCAAATGTCACAATGCCAAGTTAATTCCAAATGTGTAAACCTGCTAAATCTGCAGGGGGTTGAATACTACTTGTAGGCACTGTGTATATATATATATATATATATATATATATATATATATATATATATATATATATATATATATATATATATATATATGTGTGCAGCAGAACTGGTCAGAATCCCCTGTTAAATAAATCAAGGGTGCCACTTTTGGAAATCTACCCATGGCCACGCTGTTATTGGTCCATTGTTACCAACTGGCCACATCGGCTATTTTAAGCAGTCACCTAAACCGTGTAAACGGCAAACCAGGGTTTCTTTTATATTGTTTCCCATTTTAAAGTTGTCTCTTGAGCAGCTCAGAACTATGCGGTCTCCTTTTTTCCTAGTTTCTGGCAGGGTTGGGCTCACCTCACTGAGTGACAATTTTTTGCGTTTAGCAGAGCTATAGTGTTAGTAAAACTATAAAGCTCAGAACAAGCTCTGCTGTAACACATTCAGCCATCAATGGTCTGTTCTGGAGTCTACACTGCCATCCTGCTCTGGCATAAGCTGATGCTGTAGACTGGTGATTTTGCAAGTTTTTAGCATCAGGTTGTCAAGAGCTGAGAGAGAGCGAGGGAGGTGAGCAGATAACTGCTGCATCGAAATCAATGGTTTGGAAAGCGCTGGCTGGGATCTTAGGCGATAACACCTCTCCTAGAATGTAACTACTGCGCACTCTGGGTAGAAACTGATGGCCGAGCTCCATAGAAACCAGCTGTGCACTATGTAAGATATAAGTTCTCATTGCAGGAGAATGACAGCAAATTGAAAACAAATTGATTTTCAAAGTTGCTTATTTTCTTGCTGTGTAACTAATTAAAGTAAATGTAATAGCTTAAGAATACCCCTTTAAGGGAATATAGTGATAGGTGGAGGTAATTTACCATACTTTGTAAAGCTTCAGATGCATATGTGCAACTCTTGTTCCTCTGTATTTTAGTTTAGTCAGTTGCAGACACGTTTGGAGAATGCAGAGTCTCGGGTCTCTGTGCTAGACAGTCTTATTGAAGATCTGCAATGGGACATTGATAAGGTCCGGAAAAGAGAACAACGCCTGAACAGACACTTGTCTGAGGTCCTGGAGAGGGTAAGCAATATTGATGGTGTTAGGAGATGGCACTTACACGATTTCTGATACACCGTCATTAATCGTCATTATCTTGGCAGGTCAATTCCAAGGGCTACAAAGTGTATGGTGCCGGAAGCAGCTTGTATGGAGGAACCATAACCATCAATTCTAAGAAGGTGAAGAATTGTACTTATTAATGGACTGATACCTATAAGGTATCATGTTGTCTGATTGTGTAGTCTCAGTTATTAGTGAACCAGGCCTCTGGTTCCTTCTCTAAGATGTTTGGCTGAGAAGCTACAATGTCAAAGCACATTTCCCCCTCTTTCTTTCTTCTCCCATTGCCGTAGCCAGCATGCTAGTGTCTCCTTCCTGCTCTTCTCTTGGTTGTACTAGCTGGCATTATAGGGAAGAACGCAGCTAAGTGTCCTTGATGATATATAACATTCTTTGTGTCAATAGTCCTTACCTGCACAGACCACAGATGCTAGGACATTACTCAGGAACAGGTTAGTGAAACGGGCAAGAGATGCTGCAGGATCTGGCACACATTGTCCCGTATAGGAGCTGTATACACACAACCTTACTGCAAGTTGCTGTATTCTAGATACATTGGAGGAAAGGTGCAATTGCACTTTGGTTTCTTATTGGAATGTCACAAAATAGAGCTTTAATGGACATTTAGGGCAATACATGCTGTCACATAGTGGGTTTTTGAACACATATACAAGAAAAAGGTGAAATAACATGTCATCTTTGTAATTATGCAAGTGGTGACCTAGGGTATGGGCAATGTAATTTTGCCATTGTGCCCAACCCAAGTTAGAAAACATTTGCAGATCTGTCCACCTTCTACACTCTCTGAATGGGGAGGTTTGCAGCCTGCCTGGTATTTATATATGACACTGTTAGATTTTGGCATAGATGTTTTATGTTCTCCTCCGTTTTCATGCAGTTTGAAGAGATGACGTCAGAAGTCGACATGAATACGGAGTTAGCAGTCAACCGCCTGCAGGAATTGGACAAATTGCGACAGGACCTGCAGGATGTGACTGCAGAGAACCAGGAACTTCAGGTAGCTTTCTTCTTCTGTAGTCTTTACTGCTGATGCAGAAGTGATTTTGCAACATGAATCTTTGGGTTTCAGTTGACATCAAAATGAAATGGGAATGTTAGAGTGACGCTTGTCACATGTGAATGCCCATTCGTCATTATAATTGAGGAAACCTAGCCACTTTTATTTACAGGTGGAGCCCACAGAAGGCTCATTATGGTAGTCCTACCCATGATGACTGATGGAAATGGCTCAGTCCTGTCCTCTAAAGTGTGCTGCTAGCCTTCCAGATCTTATATACTGTGTGGCCACATTTGTTACATCTCCTCTAAAACAGGAAACATTATTGAAGCTTGCCTCGTAGGAGTACCGTACTCTTCCTCTTTCAGACCACAATCTACTCACATTCTCTTCCCTCTCCACTCCTTGTCTACAATCCCCACCCCACAAACTTGCACACCCTTGCAGAAATCTTAAACACCTTGATCTACACTCACTCTCTGAATCCCTCCTCCCTCTCACAGACATAAGTTTCCTACACAATGCGGATGATGCTGCCGCTCTATATACAGTGTCACAATAGTTGCAGCTTTGGAATCTCTTGCCCCTCTCACACATACCAAAGCTCGCAAAATCAACAGACAGCCCTGGCACACCAGCCTGACCAAAGAACTGAGGCGAGCTTCCAGGGCTGCAGAGCGGAGATGGAAAAGATCCCACTCCGATAAGCACTTTATCGCATTCAAACAGTCCCTCACTACTTTCAAGACCACACTCGCCACAGCTAAACAAACCCACTTCTCATCTCTCATATCCTCCCTGTCTCACAACCCTAAACAGTTATTCAACACCTTCAACTCTCTCCTCCGTCCCCCAGCACCTCCTCCCTCCCCACTCATCTCAGCTGAAGACTTTGCCTCATTTTTCAAGCAGAAGATTGAGAACATCAGAGACAGTTTTAGTTGACAACCCCCAGAACCCTTCCTCCCAACTACCCAGCCCTCCACCTCCAAAACCAACTTCTCCACCATTACAGAAGATCGACTCTCAACTCTACTGTCAAGATCGCATCTCACCACCTGTGCACTTGACCCGATCCCTTCCCACTTCATCCCAAACCTCGCCACCATCTTCATCCCAACCCTAACCCATCTCTTCAACCTATCACTAACAACTGGTGTTTTCCCCTCAAGCTTTAAACATGCCTCAATCACACCTCTCCTCAAAAAGCCCTCACTTGACCCATCCTCTGTATCTAGCTATCACCCTATATCACTTCTCCCCTATGCCTCAAAACTACTGGAATAACACGTCCATCTTGAACTGTCCTCCCATCTATCTTCCTGCTCCCTTTTCGACCGCTTACAATCAGGCTTCCAGTCACACCACTCCACTGAAACTGCCCTAACTAAGGTCACCAATGACCTCTTAACCGCCAAGAGCAAGCGACACTACTCTATCCTCCTCCTCTTGGACCTGTCCTCTGCCTTTGACACAGTGGACCAGTCCCTATTGCTACAGACCCTCTCATCCTTTGGCATCACAGACTTGGCCCTATCCTGGATCTCATCATACCTAACTGACCGAACATTCAGCGTCTCCCATTCACACACCACCCCCTCACCTCGCCCCTATCTGTCGGGAGTCCCGCAAGGTTCAGTTCTAGGGCCCCTGCTCTTCTCCATTTACACTTTTGGCCTGGGACAGCTCATAGAATCTCACGGTTTTCAGTATCATCTCTATGCTGATGACACACAGATCTACATCTCTGGACCAGATATCACCACCGTACTAACCAGAATCCCTCAACGTCTATCCGCTATTTCATCCTTCTTCTCTGCTAGATTTCTAAAACTTAACATGGACAAAACAGAATTCATTGTCTTTCCCCCATCTCATGTGACCCCCCCCCCCCCCAACGAACCTATCTATTACAGTAAACGGCTGACGACTCTCCCCAGTCCCACAAGCTCGCTGTCTCGGGGTAATCCTTGACACTGATCTCTCCTTCAAACCACATATCCAAGCCCTTTCCTCTTCCTGCCGCCTTCAACTCAAAAATATTTCACGGATCCGTACATTCCTAAACCAAGAATCTGCAAAAACCCTAGTCCATGCCCTCATCATCTCCCGCCTCGACTACTGTAACCTCCTGCTCTGTAGCCTCCCCTCGAACACTCTCGCACCCCTCCAATCTATTCTAAACTCAGCTGCCCGACTAATCCACCTGTCCCCCCGCTATTCCCCGGCCTCTCCCCTCTCTCAATCCCTTCACTGGCTCCCCATTACCCAGAGACTCCAGTACAAAACCCTAACCATGACATACAAAGCCATCCACAACCTGTCTTCTCCATACAACTGTGACCTCGTCTCCAGGTACTTTCCTGCACGCAACCTCTGATCCTCACAAGATCTCCTTCTCTACTCCCCTCGTATCTCCTCTTCCCACAATCGCATACAAGATTTCTCTCGCGTATCACCCCTACTCTGGAACCCTCTACCACAACACATCAGACTCTCACCTACCATCGAAACCTTCAAAAAGAGCCTGAAGACCCACCTCTTCCGACAAGCCTACAACCTGCAGTAACCACCGATCAACCAAACCGCTGCATGACCAGCTCTATCCTCGCCTACTGTATTCTCACCCATCCCTTGTAGATTGTGAGCCTTCGCTGGTAGGGTCCTTCCTCCTCCTGTACCAGTTATGACTTGTATTGTTTAAGATTATTGTACTTGTTTTTATTATGTATACCCCTCCTCACATGTAAAGCGCCATGGAATAAATGGCGCTATGATAATAAGTAATAATAATAATAATATGGCAATGGAGCTTGGGGATGCAGTTAACGCTCTTGAGATTTGCCAGTTGCCCATCACCGCTTCTTTTTGAAATTCTTGTTCTTCTTTTTACCATCAGGCTTTGCTGGCAAATGCTGTGGAGGAAAACGTGCGAGTGTCTCCAGAATATAGATGCATGCAGTCTCAGTTTTCTGTCTTGTATAATGAATCTCTACAGTTGAAAGCCCAGTTGGATGAAGCTCGTTCCCTTTTACATGGAACACGTAGCAATCACCAGCGTCAGCTCGAGCTCATTGAGGTGAGTTCACTAAACTGAAGATACTAGCCAACTTCCTCCCAATATAGGAAACACTAAACTGCATAATATAAATCAATCTATCATTCTACATATATAAGTATGTATGTACCAGATATACTAGTGTATAAACCGACCTGAGTATAAGCCGAGACACCTAATTTTGCCACAAAAAACTGGTAAAACGTATTGACTCGAGTATAAGCCTGGTATGCATGGCTCCTCCTCCCTAGCCTTGTATGCATACCTCCTTATCCCCATCCTTGTCTGCCTGGCTCCTTATCCCCATCCTTGTCTGTCTGGCTCCTTATCCCCATCCTTGTCTGTCTGGCGCCTTATCCCCATCCTTGTCTGTCTGGCGCCTTATCTCCATCCTTGTCTGTCTGGCGCCTTATCCCCATCCTTGTCTGCCTGGCTCCTTATCCCCAGCCTTGTCTGCCTGGCTCCTTATCCCCAGCCTTGTCTGCCTTTGCGCCTTATCCCCATCCATGTCTGCATGGCTCCTCATCCCTTTCCTTGTCTGCCTGGCGCCTTATCCCCAGCCTTGTCTGCCTGGCTCCTTATCCCCATCCATGCCTGCCTGGCTCCTTATCCCCATCTTTGTCTGCATGGCTCTTCATCCCTTTCCTTGCCTGCATGGCTCCTTATCCCCATCCTGGTATGCATGGCTCCTTATCCCCATCCTTGTATGCATGGCTCCTTATCCCCATCCTTGTATGCATGGCTCCTTATCCTCATCCATGTATGCATGGCTCTTTATCCTCATCCTTGTATGCATGGCTCCTCATCTCCATCCTTGTCTGCATGGCTTCTTATCCCCATTTTTGTATACATGGTTCCTCATCCCTGTTCTTGTATGTATGGCCCCCATGAGAAAAGCATAACAAAACCCCAAAACATCCTACTTACTTTCCCTGCGCGCCCTTGCAGCATCTGGTTCCGTTGCCAGCTGCATCTGCGGCCAAGCGATCACGTGTCCCCGCTCATTAAGGTAATGACTATTCACCTCTATCCACGCCTATGGGAGTGGAGAGAGATGAATATTCATTACCTTAATGAGCAGGCACAAATGATAGCCCGGCAGCTGCTGCAAGCCGGTGTCTGCTGCTGACACTGTGCACGCTTTAAGAGAAATGAAAAGTTCACTGCTATTGCAGTGAAAATTTCTCTTTAGCAGCAGCGGGCACAAACTTTAGCCGCAGCCGCCGGCTTTTGCCTCCTGTGAACCTCTCCCCCGCCTGATTCTGGGACAATGACTCGTTTATAAGCCGAGGGGGAGGGGCATTTTAGCAGAAAAAAGTGCTGAAAAACTCTGCTTATACAGGAGTATATACAGTACTAGATGGTGGCCCGATTCTAACGCATCGGGTATTCTAGAATATGTATGTCCACGTAGTATATTGCCCGTCCACGTAGTATATTGCCCAGCCACGTAGTATATTGCCCAGTTACATTGTATATTGCCCAGTTACATTGTATATTGCCCAGTGACGTAGTATACAGCACAGAGCCACATAGTATATTGCCCAGTGACGTAGTATACAGCACAGAGCCACGTAGTATATTGCCCAGTGACGTAGTATACAGCACAGAGCCACGTAGTATATTGCACAGCCCATGTAGTATAATGCCCAGCCATGTAGTATATTGCACAGCCCATGTAGTATATTGCCCAGCTACGTAGTATATTGCCCAGCCACCTATGACACAGGTTAAAAAAATAAAAAATAAACATATACTCACCTTCCGCTGGCGCGTTGTAGCTCTGTCGCCTGTGTGGGGTGCAGGCGGCAGCTTCCGGTCCCAGGGTGTTATGACGTCGCGGTCACGTGACGTCACGGCAGGTCCTTGTCGCGCAGGACCTGTGATGACGTCGCGGTCACATGACCGTGTAGCGGTCACATGACCTGACGTCACGGCAGGTCCTTTCCACGCAGGACTTGTGATGACGTCGCGGTCACATGACCGTGACGTCATGGCAGGTCCTTCTGCCAGACCATCCTTGCCACCGGAATGTGCCGTTTGCATCGCGAGGAGCGGGAAAGGCGGCGTAGGTGAGTATATAATCATTTTTTATTTTTTTTTATTATTTTTAACATTAGATGTTTTTACTATTGACGCTGCATAGGCTGCGTCAATAGTAAAAAAAAACTTGGTCACACAGGGTTAATAGCAGCGGTAACGGAGTGCGTTACCCGCGGCATAACGCGGTCCGTTACCGCCGGCATTAACCCTGTGTGAGCGGTGACCGGAGGGGTGTATGCGGGCGCCGGGCAGTGAGTGCAGGGAGTAAGGAGAGGCCGTTTTCTTACGGACTGTGCGTGTCGCTGATTGGTCGTGGACGTTTTGCCACGACCAATCAGCGACTTGGATTCCATGACAGACAGAGGCCGCGACCAATGAATATCCGTGACAGACAGACAGACGGAAGTGACCCTTAGACAATTATATAGTAGATATGGATAATTGTACAGTGAAGGAAATAATTATTTGATCCCATGCTGATTTTGTAAGTTTGCCCACTGGCAAATGAATGAACAGTCTATAATTTTAAGGGTAGGTTAATTTTATATACTATATACTTCCCCTGACGAAGCCTCATTCGGGAGGCGATACGCGTGGGGCTGTGATCCACCCAGTCCCCTGGATATTTCAGCTTGCCAGTTTATAGGTGGGTTCACACTCCACCGCAGGTATCATGCCTTTTTGATCTAGACTCATCTATGGGCCCCTTTTCCACCATTATATATGGGCGGTTTGTGGCTATTTTGCCTATCTTTTCTTTGGGTTTTGTGAGCTACCATTATATATGGTCACCCTTAGATTCCCCATGAGCCGCTAGGTAGGATGGTATTATTATATACGTTTTTCTATCCTATAGGCATATTGACAGGCTGTACTTATTACTTATATATGTATATATAAATATGTATGTTATGTATCCAGGTGGTCTGTAGTGGCGTAGTGATTTTAAGTGCTTTTATTGTTTTTTGCCAATAAAGTGTGTTTTTTGCTATTTTGTTAAACATTGGGTGGTGTGCATTCTTGTAGCAGTGTCTCCTCTTCTTCCTCTTGTTAAGACTAATCAGCGACGGGCACAGTCTGGCGGAAAAATGGCCGCTCCTTACTCCCCGCAGTCAGTGCCCGCTCCGTACTCCCCTCCAGTCAGCGCTCACACAGGGTTAATGGCAGCGTTGAATGCAGTGTAACGCACTCGGTTAACGCTGCTATTAACCCTGTGTGACCAAATTTTTACTATTCATGCTGCCTGGGCAATATACTATGTGGCTGGGCAATATACTATGTGGCTGGGCAATATACTATGTGGCTCTGTGCAATATACTACATCACTGGGCAATATACTATGTGGCTGGGCAATATACTATGTGGCTGGGCAATATACTATGTGGCTGGGCAATATACTATGTGGCTGGGCAATATACTATGTGGCTGGGCAATATACTATGTGGCTGGGCAATATACTATGTGGCTGGGCAATATACTACGTGGCTGGGCAATATACTACGTGGCTGGGCAATATGCTACGTGGCTGGGCAATATGCTACGTGGCTGGGCAATATGCTACGTGGCTGGGCAATATGCTACGTGGCTGGGCAATATACTACGTGGGCTGTGCTGTATACTACGTGACTGGGCAATATGCTACGTGGCTGGGCAATATGCTACGTGGGCTGTGCTGTATACTACGTGACTGGGCAATATGCTACGTGGCTGGGCAATATGCTACGTGGCTGGGCAATATGCTACGTGGCTGTGCAATATACTACATGACTGGGCAATATACTACGTGGCTGGGCAATATACTACGTGGGCTGTGCAATATACTACGTGGACATGCATATTCTAGAATACCCGATGCGTTAGAATCGGGCCACCATCTAGTATAGTATAATAATTATGACTGGACCATACATAACAGCACGTTCTACCTTTTTGTGTCCCCCTATTTCCTTATAGATTGTAAGCTTGTGAGCAGGCCATCACTCCTCCTGTAACTGTTGAAATGTTACAATAAAAACTTTACATTGTCTATACATGTCCCCGCTTAATTGTAAAGGGCTGCGGAATGTGTTATATAAAAAAAATATTATTATTACAATTCCACATCTTTCCTCCTATTTTTCCTGATATGCTTGTCTCTGTTTCCGCTGCTATTAATATTAAGGTATTTTCCTCTTACAGAGAGATGAGGTTTCCCTTCAGAAGAAAGTGCGTACCGAGGTTATTCAGCTGGAAGACACACTTGCTCAAGTAAGGAAGGAGTATGAGATGCTCAGGATTGAGTTTGAACAGACTTTGGCTGCCAATGAACAGGCTGGTAAGTCTGACATCCACTTTTCCAATGCTAGTGAGATAGCTTGGCTATGCAATCAGTGTATGATTGGCTGATATCCGACTGCTGCTGATCACTAGATCCAATTGGCTTTCTTTGAGTGCTACATTGTCGACTTTTTAAAGTCTTTGACTTTGTGGCCACCGAGGAAAGACTACGTACAGTCAATTGAAGATGAAGTAGCATGACACTTTTAGCGTTGTCCGTTGTCAAAGGCGTTCACAAGTCTAACATTGCTGGCATGTCCTAGTGATATGACTCTGATGCCTATGTTGACATGATCCCTTTATTGTGAAATAGAAGTTACAGTGCTGCTTATGGTTTTTTTTTGGTAGGTCCTATTAATCGGGAGATGAGACATTTAATAAGCAGCCTACAGAACCACAACCACCAGTTAAAAGGTGAGGTGTTGCGGTACAAGAGGCGTCTCCGAGAAATCCAGGGAGATATCAACAAGGTAAGTGAGAAAGTATGACAAGTAGGCATTAAGAAAGCATGAACAGCATGACTGTACCCCCTCTGTCTTTTAGATGCGCTCCCGCAGTAGTAGTGGTCTCTTCCTGCTACCGTCACAGTCCAGCGTGGAAGATACCAAAGAAGAAACAGTTGAAATAAAGATAGAGCCTGAAGAAAGTGCCCCTCCAACACCAGCTTCATCCCAGCCAGAGCCCGTCGTAAAGCGTGAGGAGGAGGATGTACAAGCACAGCCCCAACAGAGAGAAAGACGGGAAAGGGAAAAAGAGAGGGAAAGGGAGCGGGGGAGAGAGAAAGACAGAGGAGACTGCTCTAAGGAGAAGTCAAAACATGAACCAGATACCAAACGCAAAGATGCAGAAGGTGTCAAACAAATGAAGGCCGATCTAAAGTGAGTGCACGTTTGCCCATTTCGATTTTGTTCTCCTTTTGACAAATATCTGGTGGATCCACATGAAATAGCAATGTTGTTGCATCTCTTTTGCTGTACCCCCAGCATTGCTCCTGGGAATGAATGAAACAAAAATGATAACTAACTTAGGAAAAAAAGACATGTCAGAGGAGATCTCATTTATATGTATAAATGCATATGTGGTCTATACAAAGTACTGGCACATGTCTTATTCCTTCTGAAGACCTTACAAACAATCAGGGGGCACTCATTAAATGTAGAGGAAAGGAGAATCTAGCAGTTTAATAGGAAAGGGTTCTTTACAGTTAGAGCGGACAGACTGTGGGATGCCCGACCACAAGAGGTAGTAATGGCAGACACTATATCCGCCTTTATAAGGGGCTGGATGATTTTCACACAACAAATTATATTGTCGGTTATTAATAATCTGGGGATAGATATTATCTAGCTGGTGAAGAAAGGCTGAACCTGATGGACGTCTTTTTTTTTTTTTTTTCAGCCTGTCTATGTTACTATTCCCTTTATTTATGGGGTTCTATGACTAAACAGTCTTACACTATCAGCACTAAATGGACCTTGTCATAGTGTGTAGTGAAAAGCTCCTTAGACTAGGGAAATGGTAATAGTTGTGAATTCATATAGTCCCAGGGTTGTTTTTTTTTTTTTGTTTTATTTAATACTAAGGATAGGTCATTAATACAGTGGGCATCTGGTATCCCCCACTCATGTTGTTGCCATGTAAACTAACATAATAAATATGTTGTGGAGCGGAGTAGGAAATCCACCCCTATTCAAGTGAATAACAGTGGATTTGTACATCGCATCAGGCATTACACAGTTGATGGAACGAACATCCAACTGTTATTTGCATTGAGAATATCTAATCAATGGGGGTACCATTTGTCGCACCTGCACCGATATATTATTGATGACCCATCACAAGGTCATCATCGTCATCAATATTAAATAGGGGGAGCTACCCTTTAACAGAGGAATGTCACTTATTGCGGTCTAATTACAGCCTGCTGTTATAGCCATGACATATCGCCTTCATGTGTGGTTACAGAAGAGTAAACCGTTCATCAACAAACACCAATTGGCTGAGAATTAAAAAAAAAAAAAAAAGATTTTCTTTTACTTTTTGAACCAGGCGAGTCCAGGAATCTCTTCGAGACATGAAACTGCTCTTGGATATGTATCGTTCAGCACCCAAAGAGCAAAGGGACAAAGTGCAACTAATGGCAGCAGAGAGGAAGAGCAAAGCAGAGGTAAGATAACATATTCCATTGCAACACCTTGATCGGTGTAGTTGAAGATATTCTCATTTTTCGTTACCTGTTTTCGTTTCTCCATAAGCTGGAAGAACTTCGTCAGCGGCACAGGGAATTGGAGGAGAGAGAACGTAGAGACAGCAAAAAAATGGCAGATGAGGATGCTTTGCGTCGAATGAGAGCGGCAGAGGAGCAGACAGAGGCACTGCAGAAGAGGCTCTCAACAGCCAAACAAGTGAGTGCATATTTAGACAGTCATATTAAAATCACCTTGACTGGACATAGGAGCGTATGAGTTATTTCCTGTTCACTTTAGCAATTTGCGGACTGCTTGATTCCTTAAAATCGGAAGCCGGTCCATACATGACTCTGCAATATTATTTTAAAATCATTGCAGAGTCAGCAGCTGCATGGAGATCTTGCGGGGAGATGGCCAAATTCCATATATATAAGGACAGAGATGGTTTATTGCCATCTTGCCTTCCTGACTGCTGGATACACAAATTCCATATATATAAGGACAGAGATGTCTTATTGCCATCTCTGCCTTCCTGATTGCTGGATACACAACACTCAATGAGTGCTGTGTAATTAGTTTAGAAAAAATAAAACCCCTTCTTGTGATCATAATTATTACTTACCGGGAGAGAGCAAAAGGTGCTGGGTCTTACCCCCCAGTTACAGGCAGAGTCAGCCCCCTGCCTGCACTGGAGAGCTTATCTGGGTCTGTTAATATACAAGCCCCAGTTACAGGGTAAATCAGCTTTAAAAAAATATATATATATTTTAAATGTTGAAATTCCGCCAAATGTTTTTGATGACTTTATGGGGTGCACACTATGTGAAATAAATTACATAAAACTAACGGAAGGACAAAAATAAGGAAAGCTACCGGTAAATAAAAAAAAAAAAGAAGGCAAGTCTAAACCGCTGTATGTAACACGCCCCTGTTGATCATCCGATATGTAAAATTAATTTCAACAGAAAGGGAAGCATAATATATGAATGCTTTTTAGTGGTCCTCTGTTGTCTTTAAAAAAAAAAAAAAATGAAAAGCAGAAACTTATTTCCTTTTTTTTCCCGCTCTTAAAACTGCATATTGTACAAAAATGTCAAACTCATTTATTTGTAATATTTTTTATTTATATTGGTCCCATGATAATGTCCAAAATTATATTGGGAATTTTATAGGATTTTAGTAAATATTTGTGGTTCCATCTGTCAGGAGGAGGAGGCTTTGCTGTCAGAAATGGACGTCACAGGCCAGGCATTTGAAGATATGCAGGAGCAGAATATACGTCTGATGCAGCAGCTGAGAGAGAAAGATGACGCCAACTTCAAGCTGATGTCCGAAAGAATAAAGTCCAATCAGATCCATAAACTACTCAAAGAAGAGAAGGAGGAACTGGCAGATCAACTGCTTACCCTACGGACACAGGTATCATGTCTTTGGCTCATCTAGCGCTCCTGAGCTAATCAATTCTATGCAATTCATATAACTTTTCTCATGATTGCTGAAAACAGATGTCATTCCTAGGAGTGGAGTGGGAGGAGTGGAGTGGGGTGGGAAGAATGGAGTGGGGTGGGAGGGGTGGGGTGGGAGGAATGGAGGAGGTGGGGGTGAGAGGAATGGGATGGGTGAAGTGGGTTGGGAAGAATGGGATGGGTGGAGTGGCGTGGGAGGAATGGAGGTGGGTGGGAGGAGTGGGGTGGGAGGAGAAGGATGGAGTTGCATTGGAGGAGTGGGGTGGCATGGGAGGAGTGGTGTGAGAGGAATGGAGTGGGGTGGGATGAGTGGAGTGGAGTTGAGAGAGTTTAGTGGAGTTGAGAGAGTTTAGTGGAGTTGAGAGAGTTTAGTGGAGTTGAGAGAGTTTAGTGGAGTTGAGAGAGTTTAGTGCAGTGGCATGGGAGGGAGTGGAGTGTTATGTGAGGAGTGGAATGGCGTGTGAGGGACGAGTGGAGTGTTGTACCTGACCAGTGATGCATATTTAGACACATGTAACTTCCATTTCAGGTGGATGCTCAGCTACAGGTTCTCCGAAAACTAGAGGAAAAGGAGCATCTGTTGCAGGGAAGCATAACTACAGGAGAGAAGGAGCTGACTTTGCGCACACAAGCGCTAGATCTCAGTAAGCGAAAGGTAACAATGTTTTATTCACCTTATAGCTTTTTTCACCCTTTAATGACCAGGGCATTTTTATTCTTTTCGTTTTTTGCTCCCTTGATACCAAGAGCCATAACTTTTTCTTTTATTTGCTATTGACATAGTCAAATGAGGGCTTGTTTTTTTGCGGGACAAGTTTTTATTATTATTATTATTATTATTATTATTATTATTATTATTATTTATATAGCACCATTGATTCCATGGTGCTGTACAGGAGAAGGGATTACATACAAAATACAGATATAATTAACAGTAAACAAATGAACAGTGATAGATTGGTACAGAGGGAAGAGGACCTTGCCCGTGCAGGCTTACATTCTACAGGATGTAGATTGCGAGCACGTTGTGCCAATAGTCTTTCTCCTCCTCTGTTTTTCCCGATAGATGGCCATGGGTCACCCAGGTACAGTGGACTCCTGCCGAGAGCAGCAGCTGACACACTTCCTGCCTGTGTGCTTTTGCCTGATCTATTGCCCTGCAATTAAAAATGCAAAAAATTATAAACATGTAAAAAAAATAAAATCACAAAATAAAAAGCAACAAAAGAAAAAATATAAATTCAAGAAAGATATATATTACTCTGTCGCCTCATTGGGGGACACAGGACCATAGGTGTTATGCTGCTGTCCACTAGGAGGCGACACTATGCATAATCTGAAAAAGATTAACTGTGGCTCCTCCTGTGCAGTATACACATAGTTACATAGTTAGTAAGGCCGAAAAAAGACATTTGTCCATCCAGTTCAGCCTATATTCCATCATAATAAATCCCCAGATCTACGTCCTTCTACAGAACCTAATAATTGTATGATACAATATTGTTCTGCTCCAGGAAGACATCCAGGCCTCTCTTGAACCCCTCAACTGAGTTCGCCATCACCACCTCCTCAGGCAAGCAATTCCAGATTCTCACTGCCCTAACAGTAAAGAATCCTCTTCTATTTTGGTGGAAAAACCTTCTCTCCTCCAGACGCAAAGAATGCCCCCTTGTGCCCGTCACCTTCCTTGGTATAAACAGATCCTCAGCGAGATATTTGTATTGTCCCCTTATATACTTATACATGGTTATTAGATCGCCCCTCAGTCGTCTTTTTTCTAGACTAAATAATCCTAATTTCGCTAATCTATCTGGGTATTGTAGTTCTCCCATCCCCTTTATTAATTTTGTTGCCCTCCTTTGTACTCTCTCTAGTTCCATTATATCCTTCTTGAGCACCGGTGCCCAAAACTGGACACAGTACTCCATGTGCGGTCTAACTAGGGATTTGTACAGAGGCAGTATAATGCTCTCATCATGTGTATCCAGACCTCTTTTAATGCACCCCATGATCCCGTTTGCCTTGGCAGCTGCTGCCTGGCACTGGCTGCTCCAGGTAAGTTTATCATTAACTAGGATCCCCAAGTCCTTCTCCATGTCAGATTTACCCAGTGGTTTCCCATTCAGTGTGTAATGGTGACATTGATTCCTTCTTCCCATGTGTATAACCTTACATTTATCATTGTTAAACCTCATCTGCCACCTTTCAGCCCAAGTTTCCAACTTATCCAGATCCATCTGTAGCAGAATACTATCTTCTCTTGTATTAACTGCTTTACATAGTTTTGTATCATTTTTTGTACACCCCTGGACGGCATCAGCCTTCTCCACACCTAAAGATTTTTACTCCGTTTTACTCCGTTTCCCGTTTTCCGACGGGATTACAGTGATACACAGGATTTGGAAGGCATTTGCGACTCTGACTCGGACAGAGAAACGGAGGGGTCCCTGATCCCAATCCCTCCTAGCAATACAGCGCTAGTTGAGGACATAATATCGTCCATCCATCGGGTGCTGGACATTTCTGATCCGCCACCAGAGGTCCCAGAACATAAGATTTCCTTTGAAGGACCTCTGAAGCCGCCTAAGGTTTTCTCGAACCACCCAGAGTTTAAGGCGATCCTTAAAAAACAGCTCTACAGCCTGAGAAAAAATTCGCTCATCGCAAATATCTGGGGGCGAGGTACCCCTTCCCACAGAAGGAGGAATGGACAGATCCACCTGAAGTGGATTAAAAGTCTCCAGGCTAGCAGCACAGACCCTCCTTTCACTGCCAGATAGCTCAACCCTCAGGGACGCAGCAGACCGGCAGGTAGAACGCATGGCTCGTTCAATTTTCGAGGCAGCAGGGGCATCCATGGCTCCCGCGTTCGCCTCAGCTTGGGCTGCCAAGGCCATCCTGACCTGGGCAAAGAATTTACAAGCCTTCCAAGCATCCGCTCCTGAACTGTCGGACCAAGCGGTTCAAAATGCAGTTGTAGCAGATTACATGCTCCATGCAGCTCTGGTTTCAGCAAGGGGAGTCGCGGGGATAGCATCAAACGCCATCACGATTCGGCGTATCCTCTGGCTGCGGGAATGGCAAGCGGACGCAGCCTCAAAGGAGTCCCTCACGCACCTCCCCTACCTCAGTGGGAGTCTTTTCGGTGAACAGTTGGACACTATGATATCCAACGCCACAGGGGGTAAGAGTACTTCTCTTCCCCAACTGAAACCTAAACGCACTTACAAGAAGCGTAACAAACTCGATTCCGATCCTTTCGCAATTCCTCCGGCTGGTCCGTCTCACGTCCGGTACAAAATCGTATCAGTTCCCCACGCAGGGATATCTCACGATCGACGCAAAGGTCGGACAAGACCTGGCAGTTAAAAGCAGGCCAGTCTAAGCCCAGAGGAGGAAAATCCCAGACTTCTCCTCATGACTCACGGACTCCGGATAACACCACACCAGTAGGCGGCCGAGTTTTGTAAAACCGCCAGCCAAGGCTCGAGCCTACCACCAAGCGGTCTCCTCGCTTTGTTAATCAGGAGTCATAGTACCGGTACCCACGACCGACCGCTTCCGAGGGTTCTACTCCAATCTGTTCGTAGTTCCCAAGAAAGGAGGCAGCGTACGGCCCATACTAGACCTAAAACAGCTCAACAAATATGTACGGGTCCGTCACTTCCGCATGGAGTCCCTTCGGTTCATCTTGCGTCCATGGAGAAGGGAGAATATCGCGCCTCCTTAGACATACGTCCATATACCCATTGCACCTGCCCATTAGAGGTTTCTCAGGTTCGCAATAGGCCAGGACCACTACCAATTCGTGGCTCTCCCCTTTGGACTCGCCACGGCTCCCAGAGTCTTCATCAAGGTCATGGCAGCAACCATGGACGTCCTGCATTCCAGAGGCATAGTAGTCGTTCCATACCTGGACGACCTACTCATCAAGGCTCCCACCTTCAAGGAATGCGAGCTCAGCATCTCAATCACAACCGATACTCTCAGTCGCATGGGCTGGTTAATCAACCTACAAAAGTCATCACCAACCCCGAGTCAGTCCCTGACTTTCCTGGGAATGTTATTCAACACTTCCAGGGGTCTAGTGCTCCTTCCCAAGGATAAGGCACTGGCCCTCCGACTAGCAGATGAAGAAAGAGGGTCTCTTGTGAGACTCCCGGCATGGCTCCTTCCTCGACCCCCTATTATGGGGTGCCCAGTTGAAGTTGAGATGGCTATTCCCCATGCTGCTCCTTCCCCAGTCCCTCGGGTGCTGGTTCGAAGTCGAGACCCCCCCCCCCCCCCTTTCCCAATTCCCTTTGGTTTCTGGGTTGAGGTCGAGGCGAGGATAAAGGCCCCTGAAGGTGACAACAGCACCCTCCCTATCCCCCTCTGGGGGTATTAGGTTGAGACACCTCAGGTAGGGCCTGTACAGGCAGCATCCTACAGCTCCCAGCAATGGGCCAGCACACTGCGCCTGCATCCAGGGACCCCAGCCCAGCTGCGGGCTCCTGTTGGGCAAGTGGTCTTCAGCGGAAGCGTCCATGCCCATCAACATCCTGGAAATTCGTGCCATCCTTCTGGCATTGAGGGCTTTCCATCACTTACTGGCCGCCTCTCACATCAGGATACAGTCGGACAATGCCACGGCTGTGGCATATGTGACTCATCAAGGGGGGACCCGCAGTACCCAAGCGATGCGGGAAGTGCCACATATCCTCCGCTGGGCGGAGGACACAGGGTCGGTCCTTTCGGCGGTCCACGCTCCGGGTGTGGACAACTGGGAAGCAGACTTCCTCAGCCGACAAGGAATAGACTCAGGAGAGTGGTCTCTCCATCCCGAAATTTTTCAACAGATCTGTCTCCGCTGGGGGACCCCGGATGTGGACCTAATGGCATCCCATTTCAATGCCAAGGTCTCCAACTTCATTGCCAGAACACACGATCTGCGGTCGCTCGGAGCAGACGCTCTGGTTCAGGACTGGACCCAGTTCCAGCTTCTGTATATTTTTCCACCTCTCCCCCTGATATCCAGAGTGGTGAGGAAGATCAAACAAGAGGGAGTTCCAACCATCCTCATTGCACCAGACTGGCCCATACGTACATGGTACGCCGACATCGTACAACTCACAGCAGACGCTCCCTGGCGTCTCCCCGACCGCCACGATCTTCTATCACAAGGGCCGTTCTACCACCAGAACTCAGGGGCTCTCAATTTGACGGCGTGGCCCTTGAGACCTGGGTTCTAACCCAGGCAGGGCTCTCGGCAGATGTCATTGGAACCATGATCAGAGCACGGAAACCAGCCTCTGCCAAGATTTATTACCGTACCTGGAAAGTTTTCTTTACCTGGTGCGAATCTCGTGGCCAGATCCCACTCCCTTATTCCCTACCCAAAATTCTTGGTTTTCTCCAAGCGGGTCTGGAGGCCAGGCTGTCATGGGGCTCGCTTAAGAGCCAGGTGTCAGCCCTCTCAGTGCTTTTCCAAAAGCGCATTGCTATCAAGCTGCAAGTAAGGACTTTCCTTCAGGGGGTTTCCCGATTGGTTCCCCCCTACAGACGACCACTAGAAACGTGGGACCTCAACCTGGTCCTGACAGCATTGCAGGAACCACCCTTCGAACCCCTTAAGGAGGTCCCGCTCCGCCTTTCTCTCCCAGAAGGTGGTTTTTCCTGGTGGCAATCACCTCACTACGCAGGGTGTCTGAACTGACAGCACTCTCCTGCAGATGGCCTTTCCTGGCATTTCACCAGGACAAGGTAGTTCTTCGTACGGTCCCATCCTTCCTTCCGAGGGTTGGTCCGACTTCCACCTCAATGAGGAAATTTCTCTACCATCCCTTTGTCCGGTTCCGGTTCATAGAGTGGAGAAGGCTCTGCATACGCTTGACCTTGTCAGGCCTTTGCATATATACGTGTCTAGGACTGCGTCCTTCCGGAGGTCTGATTCTCTTTTCCTCCTTCCGGAAGGCGGCCACAAGGGTAGGCCAGCTTCCAAAGCTACTCTTGCCAGGTGGATCAAATCCACCATACAAGAGGCGTACCGCCTTAAGAATCCTCCTCTTCCAGCCGGTATTACGGCACACTCTACACGGGCGGTAGGGGCCTCCTGGGCCATTCGGCACCAGGCTTCGGCACAACAAGTGTGTAAGGCGGCCACTTGGACTAGCTTACACACATTTACTAAACACTACAGGGTTCATACCCAGTCCTCAGCGGACGCGAGCCTGGGTAGACATGTCCTGCAGGCGGCGGTGCCCTAAGTGTACGGGCCTGTCTGCACAATATTCGTCCATTGCTTCCCACCCAGGGACTGCTTTAGGACGTCCCATGGTCCGGTGTCCCCCAATGAGGCGACAGAGTAAAGGAGATTTTTGTGTACTCACCGTAAAATCTCTTTCTCTTAGCCTCTAATTGGGGGACACAGCTCCCACCCTGTTGCCCTTTCCGGGCTGTTGTAACTGTTGAGTTCTCATATTGTTTCTTGAGCTCGTACATAGTTGCCTTCTTACAGGCATAATTATGTTATTCATGTTACGTTCCTCCTACTGCTTTGGCACAAAACTGGAGAAGGCTGATGCCGTCCAGGGGTGTATACTGCACAGGAGGAGCCACAGTTAATCTTTTTCAGATTATGCATAGTGTTGCCTCCTAGTGGACAGCAGCATAACACCCATGGTCCTGTGTCCCCCAATTAGAGGCTAAGAGAAAGAGATTTTACGGTGAGTACACAAAAATCTCCTTTTTTGGTATCACTGCATCCGGAAACAGACAACCTATAAGCTGTTATACTAGTGAACCCCTTAAGTGACCAAAAATAAATTAAAAAGAATGAAGAAAAAACCCCACAGCAAAAGGTGGAATAAAATGCGATCAAAAAGTCAAATGTAAATAAAAATGGTATACCTGAAAATGTCATCTTTTCCCGCAAAAACAAACTTCCATACAGCTCCAGCAGAGTAAAACAAAGTTATAGCCCTCAGATTAGTGTTGGAAAAACAATTCTTTTTTTTGTAAAATTGTTTTTGTGTAAAAAGCGGCAAAACATTTAAAAATAATCATATAAACGCGGTGTCGCTGTAATCGTACTGATCCGAAGAATAAAGCTGCCTTATCAATTTTACCACACTGTGAGCGGCATAAAAAGGGAAAAAAAACAATTCCTGAATTGCTGGTTTTTGTTCATTCTGTCTCCCAAAAATCAGAATAGAAATCAATAAAAATTTCATACTGAAAAAGGTACCAATAAAAACGTCAACTCATTCTGCAAAAAATAAACCATCACATGACTCTGTCAGCAGAAATATAGAAATATAGAAAAATAAGCTCTGAAAATATGGTGATGCAGAAACTTTGTTTTGCAAAAAACAAAAGTCTGTTTAGTGTGACAGCAGCCAAACATAAAAAAAGTTTAAATCTGGTATCTCTGTGATCTCACCGACCTGAAGAATAATGTCACCTAATCATTCATACCGCACGAGGAACAACGTAAAAATAGATAAAATCAATTCTTGACCTGCTGTTGATTTGTTCATTCTGCCTCCCAAAGATCACAGTAAGGATTGGCTCACATTTATCCTGCTCTCTACACTGAGTACACCAGGGTTTGTGTGTAAATCTCTTAAATACGTGATTCAGATCGAACCCCCAGCAGAAGATTCCCTGTAATGAGGCAGATGGAGGCACTTTTCACTCTGTCTGGACTTTGATCCAGCAGTGTCCATCTTTTTAGGCATGCATAAAAGCACGGTCGACCACAGTTTTGTACACCTCCGAAAAGGATAGTGCTGAACAGAGGCCAGAAGGAGTTCAGAGTAACTCTGCTGCCTCATTATAGCGATTGGATCCCTTAGGGGTTTCATCTGAATCGCTTCATTCGGAGATTTAGATGGAAACCTCAATATCAGTGCTCAGCGTAGAACACCGTATAAATGTGATCCAAAATGTTATGTAAAATGTTCCTGTCACGGATCCCTACTCTGTGGTGTCACTTATTCGTCATGTGCCTGCTCTCATACGTGACTTGGGGTTGTGCCTGCAAGGGTTAATCTGTCTCCCCTCTCTCAGTCCAGCATTCAACCTCTGTCCTATGCTGTAATGGGAGCATAAATCACACACCGACCCAGGCCACACACCCGTTCATACGCACTGCCACCACTCATCGAATACACGGGCGATGAGTCCCGGACTAATAATAATACTAATAAAAATATGTCTATCACTCATAAGGCTCACACACCTTTAGGCTGTGGATTCTTTAGAACATTCAAGGTTCAACTTGTTAAAGTTTTATACTTTAATAACAAAAGGGTCAGTGCTTACAATAAGAAAAGGTATAAAAATATGATAATAAAAAAACATACAACTTATGCAAAACAGTATCAAAATAAACAGGAGAAACTTACAGAAGTTATCGAACTGGTAGTTGCTTCTGCTCCCTGAGGGTAGGACGAATGTAGATTGGATCACAACAGCTTCTCAGGCTGCCCTCATCGTGTGAACACAATTCTCTGTCTGCAGCCTAAATTTATAACTTTGGTCTGAGGTCAGGTTTCTAGACCGGCACCTCAGGCCAGTATCATAACTGCTGCCTGTTTGATTGGGCCACGGCCGCGCCCCCAATGAATATATTATTCTCTCTTGTGGAGAGGTTCTCAGGGATAGATTACCTCAGGCCGCAATTTAGCATCTCCCCTCCCAGACCTCAGAGGTGTCAAGTGTTCCTTTGTTCTTGGCCTTAGCCAGACCTCCTGGTGAGATCTGGAGACAGCATTTCTACTAGTTCCAAGGAAGTACCTATTAACACCTAGGTGCGACTTGCCTTCAGGACAGATGTTACATTATCACTAGTCACACATATAACCCTAGACATATGTCACTACACATATATATATATATATATATATATATATATATATATATACACACATACATATTTCACCACAGTTCCCAATAAAAGCTGCAATTCAATCTGCAAATAAAGCAAGTTCCAACTCATGTTACTGGTAGCACAAGGGCTCTGGAAAAGCGCTATGGCTCCTCGCCCCCCAAAAGAAAACCAACAAATTCTCGCTGTGTGGCTAAGCAGTACTGTACAGCTACATATGAGGCATTGCCACATTTAGGAGAAATTGTATGACAAATATTGATGTTACTTTTACCCATTTTTCCCGTGTGAAAATGCAAAATCTGGGGCTAAAACCAAATTTTTGTGGCAAAAATGTAATTGTTTTGTTCCTCACTGCCACATTTTTTGAAGGTATAAGTGGTGTCAATATGATCACTACACCCCTAGATGAATTCATTGAGAGGTGTAGTTTGTAAAATGAGGTCAATTAAGGGTGTTTCTGCTGTTCTGGCACCTCCGGGTCTTCCAGTGTGACATGGCAACCCACAAACCAGTCCAGCAAAATATGCACTACAATATGGCCTTCATTCCGTTCTGGGATTTGCATTGTGCCTCAAAAGTAGTTTTCAACCACATATGTGGTGTTGGAGCACTCAGGAGAAATTGCATAACAATTGTATAATTCATTTTCTCCTATTACCCCTTTTGAAAACTGAAACTTTGGAGCCAAGGCAACATTTGTATGGAAAAAATGGTAATTTTCCATTGACTAAGCACAATGTTATACAATTCTGTAAATCGCCTAGATGAATTCTGCAAGAGGTGAAGTTTCCAAGGTGGGGTCATTTTTGGAGGTTTCTGCTGTTCTGTTACATCAGGGGATCTCCTCCACTGTGACCTGGCAGTTGCAATCTATTTCAGACAAAATTGATCTCCAGAATTCAAATGATGCTTTTTGCCTTCTGAGCCCTGCCATGCGCTCAAACAGTAGTTTGCCACCACATATGATGGGGTATCTGGGTACTCAGGGCACATTGCACAACAAATTTAACAGTCCATTTTCTTCTGTTACCCTTGTGAAAAGAAAAATCTGGTGTTAACCCCTTAGCGCCATGCGCCGTACTAGTACTGCGCTGCCGGCACTGCATTTGTGCCAGCCGCAGTACTAGTACGGCGCACCGATCACCGCGGTCTCACGCTGAGCGCCGCGGTGATCGGGTGCGGGTGTCAGCTGTATATGACAGCTGACACCCCGCAGCAATGCCCACGATCGGCGCTAGCGCCGATCGCTGGCATTTAACCCCTCTGATGCCGCTGTCAGTAGTGACAGCAGCATAGTGGGGGATCGCGCAGGGACGGGGGCTCCCTGCGCTCTCCCACCGGAGCAACGCGATGAGATCGCGTTGCTCCGGTGATCCGGAAGGAGTCCCCGGATCCAAGATGGCCGCGGGACTCCTTCCGGGTCATGAAATGACCTGGCTAGCCGCCGCCTGCTGAGAGCTACTAAGAGCAGGCGCAGGAAAGCTGTGCACACTGTCAGATCAACGATCTGATCTAATACAGTGATGTCCCACCCTGGGACAATGGTAGAAAGTAAAAAAAATAAAAAAATAGAATGTATAAAAAAAAAAATCCCCAAATAAAGAAAAAAAAAAAAATTCCCAGTAAATCCATTTATTTATGTAAATTAAAAAAAACAATAAAAGTACACATATTTGGTATCGCCGCGTCCGTAACGACCCGCTCTATAAAACTGTCCCACTAGTTAACCCCTTCAGTGAACACTGCAAAAAAAACAAAAAAAAAAAACAAGGCAAAAAACAACGCTTTATTATCATACAGGCGAACAAAAAGTGGAATAACACGCGATCAAAAAGACGGATATAAATAACCATGGTACCGCTGAAAATGTCATCTTGTCCCGCAAAAAAAAAGCCGCCATACAGCATCATCAGCAGAAAAATAAAAAAGTTATAGCTCAGAATAAAGCGATGCAAAAACAATTATTTTTTTATATAACATAGTTTTTATTGTGTGAAAGCACCAAAACATAAAAAAATTACATAAAGGAGGTATCGCTGTAATCGTACTGACCTGAAGAATAAAGCTGCTTTATTAATTTTACCACACGTGGAACGGTATAAACGCCCCCCCTAAAAGAATTTCAGGAATTGCTGGTTTTTGTTCATTCCGCCTCCCAAAAATCGGAATAAAAAGCGATCAAAAAATGTCATGTGCCCGAAAATGGTACCAATAAAAACGTCAACTCGTCCCGCAAAAAACAAGATCTCACATGACTCTGTGGGCCAAAATATGGATAAATTATAGCTCTCAAAATGTGGTGATGCAAAAACTATTTTTTGCAATAAAAAGCATCTTTTAGTGTGTGATGGCTGCCAACCATAAAAATCCGCCAAAAAAACACTATAAAAGTAAATGAAACCCCCCTTCATCACCCCCTTAGTTAGGGAAAAATAATAAAATTTTAAAAAATGTATTTATTTCCATTTTCCCGTTAGGGTTAGGGTTGGGGTTGGGGTTAGGGCTGGGGTTAGGGTTAGGGTTTCAGTTAGAATTGGGGAGTTTCCACTGTTAAGGCACATCAGGGGCTTTCCAAACACAACATGGCGTCCGATCTCAGTTCCAGCCAATTCTGCTTTGAAAAACTAAAACGGTGCTCCTTCCCTTCCGAGTTCTCCTGTGCGCCCAAACAGTGGTTCCCCCCCAACATATGGGGTATCAACGTTCTCAGGACAAGTTGGACAACAACTTTTGGGGTCCAATTTGTCCTGTTACCCTTGGGAAAATATAATGTGGGGGCTAAAATATCATTTTCGTGGAAAAAAAAAATTTTTTTATTTTCACGGCTCTGCGTTATAAACTGTAGTGAAACACTTGTTGGTTCAAAGTTCTCACAACACATCTAGATAAGTTCCTTGGGGGGTCTAGTTTCCAATATGGGGTCACTTGTGGGGGGTTTCTACTGTTTAGGTACATCAGGGGCTCTGCAAATGCAACATGACGCCTGCAGACCAATCCATCTAAGTCTGCATTTCAAACGGCGCTCCTTCCCTTCCGAGCTCTGCCGTGCGCCCAAACAGTGGTTCCCCCCCATATATGGGGTATCAGCGTACTCAGGACAAATTGGACAACAACTTTTGTGGTCCAATTTCTCCTGTTACCCTTGGGAAAATAAAAACGTGGGGACTAAAATATAATTTTCGTGGAAAATAAAATATTTTTTATTTTCACGGCTCTGCGTTATAAACTGTAGTGAAACACTTGTTGGTTCAAAGTTCTCACAACACATCTAGAGAAGTTCCTTGGGGGGTCTAGTTTCCAATATGGGGTCACTTGTGGGGGGTTTCTACTGTTTAGGTACATCAGGGGCTCTGCAAATGCAACATGACGGCTGAAGACCAATCCGTCTAAGTCTGCATTTCAAACGGCGCTCCTTCCCTTCCGAGCTCTGCCGTGTGCCCAAACAGTGGTTCCCCGCCATGTATGGGGTATCAGCTTACTCAGGACAAATTGGACAATAACTTTTGTGGTCCAATTTCTCCTGTTACCCTTGAGAAAAAAAAAATTGCGGGCTAAAACATCATTTTGCAGAAACAAAAAATGATTTTTTAATTTTCACAGCGCTACGTTCTAAACTTCTGAAACAATTGGGGTTAAATTTGCTCACCACACATCTAGATAAGTTCCATAGGGGGTCTTCTTTCCAAAATGGAGTCACTTGTGGGGGGTTTCCACTGTTTAGGCACATCAGGGGCTCTCCAAACGCGACATGGGTTCCGATCTCAATTCCAGCCAATTTTGCATTGAAAAGTCAAACGGCACTCCTTCCCTTCCGAGCTCTGCCATGCGCTCAAACAGTGGTTTATCCCCATATATGAAGTATCAGCGTACTCAGGACAAATTGCACAACAACTTTTGGGGTCCAATTTATCCTGTTACCCTTGGGAAAATAAAAAATTGGGGGCAAAAAATCATTTTTTGTGAAAATTAATATGACATTTTTTTATGGCTCTACATTATAAACTTCTGTGAAGCACTTGGAGGTTCAAAGTGCTCACCACACATCTAGATTAGTTCCTTGGAGGGTCTACTTTCCAAAATGGTGTCACTTATGGGGGTTTCCACTGTTTAGGCACCTCAGGGGCTCTCCAATCGCGACATGGGTTCCGATCTCAATTCCAGCAAATCTTGCATTGAAAAGTCAAACGGTGCTCCTTCCCTTCCGAGCTCTGCCATGTGCCCAATCAATGGTTTACCCCAACATGTGGGGTATCAGCGTACTCAGGACAAATTGTACAACGACTTTTGTGGTCCAATTTCTCCTGTTACCCTTGGTAAAATAAAACAAATTGGATCTGAAGTAAAACTTATGTGAAAAAAAAGTTAAATGTTCAATTTTTTTTAAACATTCCAAAAATTCCTGTGAAGCACCTGAAGGGTTAATAAACTTTTTGAATGTGGTTTTGAGTACCTTGAGGGGTGCAGTTTTTAGAATGGTGTCACTTTTGGGCATTTTCTGTCATATAGACCCCTCAAAGTCACTTCAAGTGTGAGGTGGTCCGTAAAAAAAAATGGTTTTGCAAATTTTGTTGCAAAAATGAGAAATCGCTGGTCAACTTTTAACCCTTATAACTCCCTAACAAAAAAAAATTATGTTTCCAAAATTGTGCTGATGTAAAGCAAACATGTGGGAAATGTTGTTTATTAACTATATTATGTGATATAACTCTCTAATTTAAGGGTATAAAAACTAAAAGTTTGAAAATTGCAAAATTTTCATAATTTTCGACAAATTTTTTTTTTTTCACAAATAAATGCAAGTCATATCGAATAAGTTTTACCACTATCATGAAGTACAATATGTCACGAGAAAACAGTGTCAGAATCACCAGGATCCGTTGAAGCGTTTCAGAGTTATGACCTCATAAAGTGACAGAGGTCAGAATTGTAAAAATTGGCCCTGTCACCTAGGTGAAAACAGGCAAATTTATTTTTTCATTTTCACGGCTCAACATTATAAAATTGAGGGGTTCAAGGTGCTCACTACACATCTAGATAAGTTTCTTGAGGGGTTTTATTTCCAAAATAAGTCCCTTGTGGGGGGTTTTCACTGTTTAAAAACATTAGGCTTCTCAAATGCAACATAGCGTTCGTTATCTATTTCAGCCAATTTTGCACGCTCAAAGTTAAATGGCGCTCCTTCCCTTCTGAGCCCTGCTGTGTGCCCAAACAGTAGATTTCCCCCACATATGGGGTATCGGCGTACTCAGGAGAAAATTGCACAACAAATTTGTACAGTTAATTTACCCTTGTAAAAATTTCTGTAAAGAACCTAAAGTGTTAATAAACTTGAATCTGGTTTTGAGTACATTGAGGGGTTATGGACTTAAAAATTAAAAGTCTGAAATTTTTGCCAAATTCCAATATTTTCCTAATACCGACTTAAATTTACCACATGAAGCACAGTGTATCACGAAAAAACACTGACTAAAAAATAAAATAAAGAAACATCTTTTTCAAAATACAGAAAAGTATCTAAAAATTAGAATCATCCCTCTTTTCCAACATTAAAAATAAAGAAATAAGGGGCGTAGCCAGGACACTGGAGAGAGCAGACATGCGGAGCTGAGCTCTCCCTGGCATCTAAGGAAATACCGGGCTCCTGTCTTGAAAACGGCAGTCTTGAGTCTCGGTACAGCTGGAGGAGGCACCCTAGAGCCGGCAGGATGGATTTGAGCCCTCGCTTGCCCTGGGGCTCGGAGTCTGGAAGTGCGGCCCACGTGTGGGCCTGAGGAGACGGTGTGATGGATGTGTCCGGACCGGCGGGACACCTAACTTACACGATCAGTGACTCACCCTCCGATCACTTACCGGATGAGTGGAAGATGCAGAGAGGACTGAGGGAAGCGCTCGTGAGCTGGAGGTTGGAGAGCGGACCTCCTGGAGTCGTGTGGCTCTGGCTTGACACGGCCATTTTTGGGATCTCCCTGGTGTGTGGTGGAGGAGAGATACTAGGCCATGGGCACAAGATCTGGAAGCTTCTAAGGAGAGTGGTTGGCTGATTGATTTGACTGTGGAAGAGGTACAGGGGGGGGGGGGGCTTGCAAACTGAGGGAAGTGAAGAGGTCTGGACCCCCTCCCTCTCACCTCCCGTGCTGTTTGGGGTGTAGTCTTAGGCTACTTTCACACTTGCGTCTGTACGGGCCCGTCGCAATTAGTCGGGCCGACGTACCGACGCAACCTGTGACATTTCTGCTAGACGTGGGCAGTGGATGCAGTTTTACAATGCATCCGCTGCCCATTCTGCACTCCGGGGAGGAAGGGGCGGAGTTTCGGCCGCGAATGCGCGGTCGAAAATGGCGGACATGACACACAAAAAAAGTTACATGGAACGTTTTTTTGTGCCGACGGTCCACCAAAACACGTCGCACGATGGATGCGACGTGTGGCAATCCGTCGCAATGCGTCCCTAATGCAAGTGTATGGAGAAAAAACGCATCCTGCGTGCAACTATGCAGGATGCGTTTTTTTTCTCCAAAACGACGCATTGCGACGTGCGTCACACGACGCTAATGTGAAAGTAGCCTTATCCCTGATGCAGACAGGAGAACTTGGTCTGTGTGGTAAAATCCTCTATACTTGTATTCTGCAGCACGTTACTGCCACCTACTGTTCTTTGTTGGAACTATTCCTGTTGCACATAGTCTACAGCAAAACTGAGTAGGGAAATGACTTTTGACCCTCTAAATATTAATATCTGAACCACTGACATTATCCTGTGACTACATACTGAATAGCCAGGTAAAAAACGTATTGTTATATCGCATGTATTTTTTGGGCACAGCACTGTGAGTCCTAGTAAGACGCAATCTGCAGCTGAAAAACTAAAGCCCTATGCCAGAGGGAATCACTGGACAAAAACTCAAGAGACCCTGTAATAAAGTATCTCAAGGGGAGACGTCAATGATGCAAGGACCAAATGATATGGACTCAGAGCCCGCTTTGAAGCAGGTATCTACACAACTGCTAACTGCCATCCACAGTTGTACATCCTCCCTAACTGGGAAAATTGAAGAGGTTAAAACTGATTTGGGATTCCGTCACAATATGTCAAATCTGAGAGAGAAAGTTTGACAGGCGGAGGACTGAATCGAGAGTCTGGAGGAGCTAACAGGGCCCTTTCCAGAACGTATCTGAGCAGTTGACCAAAAGATGGAAGTGTGCACACAAAAAAATGATGATTTAGAGAATAGACTGAGGCGAAACGATATTCGTATAACTGGATTGCCTGAAAGGGCAGAAGGGAACAATCCCAGTGAATTTGTGGAAAAATGGATCTGCGATTTATTTCCAGGAGCTACCTTTTCTGCGGCATATGCGGTGGAGAGGGCACACCATGTACCTGGAATTCCGAATCCCCAGGGGCTCCACCAAGACCCCTATTGGCCAGATTCCTCAATTGGAAAGACAGGGACTTTATCCTACAACTGGCATGGAAAGATCAAGTAATTAAGCATGAAAATGGCACTGTAATGCTATTTCCTGGTTTTTCAGCCGACTTTCAGAAACAAGGATCTTCATTTATATCAAATAAGAGACGCCTGAAAAGTTCCAATGGGATTTATTCAATGGCGTACTCAGCCAGGCTAAGGGTAATAGATGGGGACTAGTGATGAGCGAGTGTACTCGTTGCTCGGGTGATCTCTGAGTATTTGTGAGTTCTAAGTGATTTAGTTTTCATCGCCTTAGCTGCATGATTTACTACTGCTGGACAGCCTGAATACATGTGGGGATTCCCTAACAAACAGGCAACCCTCACATGTACTCAGCCTGGCTAGCAGCCCTAAATCATTCAGCTGAGGGGAGGAAAACTATATCTCCGAGCAGTCACAAATACTCTGAGACCACTTGAGCGTGCTCTGGGGAAACCCGAGCAACGAGTATACTCGCTCATCACTAATGGTGAGGTTGCCTTGACCCCCTGACGAAGGCAATGGGCCAAAACGCGCGTTCGGGAGGCATGACATCCGGGAGTGTGAGACCCCACTATCTCTGTAAGCATTCTTATACCTCTATGATCATTCCTATTTTTGACTAGATCTTCACTCATTTAGGTGGTCTCTGTCCTCCAGCTAATAGTAATGCTGTTCCAATGTACTTGCATACTATGTTCACTGATTGTCTTTATCACCTTGGTTTGCAATGAGATCACTTGTTGCACTGTGTTTCTTCATTTTTCGGGACACAACAGCACTAAGCACTTTACGGCAGATTACTGTTTACTTTGTGCATAAAAAAGTTGTTTTTTAATAATTTTTTTACTTTTTTACATATTTTCTTTTTTAATCACAATTTTTTTGATTTTTTACATTGTGAACTGCAATTTGTTTTGGCCTGACTATATCTGTGTTCACTACTTATGGCCATTTTTTTCTTATGTAGATGTGCGGCCTTGTTTCTTGTGTTTTATCCTAATTAATAAAATATTATATTATTGCTGTACTACTTCTTGGACTTTTTGGTAGTTTTTTTCTTTTGTTTCCCCTTTGGCATTCTCCGATTGTTTGTGATACTGTCCTAGTCTTTTGTATTATTTAGCTGGCCAGAAATGTTACTTGAAACGCTGGATAGATAGTGGCAGGCTTACTGACGCAGAAGCTCATCTTCTACACTTCTTGGGTGGGAATACACCATGGGCAATACTAGAAGAATCATACAGACACCCACAAGGTTTACAATTTGCTCACAGCTTAGCGGTACAGGTGTGGCCAGAGAGTAAATGTAGTGAACTGACCAAATGGGAGAGACTCAGATATGGGATAATCCTGAATTTCCGCACCTCAAAAGTCTACAAGACCCAGTTTTCTGGAAGCAGTATGGAATAATGACACTTAATCAGATTTTCGAAAATGACATTTTATCATTTGATCAAATTTGTACAAAATTTGGGACCCCTCATAGAGATTGTTATAGATACTTGCAAATGAGACATCCCATATTGCACCAGTTTCCATTTCCTAGGATGCGAATATCCAGATATCCATTGATGGGGTGCTAACTACTCAAGGACCCACGGGTGTGATATCCTCTCTATACACCTTTCTACTAAACTCCAGAATTGCTTCTACTCAACTTGCTGCAGAGAGAAGATGGCGGCAATTAATTCCTTCTGTCACTGGTGATCAGTGGTATGATGCCCTAGAGGCGCACGCGATGGTGTCGCCGGCTGCAAATAATAAGTTAATTCAACTGTATATACTAGATCAATCTTACCTGGCCCCAATTAGGCTAAATAAATTTGGCAGACTAGTAACTGATGAATGTCATAGATGTAGGGAATCAGGAGAGGACTTCTGGCATCTTATTTGGAATTGTGGGATAATACGAAAATACTGGAGCGAAGTGATAACTACATTAGAATGGATAATTGGAATACCAATTGAATGTGGTCCAAATATATGTTGGGTATTATTGATGAGGAAATTGCACTATGATAGAATATTTCTCAGTAGGCTATATTTATTGCTAGGAAAGCAATAGTACTAAGATGGAAGGGGGGAAGCCTCCCACTGTTAAACAGTGGAAAAAACTAGTAAATGATATAATACCATATGAAAATATATTATATAGAAATAGAGGATGTCCCCAGAAATTCCTTAAAATATGGGGGAGATCGTGTGACTCGCCCTTACCGCACCTATCCCCCAATGCCATGACTTCGTCAATCTCACGTTATATACCCTGATATGTGTCCCTTCAAACATATGAAGTGTGTTACATGATCTACACAGATTGAAAGAGTGTACTTTTGATACGGCCCATTCGGTACGTATTCTGAATTATTTTGATAAAGAACCAGCTAATTTAGTTGAGAGTGCAATGCTTGCTAACGGAAATTATCCTAACCTACTATGCTCCAATCTGTTTTTTCTTTTCTCTTTATTGTTTTGCTCTGTTATTGAGAGTGTAATATTACTTCTATATTGTTGTATTGAATGGATAAAGGAAACTGTTTATATTATTCTGACCTTATACTAAGATAATATATGTCTGTAACTTTATCTGGCGGAATCTTCAAAAATAAAGAGAGTTACGGTAAAATAAAATAAAGAAATAATATAAAAAATAAGCATGGTACCACTGGATCCTTAAGTCAAATCTATCAAAATAAAAATTAATCTGATAGATGTCATAACAAAAGCAAAAAAATGAAGCACCAGAATTGCAATTTTTCAGTTGCCGCAACACCTCAAAAAATTTCAATAAGCAGTGATCGAACCTCACTAACTAAAAACGTCAGATCTTCACATAAAAAATCCACACTCGCACAGCTCCATCTACTGAAAAATTAATGTTACATGTCTTGGAAAATGGTGACATAAGCTAAAAAATGTTTTTATTAATGTATTTCTGATTTTTTTTACCACTTAACAAACTTGTATAGGTTTTTTTTTTTTTTTCCATTTGTCGCAATAATTGTACTGACCTGGAGAATCACATTGCCAAGTTATTTTAACATGATGGAAGCTGTATAAACAAAACCCAAAAATATTTTTTTTATAGTATAGTTTTGTTTTGTTTGTTTTTTTTTTGTTCTCTTTTGCTGACTTTTTATTTACTTGGATTTTTCCCCGTTTTCCAGTAGCTTCAATGGTAAACTTTATGGTCCCTTTCAAAAAACTAACTCATCCTGCAAAAAAGTTATTGCACTTTTGAAAAGAAGGGGAGGGGAAAAAAGAAAAACGCAAAAGCAGAAAATTGCAATGTAGGCAAGGGCTTAAATGTGAGAGACTGACAGCGGCATTTAAATAGTTAAACCATTGCAATTGAAGCAGTCATTGTAGTCGCAGGCACACAATGGCCACAGCCGGCATCTGCTACATATGAGGCAGGTTCGGCTCCTGAGCCTGCTTCATATGCTCTTTAACCACTTATCATGAAAATGTTTGCCATAGTCATTAACCAGTTAAAAAAACGTTGAATAAGCGAAGTAGTGGAAGTCCAAGCATTCTGATGTCCACTGGTCACCCCATGTGCACCGCGCTCCTGTCCCTTGTGTCTACTTTCCATGGATGTCCTCAATACGATTTCATTTTAGACTTCTGCTTTAAGGCGCCATAGCGAATTCAAGACTTTGCTTATCAGTTCTTTGTACCATTACCTCCTTATTTCCTGATTATCAGGCAATGGAGGCCTCACAGCAAGCAGAGGAGCTTCGAGCTCAGCTGGAGCTGTCACAGAAGAAGTTGCAAGACCTTCGGGTGGAGATTATAGAAAACAGTGCGAGCCGTGAAAAAGATGCCTTCAACTACAAGAGAGCCCAGGTAAAGTGGAAATACATTGCTGTGTGACCAACGTGAGTATTCACTGACACATGTCTGAGGTCGGTTCGGTCAATGGAAATCATATCCATTAAAAATGATAAGAGGAGCTGGAAAGAATTAAAATTAAGTACAATTAGAGGTGTTTTCCTAACTAAAGCTTTTATGGTATTTTCTCTCAGTACATATTAGAAATGCCTATTGTACTCACAGTATTTTGTGGAAATGCATATAATATCCAAAGTATATGCAGGAAATACCTGTAATATCCAAAGTATATGCCGGAAATACCTGCAATATAATAATAATAATAATAATTTTATTTATATAGCGCCAACATATTCCGCAGCGCTTTACAACTTATAGAGGGGACTTATACAGACAACAGACATTACAGCATAACAGAAATCACAGTTCAAAACAGATACCAGGAGGAATGAGGGCCCTGCTCGCAAGCTTACAAACTATGAGGAAAAGGGGAGACACGAGAGGTGGATGGTAACAATTGCTTTAGTTATTTGGACCAGCCATAGTGTAAGGCTCGGGTGTTCATGTAAAGCTGCATGAACCAGTTAACTGCCTAAGTATGTAACAGTACAGACACAGAGGCTATTAACTGCATAAAGTGTATGAGAACATGATGGAGGAACGTGATTATGTTGTTGTTTTTTATTAATAGGCCACACAGGGATAATTAGGTTAATGCGTTGAGGCGGTAGGCCAATCTGAACAAATGAGTTTTTAGTGCACGCTTAAAACTGTGGGGATTGGGGATTAATTGTATTAACCTAGGTAGTGCATTCCAAAGAATCGGCGCCGCACGTGTAAAGTCTTGGAGACGGGAGTGGGAGGTTCTGATTATTGAGGATGCTAACCTGAGGTCATTAGCAGAGCGGAGGGCACGGGTAGGTTGGTAGACTGAGACCAGAGAGGAGATGTAGGGTGGTGCTGAGCCATGGAGTGCTTTGTGGATGAGGGTAGTAGTTTTGTACTGGATTCTGGATTGGATGGGTAGCCAGTGTAATGACTGGCACAAGGTAGAGGCATCGGTGTAACGGTTGGCGAGGAATATGATCCTGGCAGCAGCATTCAGGACAGATTGGAGCGGGGAGAGTCTGGTAAAAGGTAGGCCAATTAGTAGAGAGTTACAATAGTCCAGACGAGAATGAATAAGTGAGACAGTAAGAGTTTTTGCAGAGTCGAAAGTAAGAAAAGGGCGAATTCTGGAAATGTTTTTGAGATGCAGATAAGAAGAGCGAGCCAGTGATCGGATGTGGGGGGTGAATGAAAGCTCGGAATCAAGGATGACTCCAAGGCAGCGGGCATGTTGCTTTGGAGTAATGGTGGAACCGCACACAGAGATGGCAATGTCGGGCAAAGGTAGGTTTGTAGAGGGAGAGAACACGAGGAGTTCAGTTTTATCAATATCCAAAGTATCTGCTGGAAATACCTGTAATATCCACAGTGTGTGCCCGGAATACCTGTAATATTCACAGTGTGTGTGCCCGGAATTCCTGTAATATCCATAGTGTGTGTGCCCAGAATACCTGTAATATCCATAGTGTGTGTGTGTGTGTGCCCGGAATACCTGTAATAGCCACAGTGTGTGTGTGCCCGGAATACCTGTAATATCCTCCACAGTGTGTGTGTTCCCGGAATACCTGTAATATCCTCCACAGTGTGTGTGCCCGGAATACCTGTAATAGCCACAGAGTGTGTGTGTGTGCCCGGAATAGCTGTAATATCCTCCACAGTGTGTGCCCGGAATACCTGTAATATTCACAGTGTGTGTGCCCGGAATTCCTGTAATATCCATAGTGTGTGTGCTCGGAATACCTGTAATATCCTCCACAGTGTGTGCCCGGAATACCTGTAATATCCTCCACAGTGTGTGTGTTCCCGGAATACCTGTAATATCCTCCACAGTGTGTGTGCCCGGAATACCTGTAATAGCCACAGAGTGTGTGTGTGTGCCCGGAATAGCTGTAATATCCTCCACAGTGTGTGCCCGGAATACCTGTAATATTCACAGTGTGTGTGCCCGGAATTCCTGTAATATCCATAGTGTGTGTGCTCGGAATACCTGTAATATCCTCCACAGTGTGTGCCCGGAACACCAGTAATATCCTCCACAGTGTGTGTGCCTGGAATACCTGTAATATCCTCCACAGTGTGTGCCCGGAATACCTGTAATAGCCACAGTGTGTGTGCCCGGAATACCTGTAATATTCACAGTGTGTGTGCCCGGAATTCCTGTAATATCCATAGTGTGTGTGCCCGGATTACCTGTAATATCCATAGTGTGTGTGTGTGCCCGGAATACCTGTAATATCCTCCACAGTGTGTGCCCGGAACACCAGTAATATCCTCCACAGTGTGTGTGCCCGGAATACCTGTAATATCCTCCACAGTGTGTGTGCCCGGAATAGCTGTAATATCCTCCACAGTGTGTGTGTGTGCCCGGAATACCTGTAATAGCCACAGTGTGTGTGTGCCCGGAATACCTGTAATATCCTCCACAGTGTGTGTGCCCGGAATAGCTGTAATATCCTCCACAGTGTGTGTGTGCCCGGAATACCTGTAATAGCCACAGTGTGTGTGTGCCCGGAATACCTGTAATATCCTCCACAGTGTGTGTGTGCCCGGAATACCTGTAATAGCCACAGTGTGTGTGTGCCCGGAATACCTAAATATCCTCCACAGTGTGTGTGTGCCCGGCATACCTGTAATAGCCACAGTGTGTGTGTGCCCGGAATACCTGTAATATCCTCCACAGTGTGTGTGCCCGGAATACCTGTAATAGCCACAGTGTGTGTGTGCCCGGAATAGCTGTAATATCCTCCACAGTGTGTGCCCGGAATACCTGTAATATTCACAGTGTGTGTGCCCGGAATTCCTGTAATATCCATAGTGTGTGTGCCCGGAATACCTGTAATATCCATAGTGTGTGTGCTCGGAATACCTGTAATATCCTCCACAGTGTGTGTGCCTGGAATACCTGTAATATCCTCCACAGTGTGTGCCCGGAACACCAGTAATATCCTCCACAGTGTGTGTGCCTGGAATACCTGTAATATCCTCCACAGTGTGTGCCCGGAATACCTGTAATAGCCACAGTGTGTGTGCCCGGAATACCTGTAATATTCACAGTGTGTGTGCCCGGAATTCCTGTAATATCCATAGTGTGTGTGCCCGGATTACCTGTAATATCCATAGTGTGTGTGTGTGCCCGGAATACCTGTAATATCCTCCACAGTGTGTGCCCGGAACACCAGTAATATCCTCCACAGTGTGTGTGCCCGGAATACCTGTAATATCCTCCACAGTGTGTGTGCCCGGAATAGCTGTAATATCCTCCACAGTGTGTGTGTGCCCGGAATACCTGTAATAGCCACAGTGTGTGTGTGCCCGGAATACCTGTAATATCCTCCACAGTGTGTGTGCCCGGAATACCTGTAATATCCTCCACAGTGTGTGTGCCCGGAATACCTGTAATATCCACAGTGTGTGTGTCCCTGGAATACCTGTAATATCCTCCACAGTGTGTGTGTGCCCGGAATACCTGTAATATCCTCCACAGTGTGTGCCCGGAATACCTGTAATAGCCACAGTGTGTGTGTGCCCGGAATACCTGTAATATCCTCCACAGTGTGTGTGCCCGGAATACCTGTAATAGCCACAGTGTGTGTGCCCGGAATACCTGTAATAGCCACAGTGTGTGTGCCCGGAATACCTGTAATAGCCACAGTGTGTGTGTGCCCGGAATAGCTGTAATATCCTCCACAGTGTGTGTGCCCGGAATAGCTGTAATAGCCACAGTGTGTGTGTCCCCGGAATACCTGTAATATCCTCCACAGTGTGTGTGTGCCCGGAATACCTGTAATATCCTCCACAGTGTGTGTGCCCGGAATACCTGTAATATCCTCCACAGTGTGTGTGCCCGGAATACCTGTAATATCCTCCACAGTGTGTGTGCCCGGAATACCTGTAATATCCTCCACAGTGTGTGTGCCCGGAATACCTGTAATAGCCACAGTGTGTGTGCCCGGAATACCTGTAATAGCCACAGTGTGTGTGTGCCCGGAATACCTGTAATAGCCACAGTGTGTGTGTGCCCGGAATACCTGTAATAGCCACAGTGTGTGTGCCCGGAATACCTGTAATATCCTCCACAGTGTGTGTGCCTGGAATACCTGTAATATCCTCCACAGTGTGTGTGCTCGGAATACCTGTAATATCCTCCACAGTGTGTGTGCCCGGAATTCCTGTAATATCCTCCACAGTGTGTGTGCCCGGAATAGCTGTAATATCCTCCACAGTGTGTGTGCCCGGAATACCTGTAATATCCTCCACAGTGTGTGTGCCCGGAATACCTGTAATATCCTCCACAGTGTGTGTGTGCCCGGAATACCTGTAATATCCTCCACAGTGTGTGTGTGTGCCCGGAATAGCTGTAATAGCCACAGTGTGTGTGTGCCCGGCATACCTGTAATATCCTCCACAGTGTGTGTGTGCCCGGCATACCTGTAATATCCTCCACAGTGTGTGTGTGCCCGGAATACCTGTAATATCCTCCACAGTGTGTGTGCCCGGAATAGCTGTAATATCCTCCACAGTGTGTGTGTGTGCCCGGAATAGCTGTAATAGCCACAGTGTGTGTGTGTGCCCGGAATACCTGTAATATCCTCCACAGTGTGTGTGTGCCCGGAATACCTGTAATATCCTCCACAGTGTGTGTGTGCCCGGAATACCTGTAATAGCCACAGTAAATATCCTGTAAATTGTAATAAAGGACTTCACCCGTATTTTCCTATGTTACACTGACCATGCTCACCGCAGAGTGACGAATGCATAGTGTATGTTGTTTGGTGCCTTTAAGCTTAAACTTGTGGCATACCCGGAATATGTGGGGCGTATGCCGGGAATACCTGGAATATGTGCGGCGTATGCTGGGAATACCTGGAATATGTGCGGCGTATGCCGTTTTATACCTGGAATATGTGCGGCGTATGCCGGGAATACCTGGAATATGTGCGGCGTAAGCCGGGAATACCTGGAATATGTGCGGCGTATGCCGGGAATACCTGGAATATGTGCGGCGTATGCCGGGAATACCTGGAATATGTGCGGCGTATGCCGTTTTATACCTGGAATATGTGCGGCGTATGCCGGGAATACCTGGAATATGTGCGGCGTAAGCCGGGAATACCTGGAATATGTGCGGCGTATGCCGGGAATACCTGGAATATGTGCGGCGTATGCCGGGAATACCTGGAATATGTGCGGCGTATGCCGGGAATACCTGGAATATGTGCGGCGTATGCCGGGAATACCTGGAATATGTGCGGCGTATGCCGGGAATACCTGGAATATGTGCGGCGTATGCCGGGAATACCTGGAATATGTGCGGCGTATGCCGGGAATACCTGGAATATGTGCGGCGTATGCCGGGAATACCTGGAATATGTGCGGCGTATGCCGGGAAAACCTGGAATATGTGCGGCGTATGCCGGGAATACCTGGAATATGTGCGGCGTATGCCGGGAATACCTGGAATATGTGCGGTGTAAGCCGGGAATATTTGGATTATGTGCGGCGTATGCCGGGAATACCTGGAATATGTGCGGTGTATGCCAGGAATACCCGCAATATGCACGGCGTATGCCAGAAATACCCCGGATATGGGCGGCATATGCCAGGAATACTCGGGATATGCACAGTGAATGCCCGGGATCTGGCCACTGTGTCTTTTTTTGACATGCAGTTCTCTCCAGTGAATTCTATGGGAGCTAAATGAAAGTACTGCTTGTGAGGCTCCACATGTTCTGTGATATCAAGTTGCAGTAAATGTACTAAGAACGTAGCACGTTATTTAAATGTGTCTTCAATATACTGTCCTATGCCTGGTTCAACTGTGAATCTGCTTGTTTTCTTGCAGGAGGATATCTCCCGTCTTCGGAAGAAACTTGAATCCACCAAGAAGCCTGATCTTGTACCAACCTGTGATAAGATTTTAATGGAAGAAATAAAAGAGTGCAAGGTAACAATAGGTTCGATGTTTTTTCAGTGGACCTCTCCATACATACATACTGTGTATAGGGAGAAATCCGCTATTCACAGACCATTATCGTTTACTTATATGCACACATTTACCTTTTTTTTTCCATTATTTTTAAACTTTGTCATTAATCTGCCAGTGGTGTAATATAGGCACAAGATTCATACCTTGCCAATCATTGCCTTCTCCAATCTCTGTTCACCTGAAGTCAGCGTTGACCTGTTGCTACTTGGCTGCTGCAGGGTATGGCATGGCATTGCAAAATGGAGTGATAGCCTTCCTTATTCAAAATCCCTTTTACCTTGTACAAATCTCTCACTTTACCAGCACCAAAGCAACCCCAGACCATCACATTACCTCCACCATGCTTGGCAGATGGCGTCAGGCACTCTTCCAGCATCTTTTCAGTTCTGCATCTCACAAATGTTCTTCTGTGTGATCCAAACACCTCAAACTTGGATTCGTCTGTCCATAACACTTTTTTCAATCTTCCTCTGTCCAATGCCTGTGTTCTTTTGCCCATATTAATCTTTTCCTTTTATTAGCCAGTCTCAGATATGTTTTTTTCTTTGCCACTCTGCCCTGAAGGCCAGCAACCCGGAGTCGCCTCTTCACTGTAGACGTTGACCCTGGCGTCTTGCGTGTACTATTTAACGAAACTGCCAGTTGAGGATCTGTGAGGCGTCTGTTTCTCAAGCTACAGACTCTAATGTACTTTTCTTGTTGCTCAGTTGAGCAGCGGGGCCTCCCACTTCTCTTTCTACTCTGGTTAGAGCCTGTTTGTGCTCTCCTCTGAAGGGAGTAGTACACACCATTGTAGGAAATCTTCAGTTTCTTGGCAATTTCTCGCATGGAATAGCCTTAATTTCTAAGAACAAGAATAGACTGTCGAGTTTCATGTGAAAGTTTTTATTCTGGCCATTTTGAGAATTTAAGGGAACCAACAAATGTAATGCTCCAGATTCTCATCTAGCTCAAAGGAAGGTCAGGATTATAGCTTCTCTAATCAGCCATACTGTGTTCAGCTGTGCTAACATATTTGCACAAGGGTTTTCAAGGGTATTCTAACCATCCATTAGCCTTCTTACACAGTTAGCAAACACAATGTACCATAAGAACACTGGAGTGATGGCTGTTGGAAATGGGCCTCTATACACCTATGAAGATATTGCTTTACAAACCAGACGTTTGCAGCCAGATATATATACACTGTGTGCAGAATTATTGGGCATGTTGTATTTTTGAGGATTATCTCTACTATTGATCAACAACTATGTTCTCAATCAACCCAAAAGACTCATAAATATCAAAGCTTAAAATTTTTGGAAGTTGGAGTGGGCTTTTTTTTTAGATTTGGCTATCTTAGGAGGATATATATATATATATATATATATATATATATATATATATATATATATATATATATATATATAATATATTTCCTTACATGTGTACAGACCATAATACAATTGTATGTATGTATGTATATATATATATATATATATATATATATATATATGCATATATATATATATATGCATATATATATATATATGCATATATATATATATATATGCATATATATATATATATATATATATATATATATATATATATATATATATATATATATATATATATATATATATATATATATATATATATATGCATATATATATATATATATATATATATATATATATATATATATATATATATATATATGCATATATAAATATATATAATATAACCTGTACACATGTAAGGCCGGGTTCACACAAGTGTATTCCTCGGACTGCTATGCCTGGACTGACCGTTGGTCTCCTGACCCAAACTTACCGCCTCATAGACACATAATTAGGCTGTAAGTTTGGGTCTGGAGACCTGAAGGCATACTGGGCATTCCTCATGGTTATAGGCATATTTTGAAATGGACTGATGGGTCCAATTAGACGAAACATTGCCTAGACACACGTGGTATTTGGGAGGTCTGTGGGCTGTGACCTCTTTAGAGTTTAATCCTATTTACTTGAATTGGACATAGCATCTCTAAGCTTTAATGTGAGGCACAACTGTTGCTAACACTATGTAGTTGTGCTTGGGCAACAATGAAGCCGAAATGGTGGCTCTCTTCCTTCAGCTGATCGGTGGGCGGTTACAGTCGACCTTGCACCAGTCTGATATTGGTAGCTAATGCTAAGCCATCCGTATTAGCTCGGGAAACTTATTTTACGTTTCTCTGATTTGATAAAAGATATGAATTCTTGCTTTTCTGATAATCTGCATGTACCGCAATATACAGATTATTGCCTTTCTAATGTAATGCCTTCTCTACTACAGTCCCGGCTCACGTGTCCTTGCTGCAACTCCCGCAAGATGGATGCTGTCTTAACAAAGTGTTTCCATGTCTTCTGCTTTGAGTGTGTGAAGACCAGATACGACACGCGGCAACGCAAGTGCCCAAAATGCAATGCTGCATTCGGAGCAAATGACTTCCATCGTATTTACATTGGCTGAACAGATGACCTATTGCCAAGCCTTTCATGACTTGTCATGGCACAATGTTTCTGGTTGGACACAGGAAAGGCATCACCTGTACCTGTCCCGTCTCATGCACACACAGCCCTCTGTCTCCACATTGTAAGATTATCTCTGCATAAGTCTTATATTGCCACTAAGGGCGCTCAAGAGGCCTTGTCCAATAGGGAACACTGCCTGGATTATCACTTGCTGATGTTTATGATGGTGGCAGTCTCCTTTTCATAGGGGTGATAGGTGAATTTCTGCAGAAGCTGTGACACAGATGGGTATGGGTTATTTGGACGTACGATGCCATTTGGATTTTTATTTTTGTGTAACTAGAAGCAGCTCTACCATGTATCGATGGAAATATTTATTGGGAGAGTCCCTTCACCCATTACTAAGGGGTGTGATCACCACCTACTAATAGAAACCCATGTATACTTGTTACGGGATAACATGAAGTCCAGAGAATGTTTGCAAGGGCGAGTCTGTCGCTGACCAATATTAAAGGACCACCAATTAATAATTATAGTTGAGGATGGAGGGATTGTTATGACAGGCGAAATACCCACCTCTCTTTTTTCTGTAGGAGAGTGCCACCAGACACCTCTAGTAGCACCTGATCTCCCTGCCTGCCTAAAGATCTGCCTTAGAAATTGCAATAGCCGGATCCTTCTGTTCCCCTATGTAATCTGTCTGAGGAGAGTTGGGATGGCCCTGTACAAATTAGTGTCTGCCAATACCGGTTGGTTGGGCTGACTTTAGTTTGGGCCTTGACACTAATTTCTGCCGGCTTCTTTCAAATTGTCACTTCCCTACTTGATGTCACCACTAAGACTGAAGATTCGGAGATAGAGCGTCTGGCACAACAGCCCAAGTGCCACAAGTTCTTCTCCCCTTTCCCTCTCACAATTACTAGTGTAAAGTGGCTGGAAAACTAATTGCTACTTTGTCTATGAGCTCCATTTGGATTTCTATACCGGCTACATTGTTGGCTTAAAGCTTGTTAGCTAATTCATGCTGCCCAAACCACGGACAGCATGAATCAGAATTTGGCTGCAGAATCGTAACTAAACATTCTTTTCTGAAACGCCCCAATGATTTAGAGAAATATAGTTTGAAGACTTTTTGGCAGCCCCAGTCCAGGTGATTGACAGTTCTCTTCCATGTGTCTACTTAGAGACCTGTCAATCACCTGGATCAGTGCAGTGAGAAGCTATATTTAAACTATATCTTTTCTGAAACACTACAGCCAGGTGTATTTTCCTCTGGCTCCTATCGTGCAGCCAAGCTCTGATTCGTGCTGCCCGTGGTTTGTGCAGCATGAATCAGCTGATGGGTTTCCTTTAACAAAGTCAATAAATGATCATATAAAGCAGAGCTGACATGAGGCGAATTAGCACTTTCTAGCAATATGTCAAGGTTCACAGGATTAGGACCAATTACACCTGGTTAGAAGGGATAACGCTGTGAGTAAATCAGTGAGACTGAGGAGCCCCTTTAGGTAGTATGAATACAAAATGCTTACTTGCTGAGTTATGCAATACAGCATAGCCGCATGGGACTGAAGCCACTCCTAGCCAAAATACCAGATGGGCCCAGGACAAAAGATGTACAGAAAGTAGATAAAACTTGTAGTCTCTGGTGCTGCCCATAGAGGAGGGTTAAAAAGTACTTGATTTATTTCAGGGGACTAAAACCAAAATAACGTAGTAAAAACATAAAGATCGGTGAAGAGTGAGTGAACGATTTTTCTCTCCAGCACTTGGATCTTCCTCAGGTTCACAGTCAACTTTCTGTTGGTTTCAAGAAAAATGGGGTCAGGGGGTTATACATTAGAATAATTTTCAAAACATGCAAGTTTACAAAACCAGTTATTAACATAAAAAACTTGATTAAATCATTTGAAACATATTTCACTTGCTCTAAGTGACTATAAGGTGCTATTTTTTTTTTCACTACTCGCTCCCTCTCTTCCACTACTATTGTACATCTTATAAAAATAATTACATTTAATTGCTAAAAGTAGCTATGTATGTTTTACATTTCTTTAATAACGTTTTCTATGTTAAAGGGAATCTGTTAGCAGGTTGTTGCTTTCTCATCTGAGAGGAGCATAATGTAGGCAAAGCTGAATTCAGCAATGTATCACTTAGATTGCTGGTGCAGCCAATCTGACACAGAGTTATTAGATTTAGCAATGAATCACAGCTGAGGAAGCTAACCCCGCCCACACCAGGTTCTGTATATACAGTGTACATAGACAGTGAGCTGCCTATCACAGGAGGGGGTGTGTCAGACGAGGACTCACATGACCAGCTAGTCACAGCAATGTTAAGCTACTGGTGCTAAAGCAAACAAAACCTCAGAGCTTGATAAGAGAAGCATTGCTGAAATCTGTGTTTAACCCCTACCTCATGCTGTCTTCAGATTGCATTGGAAAAACCTGCTGACAGATTCCCTTTACCACCAAAAACACTGCATTTAACCTAGAAATTAAATGAAGCCCGGTATAAACCTGAGGAAGATCCAAGTACTGGATCTAAAACACGTTTCATTATTCACCGATCTTTGTTTTTTACCAGGTTCTTATTTTGGTATTAATTTACCTGAAATAAAGTGTTTTTTCAGTCTCCTTTATGGACCGCGGCAAAGAGTCCATTGTTTTTCCTACTTTACGTACAATTAAACTTTTTTCCAATATTTTGACAATTAAAATAAAAGGGGGTTTCTTTATAGACATCCTGTGTATACATTGCCAAATTTTCTTTTATACTGGAGATTGGGTCAGGACTCAGTCTTAAGGTTATTAAGGGTGAAGCTTCGAGACTTCATCAAACTGAACGGAGACAAGAAGATGCGATAAGAGGGGTAAAAAGTTCAGCAGAATATATTAATCATCCCCTAGATGGGAGATCAATGTCAGATTGGTGGGGGTCTGACTCCTGGAATCCCCAACCTTCACTGTTAGCAAAGTTGACTAATATATGTATATATTGCTGTCCCTGTAGTCCTTCTAACAGAAATGATCCCAGCTCAGACGGTCTGGTATAAAAGTTTGGTATTATTTGATATCGGAGGACTGGAAGTATAGCATCATTCGATGGAGCAATCAGACTTGATCATACATCTGTCACAGCCGACGTGGAGCTTTTATACATACACATGTATGATACCACATTGCCTTTTCTTATTGCGGATGCTTCGGTGGGATTTTGGGATGATCGGTGTCCTATTTTTATTCTGACACCATGTCACCCTGTGAATTTCTGCATTAGTTGTGGTGCCTGTGAGTGAGTAAAGTGTGATTAGAGGTTCTGCCCACTGTGAAAAGGTGGTTTTGAAAATGGCGACGAGAAATATGGGGTCCTGGATGATTCCTGTGAACTGCTGCCTGTATTTTTAGAGGGCAAATAAATGTCCTTTTTTTCTGTTATTGTTTCAGAATGGTTCTTATGGGGTTAAGATGCTGATATTTCGTCAACGTTCCTAGTTAGAGAGCCTTTTTGCAGAGCATCTTGTGCTTGTGATATAACCTCCGACGAGCTGGTGCTGGGTCGTATACACTGATAATGCTGAACATGTAGCAACGCTCTCCGTGCGACAGACCCTGAAAAACATCACAGGAAAAAAAAAGGTTCTGATTTTCATGGGTGATCCTGTAGAATAATATACAAGCCTCTTAAGAAAATCACGCCTTTATAGGCTGATATCTGGAAAGGGCAGACACAATGTAACGTGGGATGTAGTGGAAAGCTATCCTTACAGAGGACCTTAAACATTACATATAACCCACCAAACAGATGTCTTCACTGCAGGTATCATTTTAATCAGTACCACATCACCAATATGGCCATGTCTTTACTTTACAAAGACAGGTTCTCTATAACATCTTTGTGTGGTTTGTATAAAGTAATTCTTATTGGTGGTGATTCATGTAAACAGTCTAAGGCCAGGATCACACTTGCGATTTCAATGCAAGAAACTCGCTCATCAATACCCAGCACTGCCGCCAGCACTCGGTGCTGGAGCGTGCGGCTGCATAGAAATACATGCAGCTGCAAACTCCGGTCCTGAGTGCCGGCGGCAGTGCTGGGTATTGATGCGAGAGACTCACGCGAGTTTCTCACATTGAACTCGTAATTGTGACCCCTGCCTAACAGTAAAACTACAGTGAACACAGTGTTGTGGCATCCACGGTCACTAGCATCACCGGTGTTACTTTTATTTATGGGGTTAATTAAAGAGGACACACAATATAAAAGTGGCTGCAGAGCTTAATCATTTACTTTTTTTTTTATTTTGCTTTTAGTAGTGATGAGCGAGTATACTCCTTGCACGGGTTTTCCCGACCACGCTCGGGTGGTCTCCGAGTGTTTGTAAGTGTTTGGAGATTTCGTTTTCATCGCCGCAGCTGAATGATTTACAGCTACTAGCCAGGCTGAGTACATGTGGGGGTTGCCTGGTTGCTAGGGAATCCTCACATGTAATCAAGTTGTCTAATAGCCGTAAATCATTCAGCTGAGGTGACGAAAACTAAATCTCCGAACACTCACAATTACTCGGTCACCCGAGCGTGGTCGGGAAAACCTGAGCTACGAGTATACTCGCTCATCACTAGTCTTTAGCAATCAAAGTATTTGGTCCCTGATGAGTTAACCCTAGAACGCATACCTGGGGCCTCGCAGGCCTGCCAGGTTACTTGTTTTCTATTTTCTGTAAAAGTACTTTAGTTAGAATTTTTAAAATCTAGGTAATCCTCAGGTATATAGTTGTTAGTAATTTCCAGTTATTCATATATTTTTATGTTACAGACATTTCGGTATAACAACCTTTTTTTGGGACTACCCCATATTCACGCACCTGGGGACTTTTAGGCCTGTACTAGGTTTACATGTGATACTTTTGTTTACATGTGAAGGCAAATTACGGAGGCAATGATCCGATGTGGAATACGCTTTCTGGAACATCCAGAGCAAAGAGAAAAAAAAAGAAAGTTCTGCTATATTTGTCCAGCAAAGAAGAAAAGAAAATCGGAGCGTTTCTGTTCTACTTGCGGACAAAATGTATGCAGGGAACATTCAGCCGAAAAAATAATATGCGAGAATTGTCGGGGGAAAATGTAAAGTTACAAATAAATATTCCTGCACCAAGTTTGCTACAACCAAAAAATGTTTTCATAAAAAAATTGCATATAGAATGCCTATATTTGGTGTGCCCGTTTACTTACTTTTTTGTTGTTTTATGCACATAATTATGTTTTGAAATATACACATCTTAGGCTGTGTTCCCAGTAGCGCTGGGGTTCGCCAGAAGGGGATCCATAATGGATCTGACCTCCTGGTAACTCCAGGATTCCGCCAGCCTTAGCTGGGGTCACCAGGAGGTCAGATCCATTACGGATCCCCTCCTGGCGGACCCCAGCGCTAGTTGGAATGCATCCTTACCTTGCAATTGTAAAATAAATTTTGAAAAGTATTTTTATTTGAGTTATTCCGTGTTTGCACACAGGCCTAAAAGGCCCCAGGTGCGTGAATGTGTAGATTTCTATGGGTATGCGATCTAGGGTTAACATGCACTTGTACCTAGAAAAGTTATCAGTTTTCAGTTGGGGCTGGGGGACGATGTACTTTTTCTCCCTGTATGATGCTGGCCAATCATACGCAGGCAGGAGCACTCAGAGAGAAGAACACGCCTCCACAGTTGATTAGAGCTAGTCTCACATTGTGTAAAATGTTTAATAACAAACAGCCCTAATCTGCATGAGTCTGTGGGGGGAGGAGTATTTAGCTGTGTTGCATTATAAGCAATCCTCTCATCCTCTCCTAGTACTGTCTCTAAAGGGTAGGGTTTATAAGACTAAGGCCCCTTTCACACATCAGTTTTTTGCCGTCAGTCACAATCCGTTGGCTCGACGGATCCGTCACAGATTAAAAAACTGATGCGACTGATTCGTTTTTTCGACGGATCCGACTAGCGCATCTGGCTAATTGGATCCTAAAAAAATCAGAGCATGCTCAGTTAAAAAAAAAAAACGGAATCCGTCGCCGGATTCCGTCATTTGATGGATCCGGCGCCCATAGGCTTCCATTCGAGCAAACGACAGATGACGACTGATCCGTCGCTGTTTTTTCGACAGACACAAAAACGATACTCTGTCCTTTGTCTCCGGCAGCCGGACAAACAATTTTCGACGGATCCGGCGAACGACGGATGAAACGTGAGGCCATCCGTCGCAAACTGTGCCTAATACAAGTCTATGAGAAAAAAAACAGATCCGGCGGCATCAGTCGCCGGATTCGTTTTTTTCAAAATTCAACAGATTGCGACTGATAGCAAAAAACTGATGTGTGAAAGGGGCCTAATTCCCCAGGCAAGGTATGAAGTAAAACGTGCAAAATGAAGTGCATGTTCCAGGCAAGGTATGAAGTAAAACGTGCAAAATGAAGTGCATGTTCAAGATACCGAAAATAAGTCAGGGCACAATTTTGCTTGGTGCTAGTAGAAACAACTTCGAGAATCTCCTGTAATGGGTAAGTATTATTTCTTCCATTATCCTGTACAAACCAAACGGAATCGATACAGTGTGTAGCAAAAGCTCCAGCCATTATTTATAAGCTGTGTAGTACCCACAAAGGGCACATCCTGGAACAAACAATTCAGGTTTTCCAACATCTTGTAGAGGCCCATCTTTACCACCACTGTAAATTTCCTGTACAAACAAATTCTGTGTGTAAAGTTACTAATATAATCCGATGACTTTTATGATCCACTGCATGCTGGAACCAGGCTGAGAGGTTTTTTTTTCTGACAGTGACCACGTACCTGCAGTAGTGGATGATGTCGTTCAATCTTCGGGATTTTGATATTTTCCAAGTTATAGTTTATTCTTTGTAATTTTCCTTTGTCCTGAAACTTAACAGAAGGTAATTTTTTTAGACTAACAGTAGATCATGTAATAGAAGCTTCCATTCCACTCTAATTCCATGCAGTGTGAGGGAGAATAAGGTCCTTTGCAGGTGAGGATCGTTGGCCATTTGGCTGGGATATAATGATTTGAGTAAAATGCTGCCCTTCTGTTGGAGCTGATCTGATTACTTTCCTAAGCAAATGTTCTTGCACAATTACATATTCTGACCAAAAGGTTAAGTACAAACACAAAACATCATCTTCCATGATACTGGATAGAAGGTAAGTTTTACATTATCCTGATCATTGCCACATTGTCGTGTGACAAAGCTGTTTGAAAGGATTGCCGCCTTTATAAACTACATTTTACTGAACTTATTGGGGAATTTCCAGTTAAACAAGCTCTTCGTCAAAGTGGAAATCGAATGCAAGAAGTGTCTCCCTTTGTAGTACCTGCAATAGGCTGAATTCATATTATCACTCTGTCGCTGTGGCACACAGGCCCATAGAGATTTATTGATCCGTACACACATACTTTTGAAAAAGGATCCATATGACTTTTCTCATTCGTTTTGCTAATCAGATGCTGCCATTAAAGTGAACCCGCAACTGAGAGCCTCGCTGCTGGGAGGAGATGGACTTTATTTTTCCTGAATGAGTTTCGCTTCCAGTCACAGGGGTGTTTCCGGCATGGTTTCAGTGACCGCTCTGTGCATAGAGAGTGTCAGTTGTAACTGTGCCCCAGCACTGACTGACAGCACGTTCAGCATTAATACTGGTTGTCAGTTCTGGGGACTACCAAATGGGAACAAACAATACAATATATACAATTACATAAAAAGGAATAACAAACAAAAATAACTAAACCTGGACACGGGAATGGCTGAGTTTAGTAGAGGGAAATACATTGACTGGGAAAATGGACATAACCCACAGTGAACTATGTCTTCCAAGAACTGACCAATGACCCATACCTATAGTACCATCCGTTGGACCATTATTAAGTCGGATGGGATTCTAATGGCCCTACGGTGGAGTGAGCGAATGTGCTCCATTTTTCCCTTTGCCACAACCCTGAAAATCCACATCCCTTAAATATCGGCTCAATATGGGTTTGCCCCAATACTCATCTGGACAATCGAGACACAAAGTCTGGAACACATAAGAAAAATCATTTGAACCCACATGCTTCTTCCTTGGACCAAAGGCAGCCCTTGCAACGCTCCCCTGTGTAAACAAATCTCAAGCTCACTGTCTTTTTCCCTAGCAGGTATCCTGTTTTAATCAGCTGTACACAGCAGGAGGTTTCTAGCTAAGATTAGTTTACTCTCTTTCCCATATGTTTAGTGTGAGGGGGACATGTCCCCTCCCTTGAGATGTCAGTCTTGTGGATTTTAGTTTTTCTCTATGACACCCCTTTTTGAGATTGCACGAGAGACTGAATATAAATCGTCCCCCAAGGCCACCTTACGGCACAACAGCCCTGGATCCCAAAGTACTCTCTCATTCTGTGACTTTGAGATTAGGTTCTCCATGAGGTTACTCGAGACTGCCATCTATGGGTAGTGCAGTTTAAAACTCCTGGCTGGAGGTAGCCAAAACCAATGCTAAGGCCCCAACCTCGCAGGAAGGACCTGCTTCGCGTCAATAACTTCCTGATGACGAAGGTCCAGAAGGCAGTGCCAGGACTGGGAAAAGGTATTTTGATGCCCTAGCCAGATAAAGCAGACAGTGCCCCCCCACTACCCTTCCCTGATGAGCCCTCAGCAAGGAAGTAAAGGAATGAGTCAGAGACTAAGGGTACCGTCTCACAGTGGCACTTTTGTCGCTACGACGGTACGATCCGTGACGTTCCAGCGATATCCATACGATATCGCTGTGTCTGACACGCAGCAGCGATCAGGGACCCTGCTGAGAATCGTACGTCGTAGCAGATCGTTTGGAACTTTATTTCGTCGCTGGATCTCCCGCTGACATCGCTGGATCGGTGTGTGTGACACCGATCCAGCGATGCGTTCGCTTGTAACCAGGGTAAACATCGGGTTACTAAGTGCAGGGCCGCGCTTAGTAACCCGATGTTTACCCTGGTTACCATCGTAAATGTAAAAAAAAACAAAAAACGTACATACTCACATTCCGGTGTCCGTCAGGTCCCTAGCCGTCTGATTCCCGCACTGACTGACTGCCGGCCGGAAAGTAAAAGCAAAGCACAGCGGTGACGTCACCGCTGTGCTCTGCTTTCACTTTACGGCCGGCACTCAGTCAGACATGTCAGCTGTTTTGTACAGCTGACATGTGCGCGCAATGAGCGCGAGCGGAATCGCGATCCGCCCGCGCCCATTAACTAGTTAAATGCCGCCGTCAAGCGCTGACAGCGGCATTTAACTAGCGCTCCCGGCCGCGCGGCCGGAGGTGCTCGCACTACTGACCCCCGTCACATGATCAGGGGTCAGTGGTGCATTGCCATAACAACCAGAGGTCTCCTTGAGACCTCTACGGTTGTTGAGTTGATGGCCGATTGCTTTGAGCGCCACCCTGTGGTCGGCGCTCAAAGTACACCTGCCTTTCTGCTACATAGAGGTGATCTGTATTTCACCTCTATGTAGCAGAGCCGATCGTGTAGTGCATGCTTCTAGCCTCCTATGGAGGCTATTGAAGCATGCCAAAATTAAGAAAAAAAAGTGTTTAAAAATATAAAAAATATATATAAAAGTTCAAATCACCCCCCTTTCGCCCCAATCAAAATAAAACAATTAAAAAAAAATTTAACCTACACATATTTGGTATCGCCGAGTTCAGAATCGCCCGATCTATCAATAAAAACAAAGGATTAACCTGACCGCTAAATGGCGTAGCGAGAAAAAAAATCAAAACGCCAAAATTACGTTTTTTTGGTCGCCGCGACATTGCATTAAAATGCAATAACGGGCGATCAAAAAGAATGTATCTACACCAAAATGGTATCATTAAAAACGCCAGCTCGGGGCGCAAAAAATAAGCCCTCACCCGAACCCAGATCATGAAAATTGGAGACGCTACGGGTATCGGAAAATCGCGCAATTTTTTTTTTTTTTTTTTTAGCAAACTTTGGAATTTTTTTTCACCACTTAGATAAAAAATAACCTAGACATGTTAGGTGCCTATGAACTCGTAATGACCTGGAGCATCATAATGACAGGTCAGTTTTAGCATTTGGTGAACCTAGCAAAAAAGCCAAACAAAAAACAAGTGTGAGATTGCACTTTTTTTGCAATTTCATCACACTTGGAATTTTTTTCCCGTTTTCTGTTACACGGCATGGTAAAACCAATTGTATCGTTCAAAAGTACATCTTGTCCCGCAAAAAATAAGCCCTCACATGGCCATATTGACGGAAAAATAAAAAAGTTATGGCTCTGAGAAGGAGGGGAGCAAAAAACGGAAAAAGCTCCGGGGGTGAAGGGGTTAATCCCTGATATACTATATTTTATATGTCAGACCCAAGGACAGTGATGGAAACTAATAGGACTTGACAAACACTGCTCAAAAAAATGAAGGGAACGCTTAAACAACACAATGTAACTCCAAGTCAATCACACTTCTTTGAAATTAACCTGCCCAGTTATGAAGCAACACTGCTTGTGAGTCAATTTCTCCTGCTGTTGTGCAAATTGAACCGACAGCAGGTAGAAATTATAGACATTTAGCAAGACAACCCCTATAAAAGAGTGGTTCTGCAGGTGGTGACCACAGACCATTTCCCTGTTATCCTTTTTGGCTGTTGTGTTGGTCATTTTTGCATTTTGAAATTTCTCTCACCATCAAGAGGCACAGTAGCATAAGGCGGTGTCTACAACTCATAGAAGTTGCTCAGGTATTGTAGCTCATCCAGGATCACACATCAATGCAAGCTGTGGCAAGAAGGGTAGCTGTGTCTTTCAGTACAGTGTCAAGACCATGGAGAAGATACCAAGATACACAGAGTAGGCCATAGGAGGGCAACAACCCAGCAGTAGGACCGCGAGGAGAAGTGCCAGAGCCCTGAAATATGGCCCGCAGCAGGAAGCTAACATCCATGTGTCTGCTCAAACTGTCAAAAACAGACTATGAGGGTGGTATCAGGGCCTGACATACACAAGTGGCTGTTGTGCTTACAGCCCAACACTGTGCAAGGCAATTGGCATTTGCCAGAGAAAACCAAGATTGGCAGATTCGAGATTGGTTCCCTGTGCTCTTCACAGATGAAAGCAGGTTCACACTGAGCACGTGACAGTCTGGAGACACCGTGGAGAATGTTCAGCTGCCTGCAACATCCTTCAGCATGACTGGTTTGGCAGTGGGTCAGTAATGGTGTGGGGAGGCATTTTTTTGGAGGGCTGCACAGCCATCCATGTGCTACTCAGAGGTAACCTGACTGACTGCCATTAGGTACCGGGATGAGATCTTCAGATCCGTTGTGAGAACATATGCAGGTGCAGTGTACCCTGTGTTCTTTCTGATGCATGGCAATGCTAGGCCTCATGTGGCTGAAGTGTGTTAGCAGTCCCTGCATGATGAAGGCATTGATGCTATGGACTGGCCTGCCCGTTCTCAAGACTTGAATCCAATCGAACATGAGAGACATCATGTCTTGTTCCATCCACCAATGCCACGTTGCACCACAGATTGTCCAGGAGCTGACTGATGCTTTAATCTAGGTCTGGGAGGAGATCCCTCAGGAAAACATCTGCTGCCTCATCAGGAGTATGCCCAGGCATTGTAGGAAGTAGAGATGGTTGAACCCAAACATTAAAGTTTGGCATCTATACCGAAAACCTACTGTTCAGGCACATAAAACATGGACTTCACCAGGAAGTCCGTGTTACTGATCGGGTTCGGCCCATCAAACACTGTGTTTGTCGTGCTGTCGTATACATGACAGCGCAGCACACACTGCTTCTGATCAGGTGTAAAATTATCACTGCTGGTCAAACAGCTGCAGTTCCCATGCTGTCAAATGACAGCGTGAGCCCGCAGTTGTGATAGGAGGTATAAAGTTTATCTCCGGTGACTGTTGTCAGCTGATGGGACTACTGGAAGCATTCATCAGCCGGTGCCCGTGTTGTAAATAAATAATTGATTAAAAAAACAGTGTGGGCTCCCCTGTATTGTTGATAACCAGCCAGGTAAAACTCACAGCTGGGGGCTGCAACCCTTCGCTGTCAACCTTAGCAAGGCTGGTTATCAAGAATAGAGGGGTCCCCTCTCTGATTTTTTTTTAAATTATTTAAATAAATAAAGCAAATTGCATGGGGTCCCCTCATTTTTGACAACCAGCATTGCTAAAGCAGACAGCTTGGGGCTGGTATTCTCAGGCTGGTAGGTGGCCAGGGATATTGCACCCCAGCCTATAAATAGCAGTCTGCAGCTGCCCAGAAAAGGCGCATCTATTAGATGTGCCAATTCTGGCACTTTGCCCAGCTCTTCCCACTTGCCCTGTAGCAGTAGCAAGTGGGGTTCATATTTGTGGGGTTGATGTCACCTTTGTATTGTCCGGTAGCATCAAGCCCACAGGTTAGTAATGGAGAGGTGTCTATCCATTACTAATCCTATAGTTGTATAGTAAATAAAGACACAGCCAGAATAAAGTCCTTTATTAGAAATAAAGCAAAACACACTTTTACTTTTTTATTTAAAAATAATAAACACAGTTATGCTCACCTAATGCCTAATTCCACTGAATCCCTTGTCTCCTGTAATAAAATAAAAAAAACAATATCCCTTAGCAGTCCGTTGTTCTCTGCTGCACCATAATCCATGCCTGGCGGATAAACAGTTTTCACTCTGGACGGTGCCAAGATGGGACCGTCCAGGATAAGAACCACTGGGGAATGAGCTGCTGTGAGCTCAGCCTCATTTGCCCGGCTGTTGACACGCATCATCAGTGACCTACAGTAACCTCGATGACGTCACCGCTAGTCACTGAGGCTGAACTCACAGCAGCTTATTCCCCACTGGTTCTCAGCCTGGTCGGTCACATCTTGGCACCATCCAGGTGGAAAACTGCTTATCCCCCAGACATGAATTACGACGTGGGACAGAATGATGGACAGGTCAAGGATATGGTTGTTTTTAATTTTTGTTTTATTACAGGAGATAAGGGATTCAATGGAATGGGCATTAGGTGAGTATAATTGTGTTTGTTATTTTTAAATAAAATAGTGTTTTGTTTTATTTCAAGTACAAGACTTTATTCTAGTTGTGTGTTTATTTACCATACAACTATAGGATTAGTAATGGATAGTGTCTTATAGACAGCTCTCCATTTCTAACCGGTGGGCTTGATGTCATCAAACAATTCAAAGGTGACATCAACCCCACAAATATGAACCCTACTTGCTGCTGCTACAGGCAAGTGGGAAGAACCAGGCAAAGCGCCAGAATTGGCACATCTAATAGATGCGCCTTTTCTGGGCTGCTTTAGGCTGTTATTTTTAAGCTGGTGGGGGCCAATATCCATGGTCCCTTACCAGCCAGAGAATACCATCCCCCAGCTGTCTGCTTTTGCAAGGCTGATCGTTAAAAATGGAGGGGACCCCGCAAGGTTTTTTAAATTATTTAAATTTAAAAAATCGCAGTGAGGACCACTTTATTCTTGATAGCCAACCTTGCTGAACTGACAGCTGAGGGTTGCAGCCCCCAGCTGTCAGTTTTGCCTGGTTGGTTATCAAAAATACAGAGAAACCCACACCGGTTATTTTTCGAAATTATTTATTTATTTACAGCATGGGTGCCGGCTGATGAATACTCTCATCAGCCGCTGCCTGCTCTCACTGTTATTAGCGGCAGCAGGTGTCAGCTGATGGGAGCAGTAGTCCCATCAGCTGACACCAGTGACCGGAGGTAAACTTGATACCTCTAATCACAGCTGCATGCTCACGATCAGCCAACGCCAATCAGAAGTGGTGTTTGCAGTACTGTCATGCACATGACAGTGTGGCAAACACTGGATGTTTGGGCCCCCCATTCAAGTGAATGGGGTCTGGGTACTGTTCTGGTACCCAGACCCAAACTTTTTGTAACTGTTCGGCTGAAACAGACATCCAGGTGTCTCTAGTAGGGAGGTCATACAGGCAAGTGAAGGCCACACACACTACTGAGCATCATTTCTTTGTCTTGAGGCATTTCCACTAAAGTTGGGTCAGCCTGTAATTTAATTTTCAACTTTGATTTTGAGCATCATTCCAAATCCAGACCTCCATGAGATATTAATTTTTATTTACATTGATCATTTTTATATTTTATTGTTTTCAACGTATTCCACTATGTAATGAATAAAGACTTGCAACTGCAATATTTCATTCAGTGATCTCTAGGATATGGTATTTTAGTGTTCCCTTTATTTTTTTGAGTAGTGTATAATGGGAACTGGATTCAGTTAAAGTGTTCATCATTTTGCAGATGCCCTAATGGAAACTAAACAGACCCCATTATAGATAAAGGAATATTGATATTTATGATTGTTTTTATAAATTCACTCCTATCAAAATTTTTATCCTCTTAACCTATTACTTGCCAAATTATAATGTTTGCAAGTACGGATTTTTCAGAAATGGGCGTCCCAATATTCAATTAAAAATGACAATGACATGATTTCCTATTTTGAAAACATTCATTTTACAACCACAACACAAAAAAATTGGACCTAATTATAAAAATTATAAAATCTTAGTTGCTAGAAGCTAAAGACTAGGCATCCTAAAAAAGGACATTGGTAGATAATGGGTTAAGGCCATGCTCACACATTTAGTATTTTACATCAGGATTCATATATCTAATGCACAGTCCAGCTGTGGAACTCCTGTCCCCGGGGCTAGAGTTAGGATTAGGATTAGGGTTGGGCTAGGGTTAGGGTTGGGCTAGGGTTGTGGTTAGGGTTAGGATTAGGGTTAAGGGTTTAAATACTAATAAAAGATCACACTGGCGCTTGGCTTAAAGGGAACCTGTCACCACGTTTTTGGAAGATGGGATAAAAATAGCGTTAAATAGGGGCAGAGGTGGGCGTTACATTAGTGTGTTTGTTATGCGTTTATTACCCACCTAAGTTGCCGAAATACCTTTGCAAAGTCTCCGTTTTCGCCTGTCAATCAGGCTGGTCTGGTCAAAAGGGCGTGTTGTCTTCTCCCAGATTTTGCGTAGTTTTCCATTGGTGGCGTAGTGGTGTGCGCATGCCCAAGGTCCCGAATCCTCTGCCAGGGGATTTAAAAGAGCGCGCTGTTCGTTATTTCATTGGTGATCGGTGGGCGCGGCCATCTTCCTTTGGCCGCGCGTGCGCAGAAGCGGCGCTCTGCTGGCCGCGGCTTCAGGAAAATGGCCGCGGGATGCCGCGCGTGCGCAGATGGATATTGCGGCGGCCATTTTCCTGAAGCCGCGGCCAGCAGAGCGCCGCTTCTGCGCACGCGCGGCCAAAGGAAGATGGCCGCGCCCACCGATCACCAATGAAATAACGAACAGCGCGCTCTTTTAAATCCCCTGGCAGAGGATTCGGGACCTTGGGCATGCGCACACCACTACGCCACCAACGGAAAACTACGCAAAATCTGGGGGAAGACAACACGCCCTTTTGACCAGACCAGCCTGATTGACAGGCGAAAACGGAGACTTTGCAAAGGTATTTCGGCAACTTAGGTGGGTAATAAACGCATAACAAACACACTAATGTAACGCCCACCTCTGCCCCTATTTAACGCTATTTTTATCCCATCTTCCAAAAACGTGGTGACAGGTTCCCTTTAATGCAGTTTAGTTAAAAGCCGCTGGCACCCTGGCAGGTAAAGTGTGCAACCCTGCCTGAAAATCAATCAGCACATGAATAACAAACTCGGCTGCCGCGCTAGTAACAAGTTGTGAATGCTGCTCCAAAATCACTAAATCTCCATGCAGTACAAAGAATGGTACATGCCTGATGTTACTGATTTCAAGGATGTTCAGTTTGTGCAGATGAAGATGAATGTAGTCCAGAATAAGGGGGTGTCCTCCTGTTCTCAGAAAATTCCCCTTTCGCTCGTGGCTGTAAGATCCGGCGGTCAGCGTAGTAGCGTAGCGAGCGGGAGGCGTGGTTAGCGGTGACGTCACCTGCCCATAGTAACGGACACACAAAGGGGCCAAACCCGACGCATTTTGAGGGACCCGTCCCTCTTTCTCAAGGTATATTCTCTGTACTGCACGGAGATTTAGTGATTTTGGAGCAGCATTCACAACTTGTTACTAGCGCAGCAAGGTTAAGGGTTTGTTGGGATTATGGTTGTGGTTAGGGTTATGGGTAGGGTTGGGATTAGGGTTAGGTGTGTGTTGGGGTTACGGTAGAATTAGAATTGGGGGGTTCCACTGTATAGGTACATCAGGGGGTCTCCATACGCAACAGGGTGCCCACCATTGAGTACAGCCAATTTTGCATTCAAAAAGTCAAACGTGCTCCCTCTTGCCATGTGCCGAACAGCAGCTTTTCCCCACATGCGGAGTATTGGCGTGCTCAGGAGAAACTGCACAACAAATTTTGTGGTTAATTTTCATATGATACCCTTGTGAAAAAGAAATTTGGTTCCAAAGTAAATTTTTTGTGAAAAAAGTTAAATGTTCATTTTTCCCGCATTGCTTTAGTTCTCGTAAAGCACCTGAAAGGTTAATAAACTTCGTGAATGTGGTTTTGCGCACCTTGAGGGGTGCAATTTTTAGAATGGTGTCACTTGTGGGTATTTTCTGTTATACAGTATTTACCACCCAAACTAACTTCAAATGTGAGGTGGTCCCTAAAAGAAATGGTTTTGTAAATTTTGTTGGAAAAATGAGAAATCTCTGGTCAACTTTTAACACTTATAACATCCTAACAAAAAAAATGATGTTTCCAAAATTGTGCTGATGTAAAGTTGACAAGTGGGAAATGTTATTTATTAACTATTTTGTGTGACATATCTCTCTGATTAAGGCCCGCGTCACACTTGGCGTATGAAAATACGGTCCTTTTTTTAATACGCAGAAATGATCCCAAAACAGTGATCCATATGTCATCCGTAGGCAGGGTGTGGCTGCATATTTTACTCATGTCATCCTCCGTATGTAATCCGTATGGCATCCGTACTGCGTTTTTTTCTCGTAACCTTGCAAAATGGACATATAATGGATCCATAGGCTCAAATATTTGTGAAAACATATATACAGTCTCTATATATATATATATATATATATACAGTATATATATATATATATATGTCAGTGAGACAAATATATTTATATTTATATTTCATACAGCCAGCGTCGGACTGGAGTTGCTTGGGCCCACCAGAGAAAATCATTCTAAGGGCCCACCATGCTTAAGGGGTACTAGCAGCAGAGTCTTCCCTCTTTCACTGGATCCTGCATAAAAACGGTCCGTCGGGCAGAGAAAACGTTCAGAGGAACGTTTTTTCTGCACGTCGGAAAATCGGTCAGCGACGCATCCTGCGCTGTCCGTCACTGGCTACAATGGAAGCCTATGGGCACAGGATGCGTCGCTGCCTGTGAAAAGCAGGAATCCAGCAACTGGTCCCGTCTTTTCAAAGAGAGCATGCGTGGAAGAATTTCCCGTCAGGGAAATTCTCTCTTGCTCGCTCGCTCTCTCTCTCTTTTTACTATTGATGCTGCCTATGCAGCATCAATATAGTCAATAAAATATATACACGGCACTCTGAAGAAGGAAGGCGTAGGTGCTCAAGTAGGGTATCCGACCCCCAATGATAAATTCGTAGAAAAACTTGGCACTCAAGGGTTTTGAAATATTTTCTAAAGTTTTTATTTAACATCCAGAGAAATTAGTCAATTGACTAATTTCTCTGGATGTTAAATAAAAACTTTAGAAAAAATTTCAAAACCCTTGAGTGCCAAGTTTTTCTACGAATTTATGCAGCATCAATAGTAACAAGATATAATGTTAAAAATAATTTAAAAAATAAAAAAATCGCAGTATTCTCACCTACCGGAGTTCCCACGTAGCGTCACCAATGCTCCCGGCAGCTAGCGTTCCTAGTAATACATTGTGACTTCTTGCGAGATTTCGCAGAGTATTGCTAGGAACGTTAGCTGCCAGGAGCATCAATGACACTGCGTGGGAACGCCGGTAGGTGAGAACACTGCGATTTTTTTTTAAACCTGGTTTGTGTTGTGTATGCGTTTTCGCCGCGGAAAACCGCTGCAAAGACCCATACACAACAGGTGCACATAGCCTCGATGGGCCCAGTGCACACGTTTTCCACAATCTGCACAGGATCCGTCATTTCAACGTCTTGACGGATCCTGTGCAGATTTTGAAGATGGAAGTGTGAAAGTAGCCTAAGTTTCCATCTAGTTAAGCACCCTTATCAGCAGCAGATAATTTTGTGTAAACAAGACAAGTGCTGCCTAGAACAATGATATTCTATAAGCACAGAAAGATTTTATTATTTAGACATGTGCCACATACACACAATAGACACGACACACACACACCAGTCACACGCTAGCCACATGACACACTCACGCGCCATACATACACCAGTCACACACTAGACACAGGATTAGAGATGAGCGGACCCCTAGATGTTCGGGTCCGGCCGAACAGTTAAAAATGAGTCCAGGTTCGGGTACCAGAAAAGTACCTGGACCCTATTCATTTGAATGGGGGGCCCAATACATCCAGTGTTTACCACTCTGTCAGATACACGACAAAGCGGCAAACACTGCTTCTGATCGGCGGGAAAATCATTACTGCCAGTCTGAAAGCTGATGTTCACACGCTATCAAATGATGCGAACCCGCAGCTGTGATCGGAGGTATAAAGTTTACCTCTGGTCACTGGGGTCAGCTAACCTCATCGAGGTTATGGCAAGCCATTGAGGCTTTGTTCCCAGCCAGGCCCCTGAACTGCGGTGACCTTGGTGAGATCCCCACTAGCGCAGTGAGAAAGTCCCACGGTGCAGAGGCGGTGAACTCACCAATGGGCTTTTTCTCACTCCCCCTCTTCTCCACACAGCCCCGGATCACCTCTTTTTCCACAAAGCTCATCATACCCCCTTTTCCACACAGCCCCCTCATCACCCCCCCTTTTCCACAAAGCTCATAATCCCTCCTTCTCCACACAGCCCCTCATCGTCCCTCCTTCTCCACACAGCCCCTCATCGTCCCTCCTCCAAACAGCCCCTCATCATCCCTCCTTTTCCACAGCCCCTTCAGCATCCTTCCTCCACACAGCCCCCTCATCCCTCCTTCTCCACACAGCCCCCTCATCATCCCCCCTTCATCACACAGCCCCTCATCATCGCTCCTGCTCCACACAGCCCCCTCATCATCCCTCCTCCACACAGCCCCCTCATCATCCCCCCTTCATCACACAGCCCCCTCATCATCCCTCCTTTTCCACACAGCCCCCTCATCATCCCCCCTTCATCACACAGCCCCTCATCATCGCTCCTGCTCCACACAGCCCCCTCATCATCCCTCCTGCTCCACACAGCCCCCTCATCATCCCTCCTGCTCCACACAGCCCCCTCATCATCCCTCCTCCACACAGCCCCCTCATCATCCCCCCTTCTCCACACAGCCCCTCATCATCCCTCCTCCACACAGCCCCCTCATCATCCCCCCTTCATCACACAGCCCCTCATCATCGCTCCTGCTCCACACAGCCCCCTCATCATCCCTCCTTCTCCACACAGCCCCCTCATCATCCCTCCTCCACACAGCCCCCTCATCATCCCCCCTTCATCACACAGCCCCTCATCATCCCTCCTCCTCCACACAGCCCCCTCATCATCCCTCCTTCTCCACACAGCCCCCTCATCATCCCTCCTCCACACAGCCCCCTCATCATCCCCCCTTCATCACACAGCCCCCTCATCATCCCTCCTTCTCCACACAGCCCCTCATCATCCCTCCTTCTCCACACAGCCCCTCATCATCCCTCCTCCACACAGCCCCCTCATCATCCCCCCTTCATCACACAGCCCCCTCATCATCCCTCCTTCTCCACACAGCCCCCTCATCATCCCCCCTTCATCACACAGCCCCCTCATCATCCCTCCTTCTCCACACAGCCCCCTCATCATCCCTCCTCCACACAGCCCCCTCATCATCCCCCCTTCATCACACAGCCCCCTCATCATCCCTCCTTCTCCACACAGCCCCTCATCATCCCTCCTCCACACAGCCCCCTCATCATCCCCCCTTCATCACACAGCCCCTCATCATCGCTCCTGCTCCACACAGCCCCCTCATCATCCCTCCTTCTCCACACAGCCCCCTCATCATCCCTCCTCCACACAGCCCCCCTCATCATCCCTCCTTCTCCACACAGCCCCTTTCAATTTACATCAAATAAATACATCCTCTGACCACTGACACTGAATGCTGGGTCTTCATTCCTATCTGTGCAAGGGTCCATTGTGCAGACCCTCATTCCTCTCCTTACACAGTTCCATAGTGCAGCCCCCTCGGTCCTCTAGTAGTCACAGGGCTCCAGCACAGCAGCCTCAGTGAGCACAGCGCTTCCTGCTATCAGGTCAGGTCACTGGTCTGATGGAGGCCCCGCCCCTTCCAGTGACATCATGCCCTCGAAAAATCAACTCCGTTCTAGACGCTGTGTGCAGCCACTGCCAGTGTCTCTCAGCCTGTGGCTCTGTGCGGTGCGTGGTGCTGTGCGTGGTATTCTATACCCGGTGCTGGCCACCTGCACGGCTCAGCACCAAGTGATGTGAGGCGAGAGCTTTCTATCACCTGCTGCTGCCGCTTCTATTGATCTCATGAGCACTGCGCAGCTGAGAGAGCGGCGCGAAGACATCAGTAGAAGCCGCAGCAGGTGATGAGAAAGCTCTCACCTCACATCACATGTTACTGAGCAGTGCAGGCGGCCGGCACCGGGTATGGAATAACACTCACTGCTGGGTGCATGCAATCATAATGCGCTAAAATGCAGGACAGAGCAGGAGTCTGGTGGGGGGGAGGGCCCCCTGGGGGGCGGGCCCACCGGAGGATTCTCCGATCTCCCGGTGGGCCAGTCCGACCCTGCATACAGCGCTAGATAGCATAAAAGCCGGTAATTCAATTGCCTGCTTTTGCTATCTCCTTATCAAACCCGACAGGATATGAGGCATGGTATACATAGAGTAAACCATTTCATATCCCTTTGTTTTTTGCAAATTCCTCACTACTAATGTTAGTAGAGTGTGTGTGCAAAATTTGGGGGCTCTAGCTGTTAAAATAAAGGGTTAAATCGTGGAAAAAAACTGGCGTGGGCTCCCGCGCAATTTTCTCCGCCAGAGTGAGAAAGCCAGTGACTGAGGGCAGATATTAATAGCCTAGAGAGGGACCATGGTTATTGGGCCCCCTGGCTAAAAACATCTGAGAAAATATTCATAAAAATTCTCACACTAGAGTTCATATGAGTTTATGCCAGCAGGGGGCACAACACCGCATGTCTACGATGCTACATTCCCCTGCTTTCAATAATTCCCCCATTGATCTCAGGATCTAATTTTTACATGAAGACTATAACACTGGCCATGCCCCATGACAGTAGACAGACAGGCTGTCACCATAATCAGTGACTTGCGGCAGCTCTTGGATTGGCTAAAGACCAATGCCCTACAAGGAAATTCAGGAGGTCTCCTGCCAGGAAGTTTGGAAAATATGCAGAAAACCAGAAAAAACTATTGTTAGGGTAGTTGTATTGTAAAAATGCTGCTGATTTGTCACTTTAGTGTTCGCGAACACTGGTGAGTAGCATCCGATGATTCCCTCATGTGAGAGAATCGGATGCTATATGCAAATGACCCTCAGCTTAAACTCTGCTGCAAGCGTGAGTCGACTCTCTCGCATGCAAGAATTGGATCACAGCAGCGGACAAGATGGAACTTAATTTCCCCATCCTCTCCATTGTGTGAGACACGCCTGCGGCGCGTCTTTCCAGACCGCAGAATGGCAATTTATCTTGCGGAGACGCTCAGTCTCCGCAAGATAAATGTCCCCGTACAATGTATTAGGCACGGTGATTCTATACGGTTCAATGAACACATGCGGAATCACCTGCGTTCAATAGCCGGCAGCGCTTTGGACAGAGCGGACATGTGCTGCGTCCAAAGCGCTGCCAGTTCCTGACTGTGGGAACAAACCCTTAAGAGGCTTTGTCAGCCCAGGATGACTGTCGAAACTAAGTCCCGCCGCTCGGAGATTCAAGGCTGGGACAATCATTTATATAAACTTTCCCACCTGCTTGTTTTTCCCTTAATCTCCACCCCCGTCTTTGATTGACAGCTCTACTAGCTTCATAGGGCCACAGAAGGGTGGAGATATACAGAAACCAAGCAGGTGAAGCGCCGAGAGCCTGTACTTGGTTTGAAAAGTCATTCTGTGCTGACAAAGTCCCTTTAAACTTATTTCTTTGCAGACAGCTATGTTAAGCCATATTTTTTTCCATTCACAGCAGTTAATGGTTGGCCAATAACCACTCAGTAACACCAGAGTTCAGTTTAACCCCATAAACACCACCCACAACCATTTTGTTGTTTAGAAATGTATAATAAATATCTTATCTTGAAGTTATGTTCATGTGAACCCAAGCCCAGCCCATAAAACTGTTTCTCACTCTATGAGTAGGTCAATCATTATTGTGTATGATGGCATCACAGTTTACAAAACAACAATAAACTTGAACTACCATTTTATGGTCCATGCTAATTGTCTCCTTGTCTTTCTTCTGTCTTCTTTCTGAAAAGCAGAAAATACATGGAAGGAGATAATATATAACTATGATCATTTATAGAGACCCCATTCATGAGATAAAAGTCAGTCAAACCTCGTGATTTATGTTCAGTGGGCCTCTCCAACCATCTAATGAGTATGGGGTCTCCTGACTGTTGCCGGGCAGATGATTTCAGTAAGAGAAGGATCAAGCTTGTTGCATTCTAACACCTGATTCCTTTCTTAGGAGAAAACCACGCTGCCCCGAGGCATACTACATTCATGGAAATGTTGTCAACCACACGTGGCCCATATGGCAGGAGCTATGTAACGGTAAACTATAAAGCATAAATAAATTATTTGCCAAATACTAATTTCACATTTTCTTCCACATGCCATTTAGCATGCTGGATTAGAAATATAGTCTTGTAATATATTATGACAGCTACATACCTGTTTTTCACTCCTTGGGTGTTCGTGTTTATGGAACAGCTTGTTGTCAGTGACAGTCTCCAGTGGGAGGAGATGTAGAAAGGCTTCCACCACAACCTCCATGCCTCACCCATAAACGTCCTGTTAATTGCTATTTAAATCTTCCCCTCACAAAAGTACAGTCATTTGCCATATGATATCGTTTATAACATAAAAAAGATTGACACAAAAAGCAAAAGAAGAATGAAAGAAAGAAGTAGACCTAGAAAGAATGAGAGGGAGAAAGAAAATAAGTGAGAGAAGACAGTAGGAAAAAGAGAGAGAAAGAAATAGAGAGAATGAAACAGGAGCACAGAACTCTGCTTCGGTTTGCAAGCACAAGTATGAATATTCACTTGTGTATTCTTTTCTATTCTTTTGCATGTTTGTCACACTTAAATGTTTCAGATCATCAAAAATAATAATAAATATCAAAGATAACACAAGTAACCACAAAATGCAGTTTTTAAATGAGGGTCTTTATTATTATTAAGGGAAAAAGAAATCCAAACCTGCAGGCCCCTGTGTGAAAAAGTGATTGCCCCCTAAACTCAATAACTAGTTGAGCCACCCTTAGCAGCAACAACTGCAATAAAGGAATTATTGCCCACTCGTCTTTGCAGAATTGTTGTAATTCCGCCACATTGGAGGGTTTCTGAGCATGAATTTTGTTTTCTTAAGCCATTCAATATTGGGCTTGCTGGTGTGCTTTGGATCATAGTCCTGCTGCGTAACCCAAGTGCGCTCCAGCTTGAGGTCAGGAACACATGGCCGGACATACCTCCTTCAGGATTTTTTGGTAGACAGCAGAATTTATGATTACATTTACCACAGCAAGCCTTCCTGGTCCTGAAGCAGCAAAACAGCCTCAGACCATCACACTACTGCCACCATATTTTGCTGTTAGTATAATGTTCCGTTTCTGAAATGCTGTGATCCTTCATTGCCAGATGTAATGGGACATACACCTTCCAAAAAATTAAACTTTTGTCTTGTCAGTCCACAGAGTATTCTCCCAAAAGTCTTGGGGATCATCAAGATGTTTTCTGGCAAATCTGACATGAGCCTTTATATTCTTATTGCTCAGCAGTGGTTTTCATCTTGGTACTCTGCCGTGCAGGCCATTTTTGCCCAGTCTCTTTCTTATGGTGCAGTCATGAGCACTGACCTTAACTGAGGCAAGTGAGGCCTACAGTTCTTTGGATGTTGTTGTGGGGTCTTTTGTGACCTCTTGGATGAGTCGTCGATCCACTTTTGGGGTAATTTTGGTCAGCCGGTCACTCCTGGGAAAGTTCACCACAGTTCCATGTTTTTGCCATTTGTGGATACTGGCTCTCACTGTGGTTTGCTGGAGTCTCAGCTTGAGAAATGGATTTATAACCCTTTCCAGACTGATGGATCTCAGTGACTTTGTTTCTCATTTGTTCCAGAACTTCTTTGGATCGCGACATAATGTCTAGCTTTTGAAAATCTTTTGGTCTACTTCACTTTGTCAGGCAGGTCCTATTTAAGTGATTTCTTGATTGAGTGCAGGCGTGGAAGTAATCAGGCCTGGCTGTGGCTAGGGAAAGTGAACACAGTTAATTTATGTTTTAAGGGGAGGGGGACAATCTCTTTTTCACACAGGTCCCTATAGGTTTGGATTTCTTTTTTGCTTAATAATAAAGACCTTAATTTTAAAACTGCATTTTGTGTTTACATGTGTTGTCTTTGTCTAACATTTACATTTGTTTGGTGATCTGAAACATTTAAGTGTGACAAACCTAAAATAATAGGAAATCAGGAAGGGGGCAAACACTTTTTCACACAACTGTAGTCTAAAACTTTCCACTTCCATGAGATGCCATATAACACTATTAAGATCTTTCCACTTCTGCATTAAAGCATTTGTGCTACCTTGAAGGTAAACAGGGATGCAGTAGGGGTGCACAGAATTTTAAGTGCCCACTATTAAAGGAGACATATATACACCATTCTAGAATTAGATTAGGAGACTTTTAACCCCTTCCCGACATGTGACGGAATAGTACGTCACATGTCGGGACCCCCGCTTTGATGTGCGCTCCGGCGGTGAGCGCACATCAAAGTCGCGACATGTCAGCTGTTTTTTACAGCTGACATGTGCGCGCAATAGCGGCGGGTGAAATCGCGATCACCCGCCGCTATTAACTAGTTAAATGCCGCTGTCAAACGCAGACAGCGGCATTTAACTACCGCATCCGGCCGTGCGGCCGGATATGAGCGCATCGCCGACCCCTGTCACATGATCGGGGGTCGGCGATGCTCCTCCATTGTAACCATAGAGGTCCTTGAGACCTCTATGGTTACTGATTGCCGGTGGCTGTGAGCGCCCCCCTGTGGTCGGCGCTCACAGCACACCTGCATTTTAGCTACATAACAGCGATCTGATGATCGCTGTTATGTAGCAGAGCCGATCGGGCTGTGCCTGCTTCTAGCCTCCCATGGAGGCTATAGAAGCATGGCAAAAGTAAAAAAAAAAAGTTTTTAAAAATGTGAAAAAAATAAAAAAAACATAAAAGTTTAAATCACCCCCCTTTCGCCCCAATCAAAATAAATCAATAAAAAAAAAAAAAAACCTACACATATTTGGTATCGCCGCGTTCAGAATCGCCCGATCTATCAATTAAAAAAAAGCATTAACCTGATCGCTAAATGGCGTAATGAGAAAAAAATTCGAAACGCCAGATTTACGTTTTTTTGGTCGCCATGACATTGCATTAAAATGCAATAACGGGCGATCAAAAGAACGTATCTACACCAAAATGCTATCATTAAAAACGCCAGCTCGGCACGCAAAAAATAAGCCCTCACCTGACCCCAGATCACGAAAAATGGAGACGCTACGAGTATCGGAAAATGGCGCAATTTTGTTTTGTTTTGTTTTTTGCAAAGTTTGGAATTTTTTTTCACCACTTAGGTGAAAAATAACCTAGTCATGTTAGGTGTCTATGAACTCGTAGTGACCTGGAGAATCATAATGGCAGGTCAGTTTTAGCATTTAGTGAACCTAGCAAAATAGGCAAGCAAAAAACAAGTGTGGGATTGCACTTTTTTTGCAATTTCACTGCACTTGGAATTTTTTTCCCGTTTTCCAGTACACGACATGCTAAAACCAATGATGTCGTTCAAAAGTACAACTCGTCCTGCAAAAAATAAGCCCTCACATGGCCAAATTGACGGAAAAATAAAAAAGTTATGGCTCTGGGAAGGAGGGGAGTGAAAAACGAAAACGGAAAAACGGAAAAAGCTCCGGGGGTGAAGGGGTTAAAGAGCAATGCTCCTCTGGGAAATATGCAAATTATCTCTTCAGAGAGGAAGAGGACTAGAACTCTAGTGCCACCTATAGGAAGTAGCAATCCTAAAAGTCAATATTGACTCTCTAACGAGGCTTGTCACATGACTTTGGATAAAATCCCAAACCAAAATCTCAATTTGCAGACACTGTATTTCTGGGTACTGTCCTATCAGTGCAAAGTGTGAGATCTGGTTTGGCTGAGGGAGAGGCATCTGACCAGGATTCAAGGTGTAACAGAGAGTGACAAGTCTACATCGACAAAGAGCCTCCATTCTTCTAGATTATGACTTATCTTTAGTGCTTCTATTAAACTGTTGATGTTGTTGCATGCCACAAGATCACCCTCCACGAAGAGTATTGGACCTTCATCATAGTTGCGGTAATCTGAACATCACCCGTTAGGAGATTCCACTGCTGTAGCCTGGAGCCTAAGAGCTCAGCCTTACTCTTGAGCAGGTCCAAATCTCTAACATTGTTCACTTCACTTTGTGTTATAAGGTATGGTTCAGTTGAGGTTGCTGACACAAAGTCTGGGTCCTGAGAGGAAGATGCTTCATGACACCAAGCACCCTCTTTTTCCTCACTTTACTTTATCTGAAACAACGGATACTGGAAGCCTGAGCTAGCATTTCTTCTGTGGTGTTGCTATCAGAGTGTCAAGAGTGGGAGAAGAGGGTTGCATTGACAATCCAACACAATGGGCAGCACTTTGAACACATTTTATAAGTGGTAATAAACTTGTAAATAACTCATGAAACAATAAAGTTACGTTAAAACTAAGCACACCATTGTTTTCTTTTGAAATTCTCAGTAAGTCTGATGTGTCACATGACCCTCTCCCCATTGAAAAAAATAAAGTTGGATCCAAAATGTTCACCTTTAAAATGGCTGCCATGGTCACCACTCATCTTGAAAAGTTTTCCCCCTCCCATATACTAATGTGCCACAAACAGGAAGTGGATATCACCAATCATTCCCACTTTATTTAGGTGTACCCATATAAATGGCCCACCCCGTACTATGGGGTGCATTATATATTATGGATAAGTATTGAGTGCATTATACTTTATAGATGACAATAGGGGTTCATTATGCTTTATGGATGACACTGGGGTGCATTATACTTTACGGATGACTATGAGGGTGCATTATACTTTATGGATGACTATGATGGTGCATTATTCTTTAAGCATGACTATGGGGTGTATCATACTTTAAGGATGACTATGGGGTGCATTATACTTTAAGGATGACTATGGGGTGCATTATACTGTGTGGGTGCATTGTACTTTATGGATGACTATGGGGTGCATTATACTTTATGGATGACTATGGGTTGCATTATACTATGAGGGTGCATTATACTTTATGGATGACTATGGGGGTGAATTATACTTTATGGATGACTATGAGGGTGCATTAAACTTTAAGGATGACTATGGGTTGCATTATACTTTATGGAGGACTATTAGGGTGCATTATACTTTATGGATGACTATGGGGTGCATTATACTTTATGGATGACTATGAGGGTGCATTATACTTTATGGATGACTATGGGGTGAATTTAACTTTATGGATGACTATGGGTGCATTATACTTTATGGATGACTATGGGTTGCATTATACTTTAAGGATGACTACGGGGTGCATTATACTTTAAGGATGACTATGGGGTGCATTATACTATAGGGGTGCATTATACTTTATGAATGACTATGGGGGCGAATTATACTTTATGGATGACTATTGGCTATGCATTATACTTTATGGATGACTATGGGATGTGCACTGGGTCGGACTGGCCCACAGGAGGATTCTAACATCTGCTTTCACAGTGAATATAAGTCACGTGTGCCAGCTATGCGCATACAGACCACTTTCCTCGGTTATCTAACTGAGAGGAGTGGTGACATAAAAAGTCATCAGAATGCAGGAGCGTTCTGTTACTTACAAATATTGAGCCGCAGTCTGCAGCAGAGGAGCATGTCAGCTGTGTTATCAGAGACACGCACACTGCTCTCTAACTTAGGGAGGAGCCGCGAACAGCATGTCCTCCCAGCGACTTCGTCACTACTCCTCGTGGCTCCTCCCAGAGCTAGACAGAGAGCAGTGTGCGCATCACTGACAACATAGCATACTTGACAAAGACCTACTGTTGGTCGAAACGTCATATTGTACCATGGCGAAATAAAGCTTTTTTTCTACTACTACACCTGGATGGAGCGCTGTTCTTATCTTCTTTGACAACATAGCTGACACGCTAGCCTGCTGCAGACTGCTGATCACTACAAGCAACAAGAGTGCTGTTGCGTCCTGATGACTTTTACGTCACCGCTCTTCCCTGCGTTGAACAAACAGGGAGAGCGGTGCAGCTCTTGATAAGGCTAACACTGATTGGTTGCAGCACTGCCAGTGTTAGCTTTGTTTGTGTCATCTTCTCCCCGGCTGTACACCACAGATCAGGTAATGAGCTGTGCTGTCATCCGTAACACACTCTCCCCCACAGTGTATGCAGCAGAGGGAGATAGATGACTACCTGCTACATCTGCAATGGTTAAAGGAGGGCCTTCTTGCCAGCCTAACAGTGAGTAAGTGTAAATGGGGGGCCTTTAGTCTGGGGTGATAAAGGGGAGTGGCTAAGTTATTTAGAGATTAATGACGTCCCCATTACCTCATTTCTCCTTTCATCCGTGACTCACTGCACCCCCTCCCCCTATATCACCCTTGACTGAGCCCCCTCCCACAATATTACCCATGACTGCACCCTCTCTCTTGTATCATGCCTGACTGCACCCCCTCCCCTGTATCCCCCTTGACTACACCCCCTCTCCCTATATCAACCCTGACTGAGCCCTTTCCCAATATATCACCCCTGACTGCACCCCCTCCCCGTATCACCCCTGGCTGAGCCCACTCCCTTGTATCACCCCTGACTGAGCCCCCTCTCCCTGTATCACCCCTGACTGAGCCCCTCCCCTGTAACATCTCTGACTGTGCCACTTCCTCTTGTATCAGCCCTGCTGAACCACTAACTGACTGCACCACCACTCCCTATATCTCCCTGACAGAACCCCTCTCCCCATGTATCACCCCTGACTACGCCACCTCACCCTCTGTTACCCTTACTGAACCACCCCTGACTGCGCCACTACCCCCTATATCACCCTGACTGAGCTCCTCTTTCCCTGTATCACCCCTAACTGCGCCACCTCCCCATGTGTCACCCGAATGACTGAGCCCCCTCCACCTATATCACCCCTGCAGAACTCCCCCTGACTGCACCACTACCCCCTGTATCAACTTGACTGAGCCCCCTCCCCTGTATCAAACTGACTGTGCCCCCTCCCCCTGTATCACCACTGACAGAGCCCCCCTCACCCTGTATCATCCCTAGCTGTTACCTCTCCCCCTGACTGAGCCCCATCTCTCTGTATCACCCCTGACTGAGCCCCATCTCTCTGTATCACCCCTGACTGAGCGCCATCTACCTGTATCACCCTGACTGAGCCCCTTCCCCCTGTATCACCTCTGACTGACTGAACTCCCTCTCCATGTGTGAGGTGGCCAGAGTGGTAGTCATTGTGAGGAGCTGTTGTTCCGGCACACACTGGCACCCCACAAAGAAAACACAATGTACCATTTGTTGTCTGATTTGTATGCAGTGCAAGTCACTCACTTTTAGGTTGGAGGTCTCCTCAGGTTGCGCTGTCTCAATTCCAGATATCATCACACACTGACAGAGTCCAAGTCCATTTTTAACAAAACAACTTTACTCAGCAAGTTCAGTTCAGTCACCGACATCGCACAGTAATTCTCACTGATCATAGATCCTTTCCTCTGTGCTGTCCCTTGCTCTCCTGGCAATCTTTGTTCCGGTAGCATACCCTCCAGTACTGCAGCTTCCCAACTAGCCAAACTAGTTCTTGCCAGGGGGTCCCCACCCGTTTTCCCCTCCAATGAAGAAATAAAGGATGGCGCTTCCACTCCACATGACCCACTCCACCGCAACAATGGGTGCAGGAGTGCTCCATTGGTGCTGGTGCCGCATCTCATAATGGCACCGCGCTGTCCGACATGAGGTTTTCTTCTTCCGGACTCCGCTCTTCTGTGGGTGGAGCTGCTTCTGGTTACTCCGCCAATTCAGCATTGGACCCCTCCCATTCTTCAGGGAACTGCAGCTTCCCAACTAGCCAGACTAGTTCTTGCCTAGGGGCCCCCGCCCGGTTTCCCTTCCGAGGGCAAAATAAAGGATGGCGCTTCCAAACCTTTTCCAGACCGTAAGTCTCGGATGTTGCGGGATTTCCCGCTGAACCTAGTCGCTACCACTTTCATGCTGCTCTGGTTCCCTCATGCTCGGGTGACTTCAAGACCCGAGGCCCTGGACTGCTGGACTCCTCTTCTTAAACTTGTCTCTGCAACAAACTTACTGTTCTTCATCGCACTCTCTACCTAACTAAACACAGAAAGTGAACATTTAAGTTAAACAAAGACAGTTCATGGTTAATACAGGACAGTCCATAGAGCAGCCGCACACAGTCTGTTTTTATCACAAAGGGTGATCAACCCCATTAGGGCCTCAGTCCTGTAATCCAACAGGGAATGCTCAAACGTGTGCAAAAGAACTTTGAGGGGGAAAACACACACAAACTTATTTAACTGTAGCTGCACCGACCACACTATATGTCTCTTACAACTTCGTCCCACTCTGGCCTGCACCGGTGTTGTTCCGACGCATTTGGGATTCCTTCCCCTTTTAGAGACGCGGAACAGTCTCTTACATTTATATTTTTCTTAGGTGCAACTAGCACAACATTTCTTAAAGGGGCAGCCTTTATTCGCCATCTTTGCGGCTGCCATATTGCGCTGCTCCTTTCCCCTGCACATAGATAAAGGTATTCCCGGAGGAGTACGCACTGGAGGCAGACTATCCACTTTCCCTCCAGATCCGCCTCTCCACCACTGGACTCTGTGGCCATGCTGCACTGCCAAGTTGTGGCTCAGGCACCACTTCCAGTGTCGCAGTTCCCAATGCTGCTGACGGGGGGGAAGCAGAGTCCTGCGTTCCATCAACCGACAGTTGCTTCTGAGCCTACGCCCACTCACGCTCCTGGTGCACGTGCAGCTCAGGATCATCTTCCGGGAACAGAAAGGCGACCACCACCACAAAATAACCCCTGAGTCCTTTATCCCTAATGAAGGTGACCCAGTCACCTTCCCGCAGCGGACGCTGATACCTAATGGAACACGCGTTCACATATACTTTATCTCCTGTGTCCAACTCCCGGATTAATCTGTAGCCGCCCGATGGGTTAGTATACATAAGCAGGCCGCTTGTTCTCCTACCAGCCATGGCTCTTCCTCCTGGTCAGAGCAGCTCCACCAAAATTTCTTTCTTTCGCCTCTTCTTTTCCTCCACCCCCCGCTATCCATGCCTTCTGTTCGGGGAACGGGAAGGGGCCCTCTCCCTCATGGTACCAGTGTGGGGAGCTGGGGGATGGACCAGCTGCAAACTTAGGCCATTGGTCTGGAGTCTGGGGCCGAGACTCATTGACCGCAGATGCTCTAGTGTCACTCTGCTGTGGCTTCAGGACCATCGCTGGCTCAGCGTCATTCGACACCTGGTCCACTCCCTGCCTGTGGCTGGCAGGAGCTGAGTCTCTGGCCACATCCTTTGGACGGCTGATGAGTCCTCAGCCTTCCGCTGCTTCCAGTTTCTGGCTGCTTCTGATTGGTGGCCATCGGTTAAACAGATATTTGAGGGGTATAGACTTGCTGTCATTGGGCGCTTCCTCTCAAGGTGCCTCTTCTTGAAGTCCACCAGGCTTCTCTCTCTTTTCTGCGAGTCACCACTTCCACTCCACGCAGCACACTCCAGCACAACAATGGGTGCAGGAGTGCTCCATTGGTGCCGGTACCACATCTTGTAATGGCGCCGCGCTATCCGACACAAGGTTTTCTTCTTCTGGACTCCGCCCTGCCGTGGTTGGAGCCGCTTCCGGTTGCTCTGCCCGTTCAGCATCAGACCCCTCCCATTCTTCAAGGAACTGCAGCTTCCCAACTAGCCAGACTGGTTCTTGCCTAGGGGTCCCCCCCTGGTTTCCCCTCCGAGGGCAAAATGAATGGATGGTGCTTCCAAACCTTTTCCAGACCAGACTGTAAGTCTCAGACAATTTCCCATTGAACATAGTCGCTGCCACTCTCATGCTGCTCTTGTCCCCTCGTGGTCGTGTGACTTCAAGCCCCGAGGCCCTGGACTGCTGGACTCCTCTTCTTAAACTTGTTCTTGCAACAACCTTAGGGTACTGTCACACAGTGGCACTTTGGTCGCTACGACGGTACGATCGTGACGTTCCAGCGATATCCATACGATATCGCAGTGTCTGACACGCTACTGCGATCAGGGACCCCGCTGAGAATCGTACGTCGTAGCAGATCGTTTGAAACTTTATTTCGTCGCTGGATCTCCCGCTGTCATCGCTGGATCGTTGTGTGTGACAGCGATCCAGCGATGCGTTCGCTTGTAACCAGGGTAAACATCGGGTTACTAAGCGCAGGGCCGCGCTTAGTAACCCGATGTTTACCGTGGTTACCAGCGTAAAAGTAAAAAAAAAAAAAACCGTACATACTCACATTCCGGTGTCCTTCAGGTCCCTTGCCGTCTGCTTCCCGCACTGACTGACTGCCGGCCGGAAAGTAAGAGCAGATCACAGCGGTGACGTCACCGCTGTGATCTGCTTTCACTTTACGGCGGCACTCAGTCAGAGCGGGAAGCAGACGGCAAGGGACCTGAAGGACACTGGAATGTGAGTATGTACGTTTTTGTTTTTTTTTACTTTTACGCTGGTAACCACGGTAAACATCGGGTTACTAAGCGCGGCCCTGCGCTTAGTAACCCGATGTTTACCCTGGTTACCCGGGACCTCGGCATCGTTGGTCGCTGGAGAGCGGTCTGTGTGACAGCTCTCCAGCGACCACACAACGACTTTCCAACGATCACGGCCAGGTCGTATCGCTGGTCGTGATTGTTGGAAAGTTGCAGAGTGTGACAGTACCCTTAGGGTACTGTCACACAGTACCATTTTGATCGCTACGACGGCACGATCCGTGACGTCGCAGCGATCGTATGAATATCGCTCCAGCGTCGTAGACTGCGGTCACACGTTGCAATCACGGCGCTGGAGCGATGCCGAAGTCCCCGGTAACCAGGGTAAACATCGGGTAACTAAGCGCAGGGCCGCGCTTAGTAACCCGATGTTTACCCTGGTTACCAGCGTAAAAGTAATAAAAAAACAAACAGTACATACTTACATTCCGGTGTCTGTCCCCGGCGTTCTGCTTCTCTCCACTGTGTAAGCGCCATAGCCGGCAAGCACAGCGGTGACGTCAGACGTCACCGCCGGGCTCGCTTTCCGGCTGGCAGACGCTCACACAGTGGAGAGAAGCTGAGACGCTGGAGGACAGACACCGGAATGTAAGTATGTACTGTTTGTTTTTTTACGTTTACGCTGGTAACCAGGGTAAACATCGGGTTACTAAGCGCGGCCCTGCGCTTAGTTACCCGATGTTTACCCTGGTTACAAGCGAACACATCGCTGGATCGCTGTCACACACAACGATCCAGCGATGTCAGCGGGTGATCAAGCGACGAAAGAAAGTTCCACACGATCTGCTACGACGTACGATTCTCAGCAGGATCCCTGATCGCTGCTGCGTGTCAGACACTGCGATATCGTAACGATATCGCTAGAACGTCACGAATCGTACCGTCGTAGCGATCAAAATGGTACTGTGTGACAGTACCCTATGTGTTCTTCATCCCACTCCCAACTAACTAAACCCAGTTTCTTAATCAGTTCTTATCCTAACCTTATCTAATCTCCTAATTTACAGTGCCCCTCACTGTATTAATCCGTATATTACCCATTACTATTACTAGATTTTACTCTTATACTGTATCTCCCTATCTCTATTCCTAGTCCATAAAGATGCCTAACTTACACATTACACAAACATCACAACATTATTTAGCCTCATACTACACAATAAAGCATTATCACATAATACACCAATATACACGTAAAACGTACCCGCTTTATCAGGAAGGGATGCGAAGGGATGCAGGGCATGACTTGACCCCCAACACACCCCTTTCACCTGTATCACCCTTGACTGACTGAGCCTCCTTTCCCTGTATCACCCCTGACTGACTCAGCCCCTCGCCTGTATCATCCCTGACTGCGCCACCTCGATTGTGCCATCACCCCCTGTATCACCCTAAGCCCCTCTCCCCTGTATCATCCCTGACTGTGCTACCTCCCCATGTATCACCCCTGCTGAACCAACCTGACTGCACCACCACCTTCTGTATCACCCTGAGTCGCTTTCCCCCTGTATCACTCCTGTTGAATCCCCCTGACTGCACCATCTCCCCTGTGTTTCCCCCGACTGAGCCCACTCCCTCTGTATCACCTCTGACTGCGCCCCTTCCCTCTGTATCACCCCTGACTGAGCCCCCTCTCCATGTATCACCCCTGACTGCGCCTCCTCTCCCGGTATCAACCGTGACTGAGCCCTCTACCCCTGTATCACCCCTGACTAAAAGTTTAATGTCTAATGAGACTAATTTGCTGCATGATCCCACTGGCTAAATATTTACTTATATATCTCTCTTTCATACAACATATTTCTTATGAAGATTATTCACACCATCATTAAACGAATGATATAGTAATTCATATATATTATATCGGTCATGTTCATTGGAGTATAGCAGAAATTTATGACTTTGATAAATAACATGAGATGTTTTTGACGTGACCTATTCATACAACATATGTTTGTCATTCTTCAATTTCATTTGAATTTTTTCTTTTGTTATTTACATAGATATAATTGATAAAGGCATAGATGCCGAAAAATTTTAAACTATGTTTTGTCCTTTTCATATGGCGGCTGTGAGTTAAAAACTCTTGATATGCACTAAATCAAACCCGAAGTGTCATATTTTGAGTGCCGAAGGTGTCTTCTAGAATCTGGATCCTGGTATATATGCCCCCCCATCCTATGCCTCTTCCTGGTATATATGCACACTCAATCCTGGTATATATGTCCCCTTTCTGCCGCTGTTCTCTAATGGATTAAAAACTCAAAAATAATTCTACTCACTTTCCCCAGCTCTCACAACACGCAATGTCCTCTTCTATAGCCAACACAGAAGCCGACAGCTGACTTTGGCATGGCTGCTATGGGCAATGTGCACCGCCTGCCGACGTCATCTGCCAGCCTCTGACTGGCCAGAAAGATGTATTGTGGTGCAGGGACTTGGCAGGTCTATGTGTTGCAATAGATTTCAGCTGAATGCGCGTCTTCCAGCTGAAAGAGCTGCTGGTGTCGGCGGGTTCCTCTCTCGCATGAACCCAGTCTTATCCTCTGTTACACGCGATCGTTACCTACCTGATTGCAGTTTTTGTCCTGGGACAAGGGCCCTTACCTTTAGCTATTGCAGTCACTATCCTGGGACGCACTGTCTGCGTCTTTAATATTAATATATTTGAATGAAAGAAGAGACATACTAGAACCAGGGATCACCAGAATAAATGGGGATAACAATTTTATTCAAGTCACAAAACACACCAACAGCTTAATTAAAATAATTTAAAAACAGGATGACAAATACCCCCTATTGGGGTAGACCCCCCGAGACTGATACCACTGCCACAGATGAATCATTAAATTGTATTCGTCACAATACACTCTGGACATAAGAAACACAATATACATTTGTGAAATACAATGAGCATACAAATGATCTATTATTTAGGCTATAAAAATGGGAATACAATGTCAACAACACTATTGAAACAGTGTGTCAGTATGGAACATAAAGGCGAGAGAAACCCCTTGTTTCACCCCCCATGTGTGTGCACCAAGGTCTAAATCAACAAGCAGAAAGGCCCAGGTGTAGGTTAAGCAATGCAAATAACAGACATTTAAGAACATTTAAAAACAGACATTTAAATAACTCCCCCAGATACTGTGGCGTATATTGAACTATTGAATATATACTGTATATCACATACCTAAACTATTAAATCTGTATCAGCTGTGCAGATCCTCACCTGAATCAGGAACGGCACGCTGTTCAAATTCAATTCCCCCTTAAGGGGGAAATGTAGTTTTGTGGCCACATGAACAATATGTTAGAGAGAATACACGTCAACTTTACAGAGGGCATTGTTATACGGTACTACTGTACCTTCTAATCCCACACAATTCTTCAAGGATAAAATTGATTGTCTTATCAACAGAGCCCTCGACTAAAATGTTGAAAGAAAGAGGCAGCCTTCCTGATGACCCCTTCTCCAGTGGTGCCTTCCTTTTATGCTTTACCCAAGATTTATAAGTCTCTCACGGAACCGCCTGGCAGACCAATAGTCTCTGGCATAGGTAGTATATTTCAACGGCCTTGCATCTACGTTGACCATTTTCTTCAACCATTGGTCACCTCTTTAAAATCTTTTACTAGGGACCCTACTCACCTGATGCAAATTCTTGAGAATCTGGAGATACCTGATGGCACTCATATAGTTAGCATGGATGATGAATCCCTCTATACGAGTATCCTTCATCAATCAGGTATGCAAGCTATTACATATTTCCTTGAAAAAGATTTCAGTTGATCTATCGAACACAACAACTTCATTTTAAAACTTCTATTTTTCATACTGGACAAAAATTATTTTGTCTTCGATAGGAAGTTTTATAGGAAAATCTTGGGTACAGCGATGGGTGCACGTTGCGCAACCCTCTTATGCTAACTTATTTCTCGGATGGTGGGAGGAGTCAATTGTATATAAACATCAAGCCTTTGTGTCCCATGTATTGGTTTGGCAATGGTAGATTGATGACATTTTGTTGTTATGGACAGATCCATTGGAAGAACGTAAGAGGTTTATTGAAGATCTTAATGATAAACAACTTAATATCAAACTTACTTCCATCATTTCAGATTCCTCTATTGACTTTCTGGACCTTAAACTCTCCACTGAGAATTCAAGGATTATGTGCACCTTATTTAGAAAGAACACGGCAACAAATAGCCTTCTTCATTATACAAGCTTCCATCCTCACCATTTAAAAAATGGGATTCCGAAAGGCCAATTTCTCTGGCTCAGAAGAAATTGCAGCACTGAAACTGAATTCCTACAACAAGCGAAGGATCTTTCTAATCGCTTTAAGAAGAGAGGCTATCCTCAAAGGACCATTTCTGGTGCCTTTCAACATGCATTACAACAGGACAGAAAAAGCCTTGTCATTAAAAAGGTACGTGACTCCTCCCGCCCACTTCCACTGATTACGACATATAATAATCAATGGTCTGACATCCGTGAAATTCTTAATAATAACTGGGATATTCTTAAGAGTGAAAAGAAAATTATTCCCTTTGTCTCCAATTCGCCCTGTTTGGTAGACAGAAGAGCTAAGAACTTACGGGATTCCTTATGTCACAGTCACTACCAACGCCCCACAATAAGATTGAATCGTGGCACCAGAATCTTTGGATCATTCCTGTGTGGCAACTGTACTATTTGCCAACACATGATAGCACAGGATGGCTACTCTATTTCCACTCTTTCTTTTCAGATCCAACCCAGGGAATTTTTTAACTGTAGATCTAGGAATTTGGTCTACGCCATTTTCTGTGACTGTCCGAAAATATACATCGGACAAACGACGCAAGAACTAAGAAGATGGACACAGCAACATCTATCTAATATCACAACTGCGCAACAGGATCGGGAGAGGAATAAAACTTTGTCATCAATAGCGACACATTTTTTGGACCAACATCATGGCAAAACCTCTTGTTTTAAAGTCATGGGACTTGAAAGTGTTCACGTCAACATCAGGGGTGGCGATATCACTAATTGCCTGCTCCGTTGTAAAACTAAATGGATATTCAACTTACAGAGGCTTTGGGTGTTACTTTATAGCACCACTTCATGTAGTTTTCCGTGTCATACGTGTAGAAGGGGTTTGTGCACATATTTTTTTCTGGGGGATACTCAATTTAGGTATCCATTTATCCTTATGTTGTCCGTTATGTGAGTGAGCAACTCTTTGTGGTCATGTTACTAGCTATATAGCATTAATGGGTCAACAATAAGTTATCTTAGCTTGAGCCTCTATATCTCCAGGTTGGCTTCCGTGCACATGGGATCTAAGGTGTATACATCTATACTGGGCACAGACCCGTCCGGGCTATTTAATGGAATTCTGGTACAGAATTGAGTGAACTTCTATTTTTTGTGTTCCATTCTCATGGGGATTTCTTTTCAGTAGTGTGACATATGTTTTTTGAGCTTTGACCTTGAGTGTGCAGTATTTGTTGTTTGATAAAATATGCGTGGATGCCTACATCTTCTGCGCTGACTTTTTGTGCATCTAATGAGATCACGTGTGTCCTGTTGTGGATTCTGTTTTTGGGCTCCCTCTGGTGGTTACAACTGGTACTGGGTGACTTTGGTGGGTTGCGGTCTCTGGTTTCCACCTGTCCATCTGAGGCTGGGTGTTTCCTATTTAACCTGGCTTTCCTGTCATTCCCTTGCCGGCTATCAATGTATCAGTGTGTCTCTGTTACCTGCTCCTAGGCCTTCAAGACAAGCTAAGTCTGGATTTCCTTGTTTCATGATTGCTTTCATGTTTTTTAGTCCAGCTTGCAGATATGTAATTCTCTGCTGCTGGTTGCTCTAGTGGGCTGAAATTACCACTCATGTACCATGAGTTGGCACATGAGTTCAAGTAATTTCAGGATGGTATTTTGAAGGGTTTTAAGCTGACCGCGCAGTTCACCTTTTGTATCCTCTGCTATCTAGCTTAAGCGGGCCTCATTTTGCTGAATCTGTTTTCATAACTACGTTTGTGCCTTCCTCTCATTTCACCGTCATTATATGTGGGGGGCTGCTATTTCTGTGGGAATATTTCTCTGGAGGCAAGATAGGTCTGTTATTGTTCTGATAGGGGAAGCTAGATCTCCGGCTGGCGCGAGACGTCTAGGGCCCCCCAGGAACGTTCCCCGGCTACTGTTAGTTGAGTGTTGAGGTTCAGGATCGCGGTCAGCTCAGGTTCCATCACCCTAGAGCTCGTCCTGTTTTTGCCCGTGTTATGTTGCTAAATTCCCTGCCATTGGGACCATGACAGTATAGCCGGCCATCAAAGTGTTAATTATTTGGGCTGAAGCAGGAGAAAAAGAAGTGTTGAAGGGAATTTTTTTTTTTTTTTCCCTCAGAGTTTTGCTGCCTAGCCCTTAATTGCTGTCTAGCTGCTTCTTACCTCCTCTTAACCCTTGAATGGCTCTGACCTTAGCTGTTTAACATGGATGTCCAGAGTTTGGCTTCCAGCCTGAATAATCTTGCTGCAAAAGTTCAAAACATACAGGATTTTGTTGTTCACACTCCTATGTCTGAACCTAGAATTCCTATTCCAGAGTTTTTTTCTGGAGATAGATCTACCTTCCTGAATTTCAGGAACAATTGCAAATTGTTTATTTCTTTGAAATCTCGCTCCTCTGGAGACCCTGCTCAGCAGGTCAAGATTGTAATATCTTTCCTGCGGGGCGACCCTCAGAATTGGGCATTTGCATTGGCACCAGGGGATCCTGCATTGCTTAGTGTGGATGCGTTTTTTCTGGCACTGGGATTGCATTATGAGGAACCTAACCTGGAGATTCAGGCTGAAAAGGCTTTATTAGCCCTCTCTCAGGGGCATGATGAAGCGGAAGTATATTGTCAAAAATTTCGGAAATGGTCGGTGCTTACTCAGTGGAATGAGTGCGCCCTGGCTGCAAACTTCAGAGATGGTCTTTCTGAGGCCATTAAGGATGTTATGGTGGGGTTCCCTGCGCCTACAGGTCTGAATGAGTCTATGACTATGGCCATTCAGATTGATCGGCGTTTGCGGGAGCGCAAACCTGTGCACCAGTTGGCGGTGTCTTCTGAACAGGCACCTGAGACTATGCAATGTGATAGAATTCAGTCCAGAAGTGAACGGCAAAATTATAGGCGGAAAAATGGATTGTGTTTTTATTGTGGTGATTCAGCTCATGTTATATCAGCATGCTCTAAACGCACAAAAAAGGTTGATAAATCTTTTGCCATTAGTACTCTGCAGTCTAAGTTCATTTTGTCTGTAACTCTGATTTGTTCACTGTCATCCATTTCCGTCGATGCCTATGTGGATTCGGGCGCTGCCCTGAGTCTTATGGATTGGTCATTTGCCAAACGCTGCGGTTTTAGTCTGGAGCCTCTGGAAGTTCCTATTCCTTTGAAGGGAATTGACTCTACACCATTGGCTATGAATAAGCCGCAGTACTGGACACAAGTGACCATGCGCATGACTCCCGTTCATCAGGAGGTGATTCGCTTCCTTGTACTGTATAATTTACATGATGTACTAGTGCTTGGTCTGCCATGGTTACAAACTCATAATCCAGTCCTGGATTGGAAAACAATGTCTGTGTTAAGCTGGGGATGTCAGGGGGTTCATGATGATGCACCTTTGATTTCAATCGCTTCATCTACTCCTTCTGAGGTCCCTGCGTTTTTGTCTGACTATCGGGATGTTTTTGAGGAGCCTAAGCTCAATTCGCTCCCTCCTCATAGGGATTGTGACCGTGCTATAGAATTAATTCCTGGCAGTAAGTTCCCTAAGGGTCGTTTATTTAATCTGTCAGTGCCAGAGCATACTGCTATGCGGAATTATATTAAGGAGTCCTTGGAAAAGGGACATATTCGTCCATCTTCGTCCCCTCTGGGAGCAGGTTTTTTTTTCGTGGCTAAAAAAGATGGTTCCCTGAGGCCTTGTATAGATTATCGCCTTCTGAATAAGATTACAGTCAAATTTCAGAATCCATTGCCATTATTGACTGATTTGTTTGCTCGCATTAAGGGGGCTAAGTGGTTCACTAAGATAGATCTTCGCGGTGCGTATAATCTTGTGCGGATAAAGCAGGGTGATGAGTGGAAAACCGCATTTAATACGCCTGAGGGCCATTTTGAGTATTTGGTAATGCCTTTTGGACTTTCTAATGCTCCTTCAGTCTTTCAGTCCTTTATGCACAATATTTTCCGTGAATATCTGGATAAGTTTATGATTGTGTATTTGGATGATATTTTGGTGTTTTCTGATGACTGGGAGTCTCATGTTCTACAGGTCAGGAAGGTGTTTCAAGTCCTGCGGGCCAATTCTCTGTTTGTGAAGGGCTCGAAATGTCTCTTCGGAGTCCAGAAGATTTCTTTTTTGGGGTACATTTTTTCTCCTTCTACTATTGAGATGGATCCCGTCAAGGTTCAGGCGATTTGTGACTGGACACAGCCTACATCTGTTAAGAGTCTTCAGAAGTTCTTGGGTTTTGCTAATTTTTATCGTCGGTTCATTACTAATTTTTCCAGTGTTGTTAAACCTTTGACTGATTTGGCTAAGAAGGGTGCTGATGTTGCTAATTGGTCTCCTGCGGCTGTGGAGGCCTTTCGGGAACTTAAGCGCCGGTTTTCTTCTGCTCCTGTGTTATGTCAACCAGATGTTTCACTTCCTTTTCAGGTTGAGGTTGATGCTTCCGAGATTGGAGCGGGGGCGGTTTTGTCACAGAGAAGTTCCAATGGCTCGGTGATGAAGCCATGTGCGTTCTTTTCTAGAAAATTCTCGCCCGCCGAGCGCAATTGTGATGTGGGTAATCGGGAGCTTTTGGCCATGAAGTGGGCATTTGAGGAGTGGCGTCATTGGCTTGAGGGTGCTAGACATCGTTTGGTGGTCTTGACTGATCACAAAAATCTGATTTACCTTGAGTCTGCCAGGCATCTGAATCCTAGACAGGCTCGTTGGTCGTTGTTTTTTTCTCGTTTCAATTTTGTGGTTTCATACCTGCCAGGTTCAAAGAATGTGAAGGCAGATGCTCTTTCCAGGAGTTTTGTGCCTGACTCTCCTGGAGACTCTGGGCCTACTGGTATCCTTAGGGATGGGGTAATATTGTCCGCCGTCTCCCCAGACTTGCGACGTGCATTGCAGGAGTTTCAGGCGGATAAACCTGATCGTTGTCCACCAGAAAGACTGTTTGTTCCGGATGATTGGACCAGTAGAGTCATCTCCGAGGTCCATTCTTCTGTGTTGGCTGGTCATCCTGGAATATTTGGTACTAGAGACTTGGTGGCCAGGTCTTTTTGGTGGCCTTCCTTGTCAAGGGATGTGCGCACCTTTGTGCAGTCTTGTGAAGTGTGTGCTCGGGCTAAGCCTTGCTGTTCTCGGGCCAGTGGGTTGTTGTTATCCTTGCCTATCCCGAAGAGGCCTTGGACGCACATTTCCATGGATTTTATTTCAGATCTCCCTGTCTCACAGAAAATGTCCGTTATCTGGGTTGTGTGTGACCGCTTTTCTAAGATGGTTCATTTGGTACCCTTGCCTAAGTTGCCTTCCTCCTCTGAGTTGGTCCCTTTATTTTTTCAGAACGTGGTTCGTTTGCATGGGATTCCGGAGAATATCGTTTCTGACAGGGGATCCCAGTTTGTGTCTAGATTTTGGCGGACGTTTTGTGCTAAGATGGGCATTAATTTGTCTTTCTTGTCTGCATTCCATCCTCAGACGAATGGCCAGACGGAGCGAACTAATCAGACCTTGGAAACTTATTTAAGGTGTTTTGTTTCTGCTGATCAAGATGACTGGGTTGCCTTTTTGCCACTGGCCGAATTTGCCCTTAATAATCGGGCTAGTTCTGCTACTTTGGTTTCTCCTTTCTTTTGTAATTCGGGGTTTCATCCTCGTTTTTCCTCTGGTCAGGTGGAGCCTTCGGATTGTCCTGCAGTGGACGTGGTGGTGGACAGGCTACATCAGATTTGGAATCAGGTGGTGGACAATTTGAAGTTGTCTCAGGAGAAGGCTCAGCAGCTTGCTAATCGCCGTCGCCGCGTGGGTCCCCGACTTCGTGTTGGGGACTTGGTGTGGTTGTCTTCTCGTTTTGTCCCTATGAAGGTCTCTTCTCCCAAGTTCAAGCCTCGGTTCATCGGTCCTTATAAGATCTTGGAGATTCTTAACCCTGTATCTTTTCGTTTGGATCTCCCAGCATCGTTTGCTATTCATAATGTGTTCCATCGGTCGTTATTGCGGAGGTATGTGGTGCCCGTTGTTCCTTCGGTTGAGCCTCCTGCTCCGGTGCTGGTGGAGGGAGAATTGGAGTATGTTGTTGAGAAGATCTTGGATTCTCGTGTTTCCAGACGTAAACTCCAGTATTTGGTTAAGTGGAAGGGTTATGGTCAGGAGGATAATTCCTGGGTGGTCGCCTCTGATGTTCATGCGACTGATTTGGTCCGCGCCTTCCATAGAGCTCATCCTGATCGCCCTGGGGGTTCTCGTGAGGGTTCGGTGACCCCTCCTCAAGGGGGGGGTACTGTTGTGGATTCTGTTTTTGGGCTCCCTCTGGTGGTTACAACTGGTACTGGGTGACTTTGGTGGGTTGCGGTCTCTGGTTTCCACCTGTCCATCTGAGGCTGGGTGTTTCCTATTTAACCTGGCTTTCCTGTCATTCCCTTGCCGGCTATCAATGTATCAGTGTGTCTCTGTTACCTGCTCCTAGGCCTTCAAGACAAGCTAAGTCTGGATTTCCCTGTTTCATGATTGCTTTCATGTTTTTTAGTCCAGCTTGCAGATATGTAATTCTCTGCTGCTGGTTGCTCTAGTGGGCTGAAATTACCACTCATGTACCATGAGTTGGCACATGAGTTCAAGTAATTTCAGGATGGTATTTTGAAGGGTTTTAAGCTGACCGCGCAGTTCACCTTTTGTATCCTCTGCTATCTAGCTTAAGCGGGCCTCATTTTGCTGAATCTGTTTTCATAACTACGTTTGTGCCTTCCTCTCATTTCACCGTCATTATATGTGGGGGGCTGCTATTTCTGTGGGAATATTTCTCTGGAGGCAAGATAGGTCTGTTATTGTTCTGATAGGGGAAGCTAGATCTCCGGCTGGCGCAAGACGTCTAGGGCCCCCCAGGAACGTTCCCCGGCTACTGTTAGTTGAGTGTTGAGGTTCAGGATCGCGGTCAGCTCAGGTTCCATCACCCTAGAGCTCGTCCTGTTTTTGCCCATGTTATGTTGCTAAATTCCCTGCCATTGGGACCATGACAGTGTCCTCAGTTATTCTCTATGATGTCTGTGGAATTTTATAGTGGTCCTTGGCATGCATTATCTAACCCTATCTACTATATAATTGTCTAAGGGGTACTTCCGTCTGTCCTTCTGTCTGTAACGGTTATTCGTTCGCTGATTGGTCTCGCCAGCTGCCTGTCATGGCTGCCGCGACCAATCAGCGACGCGCACAGTCCGGAAGAAAATGGCCGCTCCTTACTCCCCGCACTCACTGCCCGGCGCCCGCATACTCCCCTCCGCTCACCGCTCACACAGGGTTAATGCTGGCGGTAACGGACCGCGTTATGCCGCGGGTAACGCACTCCGTTACCGCTGCTATTAACCCTGTGTGACCAAGTTTTTTACTATTGACGCAGCCTATGCAGCGCCAATAGTAAAAACATCTAATGTTAAAAATAATAAAAAAAATAAAAAACGATTATATACTCACCTACGCCGCCTTTCCCGCTCCTCGCGATGCAACCGGCACGTTCCGGTGGCACAGATGCTCTGGCAGAAGCACCTGCCATGATGTCACGGTCATGTGACCGCGACGTCATCACAAGTCCTGCGCGCCTGCGCGGAAAGGACCTGCCGTGACGTCACGGTCATGTGACCGCTACACGGTCATATGACCACGACGTCATGACAGGTCCTGCATGACAAGGACCTGCCGTGACATCACGGTCATGTGACCGCATCACGGTTACGTGACCACGACGTCATCACACCCTGAGACCGGAAGATGCCGCCTGCACCCCACACAGGCGACAGTGCTACAACGCGCCTGCGGAAGGTGAGTATATGTTTATTTTTTATTTTTTTAACCTGTGTCATACGTGGATGGGCAATATGCTACATAGCTGGGCAATATACTACCTGTCTCATACGTGGCTGGCCAATATACTACATGCAGGGCAATATACTACATGGGCTGTGCAATATACTACGTGGCTCTGTGCTGTATACTAAGTCACTGAGCAATATATTACGTAACTGGGCAATATACTACGTGGCTGGGCAATATACAATGTAACTAGGCAATATACAATGTAACTGGGCAATATACTACGTGGCTGGGCAATATACTACGTGGCTGGGCAATATACTACGTGGCTGGGCAATATACTACGTGGCTCTGTGCTGTATACTACGTCACTGGGCAATATACTACGTGGACATACATATTCTAGAATACCCGATGCGTTAGAATCGGGCCACCATCTAGTATGACATATGGGGTTGTAAACTCTCTTTGTGGGTATGGCCTGCCTCTATTTCATTAATACCGCCTGTCTTCATACTTTATTGTGAATACCATATGGTTACCTCTATGCATCAAGTCTAGTGAATATTTCCTTCCTCTTTGACTTTATGGCAGCATGCACTTTTTTTATGCGGCTGCTGATCAATACATTGGCGGCATAACTTTGCCATCTGGTATAAGAATTCTGCAGTGTATTGGCGTTACTCCTTTTTTCATTATCTGTACGCCATTCACTTACCTTGTAATATCGAGCACAACTGGGAGATGTAGGGGTGTAATGTTCAATAATTATGAAAAAATGGTGCATAATTATTTGTTAGATACCATCACACTGCCCTTGTTGATGGTTTTTCTCCTGCCCTTTTCTTTTGCCTCATGGTGGTTATAGAAACTGATATAATCGGTTCCTTGGAGCCATGTGCATGTGCGCATGAGTGATGTTATTTATTCCTAATAGATGAGATACGTAAGGTACGCTCAATTAGTTTGTAATCATTCCGTGGAGCAGTTTTATGAGGATCGATTTCTGCGCATGCGCACTTGGTCTGCAATCGTCCATCCTTGTACAATCACAAGATCTCCTCTGCATTTGTACTCAGTACTTCTGGTACACAGCGCCATTTTTGATCTATGAGACCAATGTACTTGCGCAAGCGCATTGCAGCAATGTTCATCCATCTTGATGCACCTGCTCGTTTACTTCCTGCTGTGTTGAAGGATTTCCGGCGCTTAGTGTTACGTTCTATTGAATTTGAACAGCGTGCCGTTTCTGATTCAGGTGAGGATCTGCACAGCTGATACAGATTTAATAGTTTAGGTTTGTGATATACAGTATATATTCAATAGTTCAATGTTATCATCACTCTTGCCCCTGACGAAGCCACGCTTGTGGCGACACGCGTTGGGCTCAGTGCCCCCCGGACCGTTCTGACTGCACTCCGGTCATGTCTTTCAGCTGAGGCTATCCCTCTGTCTCAGGGCTTAGTGCCCCTTCGATCACTCTATCTGCATGCACCTTTTGTCATGGTTCGGAGCTGAGGTAATTCCTCTGCTCTAGCCTGCCTCCTAGTGTATTATGGATCTATATGGTTGCCACCTACAGGTATACTCCGTATCATTGTTTTTTTCGAACATTTTTACTAGGTCATAATCACTTTGGGGTCCTAATTAGGTACACTTTGTATTTTTGGGGTGGTTGCAGACATCCTTTGATAGATTCTCATGTGTGTTATTACTGTACTCTAGGGTTAACTGTACATGAATCTTTCCTATAGTGGCTACTATGGACTTCGTATACCCCTTTTTTTTGCTGAGTACCACCTTAGCCACTATTAGCATGCAATAAGGGTTATTGATAATACAGCCAATCTAATTATTCATAAGTACTGTACCAGGATTATTTGATGGATCTTATTACACCACAGTATCTGGGGGAGTTATTTAAATGTCTGTTTTTAAATGTCTGTTATTTGCATTGCTAAACCTACACCTGGGCCTTTCTGCTTGTTGATTTAGCCCTTGGTGCACACACATGGGGGGTGAAACAAGGGGTTTCTCTCGCCTTTATGTTCCATACTGACACACTGTTTAAATAGTGTTGTTGACATTGTATTCCCATTTTTATAGCCTAAATAATAGATCATTTGTATGCTCATTGTATTTAACAAAGGTATATTGTGTTTCTTATGTCCAGAGTGTATTGTGACGAATACAATTTAATGATTCATCTGTGGTAGTGGTATCGGTCTCGGGGGGAGGGTCCACAACCAATAGCGGGTATTTGTCATCCTGTTTTTGAATGATTTTAATTAAGCTGTTGGTGTGTTTTGTGACTTGAATAAAATTGTTATCCCCATTTATTCAGTTGATCCCTGGTTCTAGTATGTCTCTTCTTTCATTCAATGCAGTCTGCTCTGACATACTCCAGGTGGATCCCAGTTGTGCATTGTTGTTTGATGGTGCACTCCACCCCTTTGTTCTTAAATATTAATACATTTATCACAAATAATGGCAATGTTGCCCTCAAAGAAAAATGACTTAAAAAATAAAACACATTATAACATCCCCATTGGTTTTCTAGATGAATATGGTGCCTCCATAAAGGGGATCTTCAGTTTTGCCAATGGTCTTTAGTGGCATCAACATCACTCTGCTTTCACTTGTTCTGCATTTCTTGTAAATGTTACAGTTCCTCATAGACATTCCATTCTGTTAGCAGAGGAAGGATAACCACATTATGTCCTTGGGCATAGCTACCACCCAGGATTAGCCTTTCAAATACCTCTTCTTTTTCTCTTAAGCACAAAAAGTAAGCAAAGTATGTAGCAGGTTGTGTTATTTCACTAAATATTGACTTTAGTCTTCTGTAGCAACCAGAGATTAAAGGAATTTAACTTCTTTGCACAAGGCTGGAGCTTCTAAACGGGACGATGCTTATATACTCAGGCTAAATATGGCTCCTGAGGATTGGCAGCTAAGACTGAGTCGCCCGCCAGGGCCGTGGGGTACCCGGTACCGGGTCCGGTGTTCACAGTGGGATGTCACGGTGGCGGCGACCCGGTCTGTGGCCCTGGGCGCCCATGTAAAAGGGAAATTGAATAAAGTTTATGTTCGTGACGCCACCTGTGGTATTCGGTCAGTGGGGACCGACACTGCTTTAAGGGGTCCTCTGGGGTGATGTTATGGCAGCTAGATGGCATAACTTCCCACAGGTGAAGTATATCCCCAGGGCTCCCGGTGTCTAGATGGAAGATGGTGAAAGGTGTAGTAAAGAAAGAGGACACAGGTTTGCAGTCTCTTTACCTGGTTTACTGTAGACTTCAGGCAGCCACAGTCCAGGGCACCAGATCACAGGTACAGGCTGGGTCCAGCTGGCTTGGAAGCGGATCCAGAGTCCCCTTTACCAGGTGGAGTTAGAAGCCTTCCTCTAGCGCGGTGGTGTTGTAGTCCCTTACTGCCTATGGCTTCAGATAAGGTCCTCACAGTTCTCTCTGTCCCCCATATAGGATAGGATAATACCTGTATGACAGGTGACTAGAGCCTTTTTACAAGGACTCTATCACGCCCCGGGCTCTATGTGTTACTGTGTCTTCAGGTGTGCGTGGCGCACAGGTAACTTGCAGTTCAGCTGTCCTGACGGTCTCTGCTGTAAGTCTTAGAGTCCCTTACAACCTTGGTATACCGGCTACCGGTTATCTGCACTTCAGAGGGAGATAGTTCACTCTTAGCTGTCCTCCCCTGATGTCACTCTACTGTGCTTCGCTCTCCTTCACGCTCACTGAACGATGTCCTTTCCTTCTGTATGTCTCTTTCTCCAGGGGTTGTAGTATCTCGGACTACAGGACCCCTTCAGACTTTCTGACACTCTATGTCCATCTCCTCTTTTCTCTGTAACTCACTTTCTGAACCCTTTCTTTCCAGATCAGAATGTATTTATAGGGGAGTTCATCCTAAACCAGGCTTAGAGCTCCCCCTTGTGGCCTGGAGTGTGAACATGTTGTATGCATTGTGGTACCTGATAAAGAGATATCCTTCATCGCTTCCAAGCATAACATGACTCTCCCCATGAGGAAAGCAATGTCACTGTGATGACCAGGACCCTGGGGCGTCACAAGACAAACCCACCTAATTTAGCTTTAGTTGCATATGTAGAAGTTGCCATTCAGTGGGCTGCATGCAGGAATGGGGGCTCCACATCAAAGATCATTATTAGCTCCCCATTAGGAGGCCCACTTTTGCCACACAGTGTCAATACCTTAATCTGGTTCTTCTGGGTAGCTGGTTCCTGTGCAGGTTCCCAACATGAAGTAGGAAAGAGAAGAAGACCAGTGTTGTGAACTATACTTCATGGCTCCCTCTTGTGGTCACTAGTGGTTTGACACTTGGATTGTCTTTTCCCAGGTTGGTTCTCACCTGGTTCGTTAGGCCTGGGGTGTTGCTATTTAAACTTCCTGGATTCTCAGTCCAGTGCCTGGCATCGTTGTAATCAGTTCATTTCTGTTTGCTCCTGTCTTCAGGTCCTGGTTCTTTGCAATATAAGCTAAGTCCTGCTTTCTTATTTTTGTTTATTTGCATTGTTTATATTTTTGTCCAGCTTGTACAAAATGTGATTCCTGATACCGCTGGAAGCTCTAGGGGGCTGATATTCTCCCCCCTCACCGTTAGTCGGTTCGGGGGTTCTTGGATATTCAGCGTGGATATTTTTCAGGGTTTTTTGCTGACCAAATAAGTCATCTTACTATCTTCTGCTATTAGTCAGTGGGCCTCTCTTTGCTAAAATCTAGTTCATTCTTACGTTTGTCTTTTCTTCTTACCTCACCGTTATTATTTGTTGTGGGCTTGTACTATAACTTTGGGGTCTTTCTTCTGGAGGCAAGAGAGGTCTTATTTTCCCTGATAGGGTTAGTTAGTTCTCCGGCTGGCGCGAGACGTCTAGGATCAACGTAGGTACGTTCCCCGGCTACTGTTAGTTGGTTGTGCTAGGATCAGGTATATGGTCAGCCTAGTTACCACTTCCCTATGAGCTGGTATTTATGTTTGCGGACCTTGCTGTAATCTCTGAGATCCTCTGCCATTGGGATCATAACAGTATGCCAGGCCAAGTGAATAGTTAATGCATTGCAGAAGCGGGATTAAAAGAAAAGAAGTTCTGAGTTTTTTTTTTTCTTCCTTCCCCTTTCTCTCTGAGTGGCTTGAAGCTTTGCTGCAGACATGAATGTTCAGACCTTGATTACTAGTGTGGATCAGCTTGCTGCACGAGTGCAGGGCATTCAGGATTTTCTTGTTAGCAGTCCTATGTCAGAACCTAAGATACCTATTCCTGAGCTGTTCTCTGGAGATCGATTTAAATTTAGGAATCTTAGGAATAATTGTAAATTGTTTCTATCTTTGAAACCTCGTTCGTCTGGAGATTCAGCTAGTTAAAATTGTTATCTCCTTATTGCGTGGCGACCCTCAGGATTGGGCTTTCTCGTTGGCGCCAGGAGATCCGGCATTGGCGGATGTTGATGCGTTTTTTCTGGCGCTCGGATTGCTTTATGAGGAGCCTAATCTTGAAATTCAGGCAGAAAAAGCCCTACTGGCTATCTCTCAGGGTCAGGATGAAGCTGAAGTGTATTGCCAAAAATTTCGTAAATGGTCCGTGCTTACTCAATGGAATGAATGTGCTCTGGCCGCAAATTTCAGAAATGGCCTTTCTGAAGCCATTAAGAATGTGATGGTGGGTTTCACAATTCCTACAAGTCTGAATGATTCTATGGCGCTGGCTATTCAGATTGATCGGCGGTTGCGGGAGCGCAAATCCGCTAATCCTCTGGCGGTGTTGTCTGAACGGACACCTGTCTCAATGCAATGTGATAGAATCCTGACTAGAACCGAACGACAAAATCATAGACGTCAGAATGGGCTGTGTTTTTACTGTGGTGATTCTACACATGTTATATCAGCATGCTCTAAACGCCTAACCAAGGTTGTTAGTCCTGTCACCATTGGTAATTTGCAGCCTAAATTTATTTTGTCTGTGACTTTAATTTGCTCATTGTCTTCCTACCCTGTTATGGCGTTTGTGGATTCAGGTGCTGCCCTGAGTCTTATGGACTTGTCGTTTGCCAAGCGCTGTGGTTTTGTCCTGGAGCCTTTAAAAGTTCCTATTCCTCTCAGAGGAATTGATGCTACGCCACTGGCGGAAAATAAACCGCAGTATTGGACACAGGTGACCATGTACATGACTCCTGAACATCGGGAGGTGATTCGTTTTCTTGTTCTGCATAAAATGAATGATTTGGTCGTTTTGGGTCTGCCATGGTTACAGACCCATAATCCAGTTTTGGATTGGAAGGCTATGTCTGTGTCGAGTTGGGGTTGTCAGGGAATTCATTGCGATTCTCCGCCGGTGTCTATTGCTTCTTCAACTCCTTCAGAAGTTCCTGAGTATTTGTGTGATTATCAGGATGTATTCAGTGAGTCCAGGTCCAGTGCTCTTCCTCCTCATAGGGACTGTGACTGCGCTATAGATTTGATTCCTGGCAGTAAATTTCCTAAGGGACGATTATTTAATTTGTCTGTACCCGAGCATGCCGCGATGCGTTCTTATGTCAAGGAGTCTTTGGAGAAGGGGCATATTCGTCCATCCTCTTCCCCTCTTGGTGTGGGATCCTTTTTTGTGGCCAAGAAAGACGGGTCTTTGAGACCTTGTATAGACTATCGGCTTCTGAATAAAATCACTGTTAAGTTTCAGTATCCTTTGCCACTATTGTCAGACTTGTTTGCTCGGATTAAGGGTGCCAAGTGGTTCACCAAGATAGATCTTCGTGGTGCGTACAACCTTGTGCGCATTAGGCAGGGAGATGAATGGAAAACTGCATTTAATACGCCCGAAGGTCATTTTGAGTACTTGGTGATGCCCTTTGGGCTCTCTAATGCTCCTTCAGTGTTTCAGTCCTTTATGCATGATATCTTCCGGAAGTATCTAGATAAATTTATGATTGTTTATCTGGATGATATTCTGTTTTTTTCTGATGATTGGGATTCTCATGTAAAGCAGGTCAGGATGGTGTTTCAGGTTTTGCGTGATAATGCTTTGTTTGTGAAGGGCTCAAAGTGTCTCTTTGGAGTGCAGAAGGTTTCCTTTTTGGGTTTTATTTTCTCCCCTTCTGCTGTGGAGATGGACCCAGTCAAGGTCCGAGCTATTCATGATTGGACTCAACCCACGTCTGTTAAGAGTCTTCAGAAGTTCTTGGGGTTTGCTAATTTCTACCGTCGTTTTATCGCTAACTTTTCTAGCGTTGTTAAACCTTTGACGGATATGACCAAGAAAGGTTCTGATGTGGCTAATTGGGCTCCTGCAGCCGTGGAGGCCTTCCAGGAGCTGAAGCGCCGGTTTACTTCGGCGCCTGTTTTGTGCCAGCCTGATATCGCACTTCCCTTTCAGGTTGAAGTGGATGCTTCTGAGATCGGTGCTGGGGCTGTTTTGTCGCAGAGAGGCTCTGGTTGCTCTGTGATGAGACCATGTGCTTTTTTCTCTAGGAAGTTTTCGCCTGCTGAGCGGAATTATGATGTTGGTAATCGGGAGTTGTTGGCCATGAAGTGGGCATTTGAGGAGTGGCGTCATTGGCTCGAGGGTGCTAAGCATCGTGTGGTGGTCTTGACTGATCACAAAAATCTGATGTATCTCGAGTCTGCTAAGCGCCTGAATCCTAGACAGGCTCGTTGGTCATTGTTTTTCTCTCGTTTTGACTTTGTGGTCTCGTACCTGCCTGGTTCGAAGAATGTTAAGGCTGATGCTCTTTCTAGGAGCTTTGTGCCTGACTCTCCTGGAGTCTCGGAGCCAGCTGGTATTCTTAAAGAGGGAGTAATCGTGTCGGCCATATCTCCTGATTTGCGACGTGTGTTGCAGAGATTTCAGGCTGGTAGACCTGACTCTTGTCCACCTGACAGACTGTTTGTTCCTGATAAATGGACCAGCAAAGTCATTTCCGAGGTTCATTCCTCGGTGTTGGCAGGGCATCCGGGAATTTTTGGTACCCGAGATTTGGTGGCTAGGTCCTTTTGGTGGCCTTCCTTGTCACGGGATGTGCGATCATTTGTGCAGTCCTGTGGGACTTGTGCTCGGGCTAAGCCTTGTTGTTCTCGTGCTAGCGGGTTGCTTCTGCCCTTGCCCGTCCCGAAGAGGCCTTGGACACACATTTCCATGGATTTCATTTCTGATCTTCCGGTGTCTCAAGGAATGTCTGTCATCTGGGTGGTGTGTGATCGTTTTTCCAAGATGGTCCATTTGGTACCCTTGCCTAAGTTGCCTTCCTCTTCCGATCTGGTTCCTTTGTTTTTTCAGAATGTGGTTCGTTTACACGGCATTCCGGAGAATATCGTGTCCGACAGAGGATCCCAGTTTGTGTCCAGATTCTGGCGATCTTTTTGTGCTAAAATGGGCATTGATTTGTCGTTTTCATCTGCCTTCCATCCTCAGACTAATGGTCAAACGGAGCGAACTAATCAGACACTGGAGGCTTATTTGAGATGTTTTGTTTCTGCGGACCAGGATGATTGGGTGACCTTCTTGCCATTGGCGGAGTTTGCCCTTAATAATCGGGCTAGTTCCGCTACTTTGGTTTCGCCATTCTTCTGCAACTCTGGTTTTCATCCTCGTTTCTCCTCGGGTCATGTTGAGTCTTCTGACTGTCCTGGGGTGGATTCCGTGGTGGATAGGTTGCAGCGGATTTGGAATCATGTGGTGGACAACTTGAAGTTGTCACAGGAGAAGGCTCAGCGTTTTGCCAACCGCCGCCGCGGTGTGGGCCCCCGACTTCGTGTTGGGGATTTGGTTTGGTTGTCTTCTCGGTATGTCCCTCTGAAGGTTTCCTCTCCTAAGTTTAAGCCTCGCTTTATTGGTCCTTATAAAATTTTGGAAGTTCTTAACCCGGTTTCTTTTCGTTTGGATCTTCCGGTGTCGTTTGCCATTCACAACGTGTTCCATAGGTCTTTGTTGCGGCGGTACGTTGTGCCTGTGGTTCCTGCTGTTGAGCCTCCTGCTCCGGTGTTGGTTGAGGGCGAGTTGAAGTACGTGGTAGAGAAGATCTTGGATTCCCGTCTCTCTAGACGGAGGCTTCAGTATTTGGTCAAGTGGAAGGGCTATGGTCAGGAGGATAATTCCTGGGTGGCCTCCTCTGATGTTCATGCGGCCGATTTGGTTCGTGCCTTCCACGCTGCTCATCCTGGTTGCCCTGGTGGTCTTGGTGAGGGTTCGGTGACCCCTCCTTAAAGGGGGGGTACTGTTGTGAACTATACTTCTTGGCTCCCTCTTGTGGTCACTAGTGGTTTGACACTTGGATTGTCTTTTCCCAGGTTGGTTCTCACCTGGTTCGTTAGGCCTGGGGTGTTGCTATTTAAACTTCCTGGATTCTCAGTCCAGTGCCTGGCATCGTTGTAATCAGTTCATTTCTGTTTGCTCCTGTCTTCAGGTCCTGGTTCTTTGCAATATAAGCTAAGTCCTGCTTTCTTATTTTTGTTTATTTGCATTGTTTATATTTTTGTCCAGCTTGTACAAAATGTGATTCCTGATATCACTGGAAGCTCTAGGGGGCTGATATTCTCCCCCCCTCACCGTTAGTCGGTTCGGGGGTTCTTGGATATTCAGCGTGGATATTTTGCAGGTTTTTTTGCTGACCATATAAGTCATCTTACTATCTTCTGCTATTAGTCAGTGGGCCTCTCTTTGCTAAAATCTAGTTCATTCTTACGTTTGTCTTTTCTTCTTACCTCACCGCTATTATTTGTTGTGGGCTTGTACTATAACTTTGGGGTCTTTCTTCTGGAGGCAAGAGAGGTCTTATTTTCCCTGATAGGGTTAGTTAGTTCTCCGGCTGGCGCGAGACGTCTAGGATCAACGTAGGTACGTTCCCCGGCTACTGTTAGTTGGTTGTGCTAGGATCAGGTATATGATCAGCCTAGTTACCACTTCCCTATGAGCTGGTATTTATGTTTGCAGACTTTGCTGTAATCTCTGAGATCCTCTGCCATTGGGATCATAACAGACCAGCCAACATTGGCTGCTTTTTCAAAGGACCCCATAAGATTGACATGGTCTACCACTAATATGATATGTATTCCACTAGTACCATTTGTAGGACTGTGTTTTTTTCCTCCTCTCTCCTACTTTCATAGAAAATAACAGGGCAGCTACTCTACAAATACTATTGTGTCTATCTAGAGGATGTAAGGGCATGGTCAGCTGTGGCTCCATATATTGGCAGATTCTTCAGATTATACCAATTGCTGTGGAAACATTGCCATCCACCCAGCTGCAGAATTACCAGGAACTGAGGGAGTTTAACATTTTAAGGTTACAAGGGTCCTACCAGCCGCTGAAAGGAGATCATGTATTTACAGTACAGACCAAACCTTTGGACACACCTTCTCATTTAAAGATTTTTCTGTATTTTCATGACTATGAAAATTGTAAATTCACACTGAAGGCATCAAAACTATGAATTAACACATGTGGAATTATATACTTAACAAAAAAGTGAGAAACAACTGAAAATATGTCTTACATTCTAGGTTCTTCAAAGTAGCCACCTTTTGCTTTGATGACTGCTTTGCACACTCTTGGCATACTCTTGATGAGCTTCAAGAGGTAGTCACCGGAAATGGTCTTCCAACAATCTTGAAGGAGTTCCCAGAGATTCTTAGCACTTGTTGGCCCTTTTGCCTTCACTCTGCGGTCCAGCTCACCCCAAACCATCTCGATTGGGTTCAGGTCTGGTGACTGTGGAGGCCAGGTCATCTGGCGTAGCACCCCATCACTCTCCTTCTTGGTCAAATAGCCCTTACACAGCCTGGAGGTGTGTTTGGGGTCATTGTCCTGTTGAAAAATAAATGATGATCCAACTAAACGCAAACCGGATGGAATAGCAGTGTCACCAGCAAAGTACCCCCACACCATCACACCTCCTCCTCCATGCTTCACGGTGGGAACAAGGCATGTAGAGTCCATCCGTTCACCTTCTCTGTGTTGCACAAACACACGGTAGTTGGAACCAAAGATCTCAAATTTGGACTCATCAGACCAAAGCACAGATTTCCACTCGTCTAATGTCCATTCCTTGTGTTCTTTAGCCTAAACAAGTCTCTTCTGCTTGTTGCCTGTCCTTAGCAGTGGTTTCCTAGCAGCTATTTTACTATGAAGGCCTGCCGCACAAAGTCTCCTCTTAACAGTTGTTGTAGAGATGTGTCTGCTGCTAGAACTCTGTGTGGCATTGACCTGGTCTCTAATCTGAGCTGCTCTTAACCTGCGATTTCTGAGGCTGGTGACTCGGATAAACTTATCCTCAGAAGCAGAGGTGACTCTTGGTCTTCCTTTCCTGGGGCGGTCCTCATGTGAGCCAGTTTCTTTGTAGCGCTTGAAGGTTTTTTCAACTGCACTTGGGGACACTTTCAAAGTTTTCCCAATTTTTCGGACTGACTGACCTTCATTTCTTAAAGTAAGGATGGCCACTCGTTTTTCTTTACTTCGCTGCTTTTTTCTTGCCATAATACAAATTCTAACAGTCTATTTAGTAGGACTATCAGCTGTGTATCCACCAGACTTCTGCTCAACACAACTGATGGTCCCAACCCCATTTATAAGGCAAGAAATCCCACTTATTAACCCTGACAGGGCACACCTGTGAAGTTAAAACCTTTTCCGGTGACTACCTCTTGAAGCTCATCAAGAGAATGCCAAGAGTGTGCAAAGCAGTCATCAAAGCAAAAGGTGGCTACTTTGAAGAACCTAGAATATGACATATTTTCAGTTGTTTCACGCTTTTTTGTTAAGCATATAATTCCACGTGTGTTAATTCATAGTTTTGATGCCTTTAGTGTGAATTTACAATTTTCATAGTCATGAAAATACAGAAAAATCTTTAAATGAGAAGGTGTGTCCAAACTTTTGGTCTGTACTGTATATGTGCTACTGATTAATATAGAGATGATATAGTAGTTTTGTTTGAGAATGGATATGTTATAGCATGTCTCACTTTTTCTTTGCATGGCAGGTAAGGAGGAAAATCACAGTAATCCCGCCACCTTTTTTTCATATTTAAGACAACTTGGTGAAGGGTGATACATCAGTGTTATGTTTGCTGTCTGGGTGTGTAAACCTGCTGCCATTCTTGTTTTCACCATAACAAGACAAATAAAATAAATACCATTGCTAACATTTTATTGGACTTTGACACATGTTCAGAAATATATAAAATATTTGCACACTCCTGTAGGAAAGCAGAAGAGCAAGACATTCAGGTAGGTATCTGCTCCTTGCGCTGTGTCCTCATATTGCTGTTTATGTGTTTGTCTTTAGAGGATTTCCACTTTGGATGATAGATTTTTATTAGAAGGACCTCCTGATGATAACTTCAGGGAACCCTTCTGGTATGGGCCAACTGTCCAATGTACTAGTGGATCTTCCAACTTAACTATTTTCAATCTCACTCAAGATGCCTGATCCTTTATTCCTACAAAGAAAATTCTGAAGGGTCTAGCAGAAAAGGAGATCGATGGTTGTCCGACTGCTGAGACTTCCACCTATCCCGAGAACCAGAGCTCTGAAGAGCTTGATGGGAATGCAGCAGTGGTCAAGCATGCGCACTGCAGCTCCATTCATTTCTACGGTAGTGACCAACCAAACTGATCTCACCTATCTCCAATGGTTCCATTAATAACGAATGGAGTGGTAGAATGCATGATCGATCACTGCTCCATTACAACGGGTCTCCTAGTTCTCGGGATTGGTGGGTATCACAGCAGGCAGATCCCAGTGATCTGAAAGTTATCCCCTACAGATGTGGGTACATTTTATTAAGTCACATGGTCTAGCTTTGGAAATATTGGAGAAGCAATAGGCTTCGGAAACAAATTAGCAAAATGGTTACATTTTTTTTTTTTTGCAAATGCAAACTTTGGCAGGGGGTTATAACTTCCCTTCCGCCACTAAGAATACATTTTATATAGGTTACACTAGTGTGGATGAGGGCATCTTGGTTCACCAAAGGAAATTGTTTTCAGGACCAAACCTCAAATTAAATTGGACACCCCCGCCTACAAAGATCAAGTGGATATCATGATCTTATAATTTACATAACATTTATAAAGTTGCCAACTTTTTTCCTGAACCACTTATCCAACATTTTTTATGGGCACATTGGAAAACCATAAAAATTTATTAAGATTTTAAGCAATATATGTCTACAGCCAATAATACTGATATAAACATATAGACGAAATAACTGTAAAATAATGAAAATTACAATTTTACTAAAATTCAAGAACACACCAAATTTTGAGACAGGATTCTACTGACCCAAAGGGATCAGTTAAAACAGTTGTTTCATTTGGACTTAACGCTAATTATTATATTTGTATTCAATGATAGGAAAATTATCCTTGTAACATTAGTGGCTCTTAATGTCTTCAGGGCATTAGAGTTGTATTGTAGAAAATGCAATGTGATGTGTCCTGTCTGAGGGATAAATATATAATAGTGGATAATTCCAAGTGGTGTTCCGGCGAGCTGTGACAATATATTATGACCCATCTAAAGATCAAAATAAATGCGCTCTATTACAAAAGTTACAATATATATAAAATTATGAACTATATAGCGACTAGCTCCAAAATGAGTTTTAGTTTACTGATGTGGTCAATGTCTCACGGAATCTTATTGGGTACCCTTGAGGAAATTATTCTTATTTTCACTCCCAATAATAACTAGTTGGTATTTGTTCGTTATTATCACACACTTCATTAACCTGATCTAATAGGGCTTTTGTGAATCAACCCATTTCCATTAGACCCTAGTGACAAGTGGTTGGCTTCAAACCTGTCTTCTACTGGACTTTTGTGGTGTCAGACCTTGAACTTTTAAAACTGTTGGGCTAGTCAGGCTCTATATGGGCTATACATTTTATTAATGTCCTTACTATATACTGTATGTATGGATATATTTTTATTACATGTATCAGTCAAATATACTCGCATTACGTTTTTACAGGACTAAAGATGTCCAGAATGCTGTCTTTATCACTGTTACTTCCTTTGCTGTTTCTTCAAGGTTCTCTAGGTAAGTTATGTTCTTTTCCTTTGTAATCAATCTAAACCTTAGCTCAACAGAGAAGACGTGTGGTTAAGACCACTGACCTAGCAAATGTTTATTTATAGGGTTTCTATTTGGGAAACCTCAAGACTCAAGATCCTCTGGAATCAATCTTCCATTCCTAAACATTGGGTTTGGCTCTTCACATGAGCACCATAGCCACCATGGAGAACAAAGTGAATCATCAGTGTCAGATGACCTTAACCCAAAGTTTTTCTGCCAAGGGCCTTGTAAAGATGGCTGGGTCTCCTATAAAGGTTATTGTCATATGTATGTGGCTCGGGAACTTAGCTGGAAGGATGCCGAGGTAAGAAGAGATCATTGTCGAGACTATGTATCATTTACTACTATTATAAAAACTATCTAGCTGGTTATGCATGATGAACATTGATAGAAAATGACCCTGGTCAAGTTGAAGGGTGACGAAACTTAGTGCTATTCACTTACATTTTAAAGCTAAAAGAAAAAAGCAATAAATGTCTAAATGTTAATGAATTACTTTTAGTCAGTGGTTTCAGATTGTTTTAATTTACATTATTATAAAACGTACGACATTTAGATGTAATACGCTCCCGCATATGCTATCTGAACAAGCAACTTCTTAAACCATTTTTATTACACTTTTTTGCACGGTAAATGGAGAAAAAAAACCCCAGTAATTCTGGATTCATTTAGTATATTTTTATTTGCTATGCTATTTGTATAATTGACATGTGTAATTTACATGTTAATTATATTCTGAGGTTAATGTCATTATGGCCATACCAAATGCCGTATATATATTATATTTTACTCTTGCAGAAAATAATAACTTTTAAAAAATTATTTATATTTTTAGTCTGTTTTTCCCCAAGTCAGAGCTGTGTGAGGGCTTGTTATTTTGCAGGACACGCTATAGATTTAATCAGTACTATTTTTGATACTTGCAACTTTTTTTAATGACTTTTTATTTAATTTTTTGATAGAAGATCTGAAAAAAAGGGTATGTTCACATGTCATGTTTTTGATGAACTTTTCCCGCATTTTTTTCCCCGTCCATATTTGCATAGAAATGCAGCACTTTCCTGTCCAAACAAAATGTCTGAGATTACTGAATCTGTTGCTTATTTTTTTCTGTTCAGATGTGAAGTAGTTTCACATCTGTAGCATATAAATTCTTTCAGTGTTTTTTCAGCATATTTCACCCATTCATGGACTGGAGTGAACTTTCTCTGGGAATGCCACAACTCTTGACTAATTAGATGAGCTGAGGCGTCACGACTCTGACGCATCCCGTCCCCCCCAACTCTGCCAATTTTAGCTGGGAGAAACTGGCATCAAAACACCAGAGGATAGGTGCATACTGTCCATAGTGACAGTTCACGCGGTCGCTATGGGACTTGTGAGTTGGGGAGGCACAGTGTGGATCGGCACCATGCTCACTCTCCTGCCCTCATCGTCACAATTTCAGCAGCATCCACATCCCCATGACTCAGATACCATTGAATAGAATGATCATCAGGGAAAATTCACCATTCAATCTGCGCCATTGAGTCTTAGACTCCGTGCACTGCAGATGTGATGATGACGTCACAATATCGCGCCTGTGGTGTGGAGCCTCAGTACTCACACTGCACAGTGCTCTGGGAAAACGGGACAACGTGAATAGTATTTTTTTTAAATGTCAGTAATTGTGGGGGCCCATATACTGTGTGGGTTGCTGGTGGGGGCTCTCATAGTGAATAGGCCATTATGCTGAGTGAAGGGCTAGTGAGGCCTTTACTTTGAGTGAGCGGCTGGCTGGTGGGGCTATTATACTCATACTGAGTAAGGGGGCTGTGGGAACCTTCATATTGAGTAGGGTTCTGTGTGGGCCCTCATACTGTGAGGCATCATACTTTGTTGGGCTACTGTGGAGGCTATCATACCAAGTCGGGGGCTGTGGGGGCCAGCATACTCAGTGGGGAACTGTGGGGGCTCCCATACTGAGTGGGGTGCTGTTGGTGCTTCCCTACTGGGTACACGGCTGTGGGGCCCTCATATTGAGTTGAGTCTGTGGGAGCGATCACACTGACAGGTCATCATATTGTGTTGGGGCCATGATACTGTGAGTGTGTTAGGAGGGACTATGGGGATATGCATTACAATGAAACCCTGCAAAGTGCCCTGGATGAAGTGGCACCTCCAATACATAGAAAAACTCAGCACAGACGGCGACAACCGTAGCACACGCTGCAAACACGTTTCCTGCAGCGGTGCTCCAGGTGCGCCGAACGTCTGTGGAGAAAATCTAATCTACCTGAAGATTTCATCCATTTTAAGTTCATGCTAAAAACATACAACTCTGCCCATCACCTCTCCAAACAAACCTATTTCAACACCCTCATCACCTCGCTGTCAAATAACCCTAAACATCTCTTTGACACTTTCCAGTCCCTACTCAACCCAAGAGAGCAGGCCCCAACCACAGATCTCTGCGCTGACGATCTGGCCAATTACTTCAAAGAAAAAATTGACCACATTCGACAGGAAATCATCTCCCAATCTCTTCATACCATGCACTGTCCTCCCTCCCCCACTGCATCTAGTTCACTCTCTGACTTTGAACCAGTTACAGAAGAAGAAGTAAGCAGGCTCCTTGCATCTTCTCGCCCGACCACTTGCACCAGTGACCCCATTCCGTCACATCTCCTCCAGTCCCTTTCCCCGGCTGTCACCTCTCACCTAGCAAAAATATTCAACCTTTCCCTCACTTCCGGTATTTTTCCCTCCTCATTTAAGCACACCATCATACATCCATTACTTAAAAAACCCTCCCTCGACCAAAATTGTGCCGCTAATTATAGACCTGTCTCTAATCTTCCCTTCATCTCTAAACTCCTCGAACGCCTGGTTCACTCCTGTCTTACCCGCTATCTCTCAGATAACTCTCTTCTCGACCCTCTTCAATCTGGCCTCCGCTCTTTACACTCTACAGAAACTGCCCTCACTAATGTCTCTAATGACCTACTAACAGCTAAATCTAATGGTCACTACTCCATGCTAATTCTCTTGGATCTCTCTGCAGCATTCGACACTGTGGATCATCAGCTCCTCCTCACTATGCTCCACTCCATCGGCCTCAAGGACACCGTTCTCTCTTGGTTCTCCTCCTATCTCTCTGACCGATCCTTCACTGTATGTTTTGCTGGTTCCTCCTCCTCTCACCTTTTCCTTACTGTTGGGGTTCCTCAAGGATCAGTCCTAGGCCCCCTCCTCTTCTCTTTGTATACTGCCCCTATTGGACAAACAATCAGTAGATTTGGTTTCCAGTACCATCTCTATGCTGACGACACCCAATTATACACCTCTTCTCCTGTTATCACGCCGACCTTTTTAGAAAACACCAGTGATTCTCTTACCACTGTCTCTAACATCATGTCCTCCCTCTATCTGAAACTGAACCTGTCAAAAACTGAACTCCTCGTGTTCTCTCCCTCTACTAACCTACCTTTGCCTGACATTGCCATCTCCGTGTGTGGCTCCACCATTACTCCAAAGCAACATGCCCGCTGCCTTGGGGGTCATCCTTGATTCTGAGCTTTCATTCACCCCCCACATCCGATCACTGGCTCGCTCTTCTTATCTGCATCTCAAAAACATTTCTAGAATTCGCCCTTTTCTTATTTTCGACTCTGCAAAAACTCTTACTGTTTCACTTATTCATTCTCGTCTGGACTATTGTAACTCTCTACTAATCGGCCTCCCTCTTACCAAACTCTCCCCACTCCAATCTGTCCTGAATGCTGCTGCCAGAATCATATTCCTCACCAACCGTTACACCGATGCCTCTACCTTGTGCCAGTCATTACACTGGCTACCCATCCACTCCAGAATCCAGTACAAAACTACTACCCTCATCCACAAAGCACTCCATGGCTCAGCACCACCCTACATCTCCTCTCTGGTTTCAGTCTACCACCCTACCCGTGCCCTCTGCTCCGCTAATGACCTCAGGTTAGCATCCTCAATAATCAGAACCTCCCACTCCCGTCTCCAAGACTTTACACGTGCTGCGCCAATTCTTTGGAATGCATTACCTAGGTTAATACGATTAATCCCCAATCCCCACAGTTTTAAGCGTGCCCTAAAAACTCATTTGTTCAGACTGGCCTACCGCCTCAATGCATTAACCTAACCATCCCTGTGTGGCCCATTCAAAAAAAACAAAACATAATCAGGTTCCTCTCATCATGTTCTCATACACTTTATGCAGTTAATAGCACTCTGTGTCTGTACTGCTACATACTTAGGCAGTTAACTGGTTCATGCAGCTTTACATGAACACCCGAGCCTTACACTATGGCTGGTCCAAATAATTAAAGCAATTGTTACCATCCACCTCTCGTGTCTCTCCTCATAGTTTGTAAGCTTGCGAGCAGGGCCCTCATTCCTACTGGTATCTGTTTTGAACTGTGATTTCTGTTATGCTGTAATGTCTATTGTCTGTGCAAGTCCCCTCTATAATTTGTAAAGCGCTGCGGAATATGTTGGCGCTATATAAATAAAAATTATTATTATTATTATTATTATTATATCATACTTTGGGGCATCATGCTGTGGGGGTATTAGGCTATGTTCACATATTTGCATTTCTGCTGCATTTTTTTATGCAATTAAAAGCTTCTTTTTATAGTACCAACAACAGCTATGAGATTTCAGAAATCTCATGTACACGCTTGTTTCTTTTCCTGACTCAATTGGAAAATTTCAGCGTTTTTTAAATCTGCAGCATGTCTATTCTTTCACTGTTATTTCTATAGAAAGTAATGAGAAAATGCAAAATGATGAAAAAAATACTTAGTTGTGCTTTTGCATAATTTTTGCAGGGTTTTTGGTGAATAAAAATGCCTATATTAAGCAAGTACTGTAGACAAATTACACAAGTAATACGCATAAAAAAAGTGGCAAAAAATGCTCTGAAAAATGCCCCCAAATTCTGAAAAATAGCAATGTCAAATTCTTGTGCACTGTTTTCTAACCACTAATCATTTGTCATGTATAAAGACATACATTTATGATATACTGTATGTTTGCCAAACAGTTGTGGCCACCAAATGCTTTCCTTGACCCATTTAGTCAGGGAAGGCACCAGGTTCTTCACAGGGCCCTATTCAAATTAACTTTCATTCCAAAATATATGGGCTGCTTACGTCCATATACCATGAAGAATCTCCTAAAGGCCACTGAGAAGACCATAACCTTATCAAACCAGATATTCTGTTCCATTTTTCTTTTATGCATGTCATTTTTTTTTAGAGGACCCATCCGTCTAGAAGATGTAAATTTTGGATGGTCACCTCAGAGACAGTTGACATCTGATATTCAGAGCTGAACAAATGCCTGGGTCTAGGTTTATGAAAAGTATATGTTATTTTCCTCTCAATTCTAGGACTACATTAGTCAGCGTTTGAGACTTTATCTTCATGAGAGTAAACATGGATTATCTACTGATTTCTAAATTACATATTTGTATTTGCAATCTAGGTGCCAGAAAAATAACTTTGCAAAGGCTTATCTGTACTTCATCTTTGATTACTCTCTGTTATCACAAGGAGGGTATTCATTCCTTGTGGATATAGCAGAACCCTTGAAGTATTTAGAGCTAAAATGCATCAATGACTCTTTATTCCCATGACACTCATTGTGCTCTGTCCATACAATAATCCATTTATCCTCTACTTTCTATTGATTACTGCTTCCATATTGGAAGCTAAGATGAGGCTCTATTGACTGGTGACTCTTCCATTTACAGTGTAATAGATGGGGGATAAGAAAGAAAACTGGGAGACCCACAATGCCCTGTACCATAATAAGCAAAGATACTTCGGGAATCTAATGTCTAATCATGTGAAAATGTAAAGATACCCTATGCAGTTCTTATAATTGTCAATCTCTGACATTAACTGGGAGAAATCTCTTCTTACTCCTCCGTGGAGAATGTTTTCTTCAGTACTACATATGAGGGAACTTCGTCTGTAAGGAGGTGGACATATTGCCCATATTCCCCTTTGAAGAGCAAACATATTGCTGTATTGTATAATGTGAATGGTGATATGTGTTAATTGTGTTGGTGTTGTGTTCTACCCAACAGAAGGGAGAGTTAGAGTTAATAGTTGGGAGTAACCCAGAGAGGGAGGGCTAAGGTGAAGGGACAGAGACCGTTTCCTCTCAGGAAGACAGATAGGACGACAGATGCAGGAAAAGTGGACCTGTGGTCTGACTAGTGAGCCGATCCTCGGACGTGGGTATCCCTGACATGAGTGGAGACCAAGGCAGTGGAGAGAGTGATCCTGAGTAGAGAGAGAGAAGTGACCAAATGACAGAGTGATGCACTGGATTCAGGTCCTGGGACAGGACAACTAGCAGTATGGTGTCAAGATTATAACTCAGAGAAGTAACGGGCCAGGACTGAGAACATGAGATGAAGATAGTGTCCCAGTTGCGAGAGTTGCAAGGACATCGCCCACGGCTACCGTACTGTGCTAAGTTACACTTGCATGCAGAGGTTATTATAAATCCCACCACTAGCATCTTAATGGGATTTACGATGGCCATTCACATAACACTAAGGTGGCTGGAACCCACCATTATTGGCAGGACAGGTTGACCATCTAATAAATATTACATGTTTGGCAAAAGAGCTGATTGGGCATGTTATATTTGCTGTGACTAAGGAGGTGAGGGGTGTCTCCCATTGAATAATTTAAACATGTCCTCATGTCCTATAATAATATGTTTTGGATTGCATAGGATTGAAATACAGTGAGCTGATTTTTAATTACGTCTGTCTCTTTATGAAGTGTTGAACTTCACAGTCGTACAATACTGTGGAACAAATAATGGTGGCACAGAGCTTGATAATTACATCACTTGACAGTGGCACAGAGCTTGGTAGTTACACTACTTGACTGTAGCACATAGCTTTGTAGTTATACTACCTGGCAGTGACACAGAGCTTGGTAGTTACATTACTTGACTGTAGCACATAGCTTGGTAGTTACAGTACCTGACAGTAGCACAGAGCTTGGCAGTTACAGTACTTGACTGCAGCACATAGCTTGGTAGTTATGTTACTTGACAGTAGCACATAGTTTGGTAAGTACACTACCTGACAGTGACACAGAGCTTGGTAGTTACACTACCTGACAGTAGCACATAGCTTGGTAGTTACACTACCTGACAGTGAGACAGAGCTTGTTATTTCCACAATTTGACTGTAGCACAGAGGTTGGTAGTTTCACTACTTGAAAGTAGCACATTGCTTGGTAGTTACCCTTCCCTGACAGTGGCACAGAGCTTGGTAGTTACACTATGTCACTTTCGTACAGAGGTTGCAAATTACAACATTAACAGAGTCTCTTGTTATTCATACAGTCAATTCATACTGTCAGCAGTTGTTGTCAACATTAAACACAGTTCAGCAACTTTGGGTTATTAACATGGAACACCATGCGATGGGTTGCACCCAGTCCGCAGTTGCTCTCTTACAGGTACAGTTTGTAATGTTTACTTATAGATGAAGAGATTCACATAGAGCATAAATATATTAGTATCGATTCATTCCCTGGTGCAAAACAAATAAGTAGAAAAAGGAAATTACTCGGTCTGTCAAAGAATAGATACTACAGTGGGGGAATTAAGTATTTGATCCCTTGCTTATTTTGTAGGTTTGCCCACTGACAAAGACATGAACAGTCTATAATTTTAAGAGTAGGTTAGTTTTAACATTGAGAGATAGAATATCAAAAATAAAATCCAGAAAATCACATTGTATAAATTATGTACATTTATTTGTATTTTGCAGTGAGAAATAAGTCTTGTTTGCCAGAGGGATCAAATACTTAATACTTGGTGGCAAAACCCTTGTTGGTAAGCACAGCAATCAGATGTTTTTTGTAGTTAATCATAAGGTTTGCGCACAAGTGAAGATAAATTTTGGCCGCTCCTCTTTGCAGATCATCTCTAAATCATTAAAATTTTGAGGCTGTCGCTTGGCAACTTGGAGCTTCAACTCTCTCCATAAGTTTTCTATGGGATTAAAGTCTGGAGACTGGCTAGGCCACTCCATGACCTTAATGTGCTCCTTTTTGAGCCACTCCTTTGTTGCCTTGGCTGTATGTTTTGGGTCATTGTCTTGCTGGAAGACCCAGCCACGGACCATTTTTAATGTCCTGGCGGAAGGAAGGAGGTTGTCACTCAGGATTTTACAGTACATGGCTTCATCCATTCTCCCATTGACACAGTGAAGTAGTCCTGTGACCTTAGCAGAGAAACACCCCAAAAACATAATGTTTCCCCTCCATGCTTGACAATGGGGAAGGTGTTCTTTGGCAGCATTTCTCTTCCTCCAAACATGGCGAGTTGAGTTAATGCCAAAGAACTCAATTTTGGTCTCATCTGACCACAGCACCTTCTCCCAATCACACAGAATCATCCAGGTGTTCATTGGCAAACTACAGGTGGGCCTGCACATGTGCCTTCTCGAGCAGGGGGGCCTTGCGGGCATTGCAGCAGTTTTTACCTTTAAGGCGGAATGCGTTAGCAATGGTTTTCTTGGTGACTGTGGTCCCAGCTGCCTTGAGATCATCAACAAGTTCCCGCCGTGTAGTTTTAGGCTGATCTCTCACCTTCCTCATGATCAAGGATACCCCACGAGGTGAGATTTTGCATGGCGCCGCAGATCGATGTCGATTGACAGTCATTTTGTATTTCTTTCATTTTCTTACTATTGCACCAACAGTTGTCTCCTTCTCACCCAGCGTCTTACTTATGGTTTTGTAGCCCATTCCAGCTTTGTGCAGGTCTATGATCTTGTCCCTGACATCCTTATAAAGCTCTTCGGTCTTGCCCATGTTGTAGAGGTTAGTGTCTGCCTAATTCATTGAGTCTGTGGACAGGAGTCTTTTATAAAGGTGACTATGTAAGACAGCTGTCTTTATTGCAGGTAACGAGTTGATTAGGAGCGTCTAACTGGTCTGTAGGAGCCAGAACTCTTAATGGTTGGTAGGGGACCAAATACTTATTCTCACTGCAAAATGCAAGTAAATTTATATCATTTATCCAATGTGATTTTCTGGATTCAGTCAACAAGGGATCAAATACTTGTACCCCACACTGTATATATTTATGAAAACTGCAATTGTGGCACCAAGAATCAAAAGTCATGGAATTATGGAAATCACAGGATGAATAGACATGTTACTGATATGTAAATAATGTAAAAATGGAATCCATATTTTCAAAACATTTAAATTTATTCAGTATAGATTATGAGTGCAATGTGCAGAAATACATGTACTAAAATGGCTTGGCTGCTATCAATGCATGATATAAAATGTGTCAAAAAGTAGAATTGCAGAACAGGATGCAAATACAGTTATTAACAAGAAATAATCAACTAACATTTCTGGTGGAGCAAACTATTTTTCTGAGATACCTGCGGATAGTTTGAATTCATTCATTCATTTCTATTAGGGTTTGTAAGGCTTTAAATACTCAAGCTGGAAAGAGACTTAAAAATTAAGCGTCTTGAATAATGAAATTAATTAATGTACAAAGAGATAACAGATGGCCTGATGGCCAATATAATTAAGGCAAAAGCAACCAGAATGAGACTTACAATGAAGCAAGGGGCAAAATGCCGCAGGAAAAGGAGTCCTGGTGAGCGGGGACAAGAGTGGAGGACCTGGACGTAGCCCCACGCGTATTGCCGTAACAGGTACGGCTTCGTTAGACTTCCTGTTTGTACATCTTGGCATTTAGCACGGCCCATTATTGTCTGGGATTTTGTCAATTATGACATTCTTCCTATAGGGGTTTCTCTCATCAATGCTACAGCTTACAACATCAGGGTCCTATGCCTTCATTCCCATCTTTTGAACATGTGTGATCTCACATGGACATATGATCAGACACTCACGTATCTTGTTTTTTCATGTCAGATAGACTCCAGATAGATTGGGTCATCATTTATTGGGACCACGAGTATGGTCTGCACTTGATTTGTGTTATATATACATGCACCATGTTCAGATGTTATGTGATCTATTTATGAAGGGGCTTGAGTGGTTGTACCTATCTGTTTTTACTTATCTTTTAAGTCACCATTGTATTGTGTGTCAATAAAGTACACTCTTTTCTTCGTTTCAGTTTTGGTTTAGTGTGCATACCTTACAGTAGTGCTTTCTTCTCCCCCTTTTTTGTTCATCATTCTTACTACTGGGTTTGCACCTCCCCATATAATGATATAGTAGTGCACCTGGCCTAATTTATTCAACAGAATGTGCTATTCTCCTGTCATGCTTATGTTTTAATGGAATTTTGAATAAAGAACACTACATTTTACTCAGAAGCTCAAGCCTTTCTTATTTTGGATATGAATATGTAGAGATTATGGCTCTATCATATCATGGTGAGTGATGTTACGTGAAAGTAGTCTGAGTTCTGTGTGGGTTCATATTGGCATATATTCCTTGTATGAAGGCATGTTGTTGGCTGAATACTGGGCAACCAGTTTTTCCGAACAAAACGGTATAATCTTAATAATAATTCATATACAAAATACATTATCATCATTCATTTTGAGCCAATCACTTCTTCCCTTCTTTCGTACTATACAGAAACATTGCCAATCTATGTTTAGTCGTGCCCATCTTACAAGTATAATGAATGAGGAGCACAATCAATTCCTCATGGCTCTGGCCCGTTCACAAGGATATCGTGGTGACCAACTCTGGACCGGTGGCAGCACGGGAAAGGTGAGTGACAGTCGTCTATATTAAACATGCAGCTCATATTGTGGTGGCATGTCAATTATTTACTGGTTCCTTTGGAGATATAGGCATAACATTTCTGGGAACGCTCTCTGTTTGGTGAGGTTATTTCACATTTCAAAATGATTTTCTTTCTTCCAAACTTTGTCACCATACTCTTTTTTTTTTTTAATTAAAGGGAGTCTGTCAGCCCAAATTTACACTTCAAATAAACCACATAGCCTTGTAGGAGATTGAGCAACAATAAAAATATTTTTTTTTGTTTCTAAATCTGTTCCTCTGTTGCCCTCTCAAATAACTTTATTGTAATATGCAAATGAAGGTACATAGTACACTTTTTTGTGACTAAGGCCGGGTTCACACTTGCGTTTGGCTGGGCTGCATACTTCCACCCTTAAGCTCTGTCTACTCTCTGCCTACTTCCGCATGCGTCCTGCGTCGTCCTGCATACCGAACATTGGGTACGCAGGGACGTGAGTTGTATGCGGATGCGTCCGTATGCGGCATTTTGATGTGCCAGCCGAACGCAACATGTTGCATTTTCTTGCGGTTGGCGGGCACGTCAAAATGCCGCATGCGGACGCATCAGCATACAACGCATGTCCCTGCGTACCCAATGTTAAAGATAGGTATGCAGGACGACACAGGGCGCATGCGGAATTAGGCGGAGCATAGATGGAGCTTAAGGGAGTAAGTACGCAGCCAAAGCAGACCAGCCAAATGCAAGTGTGAACTTACCCTAAACGCCTCGATGCACCGTTCCACCAACATTTTTAGATTACTGCTACTTTCTAGGTTGATTGACAGAGATGGTTTGAACAGAGACAAAGCTGTCTGAAGATAAACCTCCATTACATGCACACTGTCCCTGTACTGCACAGCTATACCTGAGTAATGTCATCAGCGGGGAGAAAGTGATTAGTGTGCTCTCTTTTGCACTGAAGTGATAGCAGAAAAGATGAGCAATGTCAGAAGCGAGGAGAGAGTGATTTGTGTGTTCTCTCCTGCACTGAAGTGATAGCAGAAGAGATGAGCAATGTCAGAAACAAGGAGAGAGTGATGTCTGTGCTCTCTCCTGCGCTGAAGTGATAGAAAAATAGAAAAGCATTGTCAGAAGCAAGGAGAGAGTGATTTCTGTGCTTTTTCCCGCACTGAAGTGATAGCAGAAGAGACAAGCATTCTCAGAGGCGAGGAGAGTGTGATTAGTGTATTCTTGTAAGGTGCACAGGGCGGTAGTGTCTTCCCACACCCTGGCACCACACAAATAAACAGAGTCTTTTTCATGTGCTGTGTGTGTGGTGAAGAACACTCACGGTTCAGCTGGAGGCCTTCACTGTCTTCACGTTTCCGGATCAAGGAACAGTAGCACATAAATCAGGGGAAACACACTTCTTATCAACCAGTTCAACTTTACTTAAAGGTACCTTCACACTAAGCGACTTTACAACGATAACGATAGCGATCCGTGACGTTGCAGCGTCCTGGATAGCGATATCGTTGTGTTTGACACGCAGCAGCGATCAGGATCCCGCTGTGAGATCGCTGGTCGTTGCTGAAAGTCCAGAACTTTATTTCGTCGCTGGATCTCCCGCTGACATCGCTGAATCGGTGTGTGTGACACCGATCCAGCGATGTCTTCACTGGTAACCAGGGTAAACATCGGGTTACTAAGCGCAGGGCCACGCTTAGTAACCCGGTGTTTACCCTGGTTACCATTGTAAAAGTAAAAAAAAAAACACATACTCACATTCCGGTGCCCGGCGTGTGCTTCCCCGCACTCCTCCTGCATCCTGTGTAAGTGCCGGCCGTAAAGCAGAGCGGTGACGTCACCGCTCTGCTCTGTGGGAGATGCCGGAGATGTTCGGCGCTGACACAGGATGCAGGAGGAGTGCAGGGAAGCGGACGCCGGGCACCGGAATGTGAGTATGTGTTTTTTATTTTTTACTTTTACAATGGTAACCAGGGTAAACATCGGGTTACTAAGCGCGGCCCTGCGCTTAGTAACCCGATGTTTACCCTGGTTACCAGGGGACTTCGGCATCGTTGGTCGCTGGAGAGCCGTCTGTGTGACAGCTCTCCAGCGACCACACAACGACTAAACAGCGACGCTGCAGCGATCGGCATCATTGTCTGTATCGCTGCAGCGTCGCTTAGTGTGAAGGTACCTTAAGAGTCAGTTCAATTTCATGACAAAGCACAGCATGTTTTCATGTTCTCCATTTGTTCAGCCTGAACAATCCCTTCACTTACTTGCTCCTTCAGCCCCTGTGATCTTCCGTTCAGCCCCGCAATATTCTCAAGACTTGTCCAGTCTCCCTTACACGTTTTCCCATCTGCTTCCACTTGTTTGAAGGGAATAAGCCAGTCGTCTTAGAGCCTAGTTCGGGATGTAGGCCCCGGACATTACAGGAATGTCCACAGAAGAAAGTTGCCAACGTTTTCATACTGCCAGAACTATGCGTACTCCACATCTTAGTGTGTCCATGATTTAGTTAACCATGTTTACAGTGTGGTGCATCTTAATCATAGTGTGCATGTTACTGAAAATAAAGTATTCAAAGACTAAGACCATTATTACCACCATACAGTTTTGCAGAACATATTAAGAGATGACAATGCAGTTATAGAACATGACTTACAGCTGAAGTTCTCTCTCATGGAATCATTCAACGTACCTGTCTTTTCTATCAGGCCCAGCCCGCCATGACTACTCCTTCCAGCCACAACTCGTCTGCAGAGATTACAACAAAGACGCATTTGACTTCTCACATTTCCAGCACTGTCCCCATCTATCCCCAACCTGCACAAACTCCTCATCCTGATGATACCCCAATACTGAGCCGCTGCTAATGTATTTGTCTCTATTTCTGTACCTGCTGTGTGGCATGCTATCAGTGCTCTTCTTAGTGCTCCACATAGTACTAATGCCCACTGGTGCTCCTTACATAGTAAAACCCCTCTTTGTGCCCGATTGATGATAATTTTGCCCCCTAGAAAATATTAATGACTTTTGCGAGTGCCCTAGAAAGTACCCCTTTCACAGTTACAGTATTTTGATTGCCCTGTAATGTAACATGCCTTAGTCTCCCCACACAGTAAACTAATAATCCTGAGTATCGACACAAAAAGGTATGGTGTGTAAGATAGCAGGAACGCGGGATGCAGTGAAGAGCAGGAGGCAGAACACGAGTTAAAGGGTTTATTACAAGGGATACTCCTTGCAGGGAGAGAAAGGGTTAAGAAGGGAGTAAAACTGGGTATAGTGTCAGGGCGAGAACAAATGGTTATGAAACTGGTAAACTTATCAGTCTGATGGTTTCCTAGATGTGGAAGCTTGAAATCCCACTGTGGCGCCGTAGGTGACCCGTGAGGTCTCTGGCCTGTTCTTGAAGGAAGTTGATGCACTGTTTCTTGACGAAAGTGGCATATTCTGGCTCCCAGAGGTGAGGTCCTCGGTTACCGGAATGACGTACAGTACAGAGCAAAAGTTAGGACACACCTTCTCATTTAAAGATTTTTCTGTATTTTCATGACTATGAAAATTGTAAATTCACACTGAAGGCATCAAAACTATGAATTAACACATGTGGAATTATATACTTAACAAAAAAGTGTGAAACAACTGAAAATATGTCTAAGGGTATGTGTCCACGTTCAGGATTTGCTCAGGATTTGACGCAGGTAAAATCTGCACCAAATCTGCACCTGAGGTCACTGGCAGGTCACCTGAGCTTTTCATGCGTTTTTTTCATGCAGATTTGTGTGTGTTTTTGTAAGCTCAGTAAAGATATACAAAAAAAGAATTGTGATGTCATTTCTTGTCCAACCTCTTCATTTACATACTCCATTGAAGAATATACACACACAGCTAGATAGATAGATACGTTAGATGGATACAATAGATAGACAGATACGATAGATATGTATCGTATCTATCTATCTATCGTATCTATCTATCACATCTATCTATGGATCTATCTATCGTATTTATCTATGGTATCTATCTATCGATATATCTATCTATTATCTACCGATATATCTATCTATAAATATATCTCTATATAGATATATTGATAAATAGATATATTGATAGATAGATAATAGATAAATAGATAATAGATACGATAGATAGATAATAGATAAACAGATGATTGATAGATACAATAGATAGATAAATTCGATAGAAGGATCACACAAGCGAGAAACTCGGACGAGTCTCGCATCTTTATACCCGGTACTGCCACCGGCACTCAGGTGCAGAGCATGCAGCTGCATGAATTTCTATGCAGCTGCATGCTCCACTCCCGAGTGCCGGCGCCAGTGTCGGGTATTAAGATGCGAGACTCATCCGAGTTTCTCGCATGTGTGATCCCAGCGTTAAATAAAGACACACGTTAGGCCGGGGTCACACTCGCGAGAAACTCACACAAGTCTCTCGCTTCAATACCCAGCACTGCCACCGGCACTCGGAAGCGGAGCGTGCGGCTGCATGTATTTCTATGCAGCTGAATGCTCCGGTCCCGAGTGCCAGCGGCAGTGCCGGGTATTGACGCCGGCCTTAAATGCAATATGTTTAATTTAAAAAAAAAGAGGGGGAAAGCCGATGGCTGGGGGCCAATATTTGTAGCCTGGGAAGGGGGTAATACCCATGGCCCCTCTCTAGGCTATGAATATCAGCCTGCAGCTGTCTGCGTAGCCTTTACTGGCTATTAAATTAAGGGGACCCAAAAAAAATGACGTGGGGTCCCGCTATATTTTATAGCCAGAAAGGCTACGCAGACAGCCGTGGGCTGATATTCATAGCCTAGAGAGGGGCCATGGATATTGGCCCCCCCAAGTACAAATACCAGCCCCCAGCCGCCCCAGAAATGGCACATCTGTAAGATGCGCCAATTCCAGCACTTAGCCCTCTCTTCCCACTCCCCTGTATTGGTGGGATATGAGGTAATAAGGGGTTAATGTCACCTTGCTATTGTAAGGTGACATTAATCCTGGTTAATAATGGAGAGGCGTCAATAAGACGCCTATCCATTATTAATCCTAGAGTAGTGAAAGGGTTAAAAAAAAATAAAGACACAGCCAGAAAAAAGTAATTTAATATTCTTACTTTTACCATACTTACCATACTCGATCGCCTGCATAAAAAATTAAAATAATAAACCAACCTTATTCTTACTTTCTGCCGTAGTCCAATTAATAACAAGTGTCCCACGACGATCTCCCCTATAGAACAGTGACATCGGGTGATGTCACCGCTCTATAGACCTCCAGTGACACACTGACAGGAGACAATGGCTCCTGCAGTGCATCACTGAGGTTACCTTAGTTCAGAGTCTCACTTTATGGCATTGCTGTGTGGGAACTTTCTCACACAGCAGAGCCACAAGTGAGACTAGGGACTACAGTGGCAGAGGAATACAGTGCCAAAGGATACCTTCCATCATTGTATTCCTGGAGCCCCTGGAGAGCGGTCACATCAGCTGATGCTGCTGCTCTCCATGGGAGATCGTCGTGGGACACTCGTTTTAATTGGATATCTGCGGATCAGGGAGTATATTGTTTGTTTATTATTTTATAATTTGTTACAGGTGACACTGGCTTCAGGGATCAAGGTGACAAGTGATGGTGAGTATGTACTCTATGTTTAATGTACTGTATGTCTGTTTGTATTGTATGTATGTTATGAATGTTGCATGTTCTGTATGTAAGTACAGTATGTTGCATGTCGCATGTTGCCGCATGTTGTCGCATGTTGCATGACGCATGTTGTCGCATGTTGTATGTCACATGTTGCATGCTGTTGCATGTCGCATGTTGCATGTTGTCGCATGTCGTTGCATGTTGCATGTCACATGTTGGCTTGTCGCATGTTGTCGCATGTTGCATGTCGCCACTTGTTGCATGTCGTCGCATGTTGCATGTCACATGTTGCCACATGTTGCATGTTTCGCATGTTGCATGTTGTCACATGTTGCATGTCATGTCGCATGTTGTTGTCGTCGCATGTTGCATGTTGTCGCATGTCGCATGTTGCAAGTCGCATGTTGTCGCATGTTGCATGTCGTCACATGTTGCATGTCGCATGGTGTATGTTGCATGGTGTATGTTGTGTGTTGTATGTGCACACAGTCTAGACGAGTCCAGCTCTGCTACATCTGGATGCATGACATCTAGATGTAGCAGAACCTGTAGATGATCACCGGAGATAACTCTCCAGCGATCACCTACACTACAGCATTCTCACAATCAGCTGATCAGCTGTTTGCGAGAACCAGACTAGTGACCGGAGATAACTCCCGGTCACCTGCATGGCAGTTCTCACGATAACCTAAGTTATCGCGAGAACTGCAGTGGACGAGGGACTTCCGGCGGCGAGACAGGTGAGCCGGCAGACATGCGTAGTAAGCTGCGTGTACGCAGTTTCTACGAATGTGAATATCATTAGATGCTATAAAATCGCATCTAATGATTAGTCTATGGTAAATTTACGGTCGCCCCTTTGTAAACAGACATGCTGCGTTCTGAAGAGACGCGCCGCATGTCCGTTTACGCGGGTCTGCCGCCAGCATGTTTTACCGCATAGTGGAGACGGGATTTCATGAAATCCCCTCCACTATGCTGTAACATCTGGACGCTGCGTGTTTGACGCTGCGGCTCTACGCAGCGTCAAACACGCAGCGTTTCCTGAACGTGGAAACATACCCTTATATTCTAGGTTCTTCAAAGTAGCCACCTTTTGCTTTGATGACTGCTTTTGCACACTCTTGGCATTCTCTTGATGAACTTCAAGAGGTAGTCACCGGAAATGGTTTTCACTTCACAGGTGTGCCCTGTCAGGTTTAATAAGTGGGATTTCTTGCCTTATAAATATAAACATATTTTCAGTTGTTGCACACTTTTTTGTTAAGTATATAATTCCACGTGTGTTTGTTAATTCATAGTTTTGATGCCTTCAGTGTGAATTTACAATTTTCATAGTCATGAAAATACAGAAATATCTTTAAATGAGAAGGTGTGTCCAAACTTTTGCTCTGTACTGTACGTTGTGTGAAGCAGTCTCTGACACCGCCGGAAAGTGTCTCAGTTCAGTGGCGGTGATAAAGCTACCCGACTCTAGATGATTCGCCTGGTCAGGTTTAGGCTGCGCACTCGTGGCAGTCAGCAGAATGATGCGGGTCAGACCCTCAGTTGCAGGGGTGAACGGACACACGAATCCATGTCCCTCATGGTCAGTGTGCATAAGGGTTGAGGAGCTGCAGCACAGGCTTGTACTATCGCGTAGCCCCACGAAGAGCGAGTCAACCTTCTCCTGCTGCAGGCTCTGTCTTCCCACCAAGTGTCTTGCTTTCCCGCGCACCGTGCCTTTTATGCCTGACACGCCCCCTACAGTCGAGTGCAAAGGTCTGTCCGGGTCAGATAGCTTTCCCTCCTGGCAACAATGGTGACAGCCCTGATAGTTCCGGAACAGACATGCGAGAGGCATCACCGGCCCGGTCCATCTTCCTACACTCCTCCTCTCCTTTTGCTCACCATTCCATGGGTGAGTGTTTTTATAAAACGGGTGGACAGTCTTTATTTTCTTTGGATGGTTTGCTGCCAAATAAATTGGTCCTGATTGTATCGGTTGGGGGTATTCCGGCTGTTGTTCGTTCAGAGTGCCGTAAGTCAGAAGGAGAAGTTGAGTCACCTTGTGTGATTGACTCAGGTTGCATAGGTGAAGGTCACTGGGGCAGACTCTTCGGGATCTTCAGGTACTGATTCTTCCCATAACTCTTCAGAATTTTCTTTCTCTTCACAATCTACTACAACTGGTGCACGTACTTCAGGCGCATCTTGCACCTCGTCTACCTGATCTGGATCCTTTGACAGACAGGGCCGGAGCATATTTCGGTGAACTATACGGGTGGCGGAGTTTCCCTCTCCTTCAGGCTGGATTTCATAAAAAGGCCCTTCGGAGCTGATCCGGCATTTCACCCGATATGGGTTCTTCTCCCACTGGTACTCTAGTTTGTCTCGTGGACGTTTTTCTCATTCCAGTACTCAGTCCCCAGCTTGGAGATCTGTCCCCTGCAATGGAGTTGCATGTTCCATTTCCTGAAATCTGGCCCGCAATAAGTTTGTAAACGTTGGCGATGTTCTCGAACCCAGGTGCACACCCCCGTCCACGGGTAGTTCTCTTCTGGGTCCAGCTCCAGCTCGGTGATTTCTTTCCCTGAACGACCAAATAGCAGAGAGTGTATGGAGTATAACCGGTAGTCCTATGGGTGCGGATGTTGTACACCCACACTAACTCGGCTACGAACTCGGGCCATCGAGCCTTCCAATCTTCATCCAGGGTTCTCAGCATTTGAATTAGGGTGCGATTGAACTGCTCGCAGACTACATTTCCCTGAGGATGATACGGTGTGGTGCCAAACCTTATGATCTGGTACAGATGATGTAACTCTTCCAATACCTTTCCCATAAAACAGGACCCCTGGTCAGAATGAATTTGCTTTGGGCCGCTGTATAGTTGAATGAAGTTTTTACAGATGGCATGCACAGCAGATTTAGCAGTTTGATCACGTGTCGGGGTCATGACAGCGTACTTCGTGAAGTGGTCCGTCATCACCAAACAATGCTCGTACCCCTGATGCGCGGGCCCAATAGTCAGAGTCTATCATAAGCACTTCCAGGGAGCCAGACGTCACGATGGTTTGTGTGGGTGCTCTCTGCTCAGGTGGTTTCACCAACTCACAACTGCTGCATTGCCTACAGGTCTCCTCCACTACGGCCTTCAATCGAGGATTATATAAAAATCGCTGTAGTCACTGAAAAGTTTTCTCCTGGCCGAAGTGTGCTCCCCTCTCATGTGCCTCTGTAGCCACTTTAGACAGAAACGTCTCTGGAATTACCATCTGCAAAGTGACACCAAGTTCCCGTTGTAGCTGGACTTTCCGATATAGTAGCCCATTTTTCATTTGGAATCTTTCCCATTGTCACAGAATCCGTAGAGCATCTGGGGACAGAACATTTCTCTCTTAAGAAAGACATAAGGAAGTTAAAAACCACAAAGAGAAAAATGAAAAGAAGTCCAATAATAAGGTATATATTACAAAATTTATTAAAATATGGTAGGGTGGAAACAGATACCAGGAATAGGCACTATACCAGGGACATACAAAATAAGAGAAATAATGGCAAACATAGATAATTAATTAATATAACTCAAGTGAAAGTTCAACATGTGTATAAGTACAGTATGTAAAAATACCATAGAATCAGTGAAATAAGTAATAAGAACCATAATGCACATAATAAACTAAGCAAGAATACCAAAAGGTGTACGGCTAGATAAAGTGCATGTGCATATTTACTGGGGTGGCAAGAAAAATGAATAGTATAAGAAAATGTTCAAAAACAAATGTAAACAGTGATCAAAGTGATCAAAGTGATGTCAGCGTGATATAGCCCATGTATAATGAGATGGGCCCAGATAAAAGGGGGGGAAAAACAAGCCACCTGGTATTTACCTGCTGAGGATGGTGAAGTCCCTAGGATGTGCCTTGCCCCGACGAGCGTTTCGGCGTCTGCCTTCGTCAGATTCTCTGATTCTATGGTATTTTTACATAGATACGTATACACATGTTGAACTTTCACTTGAGTTATATTAATTAATTAATGTTTGCCATTATTTCTCTTATTTTGTATGTCCCTGGTATAGTGCCTAATCCTGGTATCTGTTTCCACCCTACCATATTTTAATAAACTTTGTAATATATACCTTATTATTGGACTTCTTTTCGTTCTTTTCTTTGTGGTTTTGGTCTAAATTCCGATTTGTCCACCATAATATTCCATTGGTGCACATTGTTGGTGATGGTATTCCCTCTCCACATGATCTTTTATGTGTACCGTGCCTAGAGTTCTTTATATTAATAAGGAAGTTGCTTAGACGTCACCCACTGTCGCAGCTGGGCCAGTTCCCCATCTTCCTGCTGTAACGGAACCCACTCGTGATGGGATCGTCCCAAGATGCCCTCTCGGGCCACCACTTGTACCTGTTCCTGCGTGGCTACCTCCGCCCTGGTTGACTCTCGGAACCTGGGGATCTCCTCATCTTCTAATTCCTCATCTCTGTTTCGCCCTGGTCATCCATGTTTCACTCTGGATAAGGCATCCGCATGAGTGTTCTCAGCCCCCCTTTTGTAGGCGATTTTATATTGAAATTTTGCCATTCTAGCCACCAATCATTGCTTCAGAGCTCCTAGTTTTGCATTTTCTAAATGGGCCAAAGGGTTGTTATCAGTGCATACCAAAACTTCAGACCGGATAGGTAAAGGTACTTTCACACTAAGCGACGCTGCAGCGATACAGACAACGATGCCGATCGCTGCAGCGTCGCTGTTTAGTCGTTGTGTGGTCGCTGGAGAGCCCTGCAGGGCCGCGCTTAGTAACCCGATGTTTACCCTGGTTACCATTGTAAAAGTTAAAAAAAAAACACATACTCACATTCCGGTGTCCGGCGTCCACTTCCCTGCACTCCTCCTGCATCCTGTGTCAGCGCCGAACATCTCCGGCATCTCCCACAGAGCAGAGCGGTGACGTCACCGCTCTGCTTTATGGCCGGCACTTACACAGGATGCAGGAGGAGTGCAGGGAAGCGGACGCCGGGCACCGGAATGTGAGTATGTGTTTTTTTTTTTTACTTTTACAATGGTAACCAGGGTAAACATCGGGTTACTAAGCGCGGCCCTGCGTTTAGTAACCCGATGTTTACCCTGGTTACCAGTGAAGACATCGCTGGATCGGTGTCACACACACCGATTCAGCGATGTCAGCGGGAGATCCAGCGACGAAATAAAGTTCTGGACTTTCAGCAACGACCAGCGATCTCACAGCGGGATCCTGATCGCTGCTGCGTGTCAAACACAACGATATCGCTATCCAGGACGCTGCAACGTCACGGATCGCTATCGTTATCGTTGTAAAGTCGCTTAAGGTACCTTCACACTACACGACTTTGCAACGATAACGATAGCGATCCGTGACGTTGCAGCGTCCTGGATAGCGATATCGTTGTGTTTGACACGCAGCAGCGATCTGGATCCTGCTGTGATATCGCTGGTCGTTGCTGAAAGTTCAGAACTTTATTTGGTCGTCAGATCGGCGTGTATCGTCGTGTTTGACACCAAAAGCAACGATGCCAGCGATGTTTTACAATGGTAACCAGGGTAAATATCGGGTTACTAAGCGCAGGGCCGCGCTTAGTAACCCGATATTTACCCTGGTTACCATTGTAAAAGTAAAAAAACAAACAGTACATACTCACCTTCTGCTGTCTGTCACATGTCCCCCGCCGTCCGCTTCCCGCACTGACTGAGTGCCGGCCGTAAAGTAAAAGCAGAGCACAGCGGTGACGTCACCGCTGTGCTGTGCCTTACGGCCGGCACTCACAGTAAGTGCAGGAAGCAGACGCCGGGGGACGTTACGGACACCGGAATGTAAGTATGTACAGTTTTTTTTTTTTTACATTTACACTGGTAACCAGGGTAAACATCGGGTTACTAAGCGCGGCCCTGCGCTTAGTAACCCGATGTTTACCCTGGTTACCCGGGGACTTCGGCATAGTTGGTCGCTGGAGAGCTATCTGTATGACAGCTCTCCAGCGACCACGCAGCGACGCTGCAGCGATCGGCATCGTTGTCGATATCGCTGCAGCGTCGCTTAGTGTGAAGGTACCTTAAGTGTGAAGGTACCTTAAGGGTATGTGCACACGTCCGGATTTCTTGCAGAAATTTCCTGAAGAAAACCGGAAATTTTCTGCAAGAAATCCGCAATTTTTTTTTGCGTTTTTTTTCCATTTTTTTTCGCGTTTTTTCAGCATTCTGCAAGCGTAATTAGCTTGCAGAATGCTAAAGTTTTCCAAGCGATCTGTAGCATCGCTTGGAAAACTGACTGACAGGTTGGTCACACTTGTCAAACATAGCGTTTGACAAGTGTGACCATCTTTTTACTATAGATGCTGTCTATGCGGCATCTATAGTAAAAGATAGAATGTTTCAAAATAATAAAAAAAAATTTTAAAAAAATGGTTATACTCACCTGCAGACGTCCGTTCCTATAGATGCCGGTGTGGTTCAGGACCTTCCATGACGTCGCGGTCACGTGAGCGGTCGCATGACCAGTCTCGACCAATCACAAGACCGCGACGTCATCGCAGGTCCTTCACCGCACACCAGCTATAGAAACCGAAGCGGCAGCATGCAGCGGAGAGGCGGGAAGACTCCGGAGGCCATCGAAGGTGAGTATATGACTATTTTTTATTTTAATTCTTTTTTTTTGACCAATTATATGGTGCCCAGTCCGTGGAGGAGAGTCTCCTCTCCTCCACCCTGGGTACCAACCGCACATAATCTGCTTACTTCCCGCATGGTGTGCACAGCCCCGTGCGGGAAGTAAGCAGATCAATGCACTCCTAGGTGTGCGGAATTCCCGCAATTCCGCATTTTAATGAACATGGTTTTTTTTTCCGCGATACGATTTTTTCACGGAAAAAAAGGCTACATTTGCACAAAAAATGCGGAATACACTGAAAATAATGGGAGGCATATGTTAGCGTTTTTTTCGCGTTTTTATCATGTTTTTATAGCGAAAAAACGCGAAAAATACTGAACGTGTGCACATGGCCTAAGGGTACCGTCACACAGTGCAATTTTGATCGCTACAACGGCACGATTCGTGACGTTCCAGCGATGCATTTACGATATCGCTGTGTCTGACACGCTACTGCGATCCGGAATCCCCGCTGAGAATCGTACGTCGTAGCAGATCGTTTGAAACTTTCTTTCGTCGTCTAGTGTCCCGCTGTGGCGGCATGATTGCATTGTGTGACACAGGTTGTATACGATGTGCGCACAGTAACCAACAGCTTCTACATCGCAAATACGTCATGAAATTATCGCTCCAGCGCTGTGTATTGCAACGTGTGACCGCAGTATACGATGCTGGAGCGATACTTATACGACGCTGCAACGTCACGAATCGTAGCGATGAAAATGGCACTGTGTGACGGTACCCTAAGTGTGCTCTATCGTTGATGAATAGTCAGGTCTACTGATATGCTAATTATACATTGTCTAGCCCAGATAGTTTGTTGATTGTTAAAACAGAGGAGGAAAATCTATGCAAATAGATAACATAATCAAACAAGGCAACTTGGTCATCACCATTCTTCCCCTTATCTGAGGGTGGACTGAAGGACACTGGTTAAATCTAAAAAACAGGTTACATGCCACTATATAGAGAGACTTTTTCTTCTGGTTGGGGTGACTCTTCAGGATCTCAGCTTAAGGTACTATGGACTTGGCTGGTAGAACACAGGACTGCTTCATTGACCATCACTGAAACCCCAGAGACATCTTAAAGAATCCAGGTTGTGACAATCGGTTCACCTGACCACATACCTCACTACTCTCGGTTTACTTCCTAAGCTGGTTGTTACCGCCTCACTGTGGGGGTTTGCCAAAAGTGGGGAGCCACTGGTGGGAGTATGCAACACAGGAAGCAGCTCTAATCCCAGCCTGTCAGCGGAAGGGGGAGACTCTGTAATTTGCACCATCTTGGGTATTTGCTGGGACTGTTCTGTATGCTATGGTGTATTTGGTGGTTCAATAAATTATTGCCACACTGTTTTACCCTTAACCTGTGTTGTCTGAGTAGTGTTCTGCCCACATTAAAAGGAGAGCGGGCATTCGGCGGGACGATCCCTGGTCCATGCGGTTCCAGATAGCGGACCTGGGCGTCCACCGATCCCCCGTGTTTCCATATATGCACTTTGTATGAAGCTATTTTTTCATGCTGACTTCTGGTTTGCTTATAAACAGTACAGCATGGTTAGTAATGTCGAGCTTCATCTGAGGCCAGCAAAAGTCTTTGTAGTGAGGAAAATGCTATGTTTTTCTCTTGGTTTAAAGTTAAGTATTATTTTAAAGCAACATTAGTTAAGACATGTAATCTGTATTAATGCTCCTTAGGGAACAAATTCTTGGGCTGATGGATCATCATTCAACTTTCTGAAGTTTCCCGAAGGCAATCTGTTGGGATTTTTTGGTGTCAATAAGTGCTTGAGCCTGTCGTTTGGAGGTGAATAACTAAAAATGTCATATGGGAAAACAGTGGCAATGAAATTGTATGTAAGCTAGTGCAAATTAAATAAATTCTCTTACCCATAGTTAGGATTGCCACCCGATACCATGATGCCAGTGCAGGTAATACATTGATATCTACTCCTGCTCTTCTTAGGTCAGCTTCACACATCCAACATTCATGGCCTAAGTACGGACCATGATGTTTGGACTGACTGCGGGTCTCTTTAACCATAATCAACAGTCTCGTAGGCATATTTGAGGGTGACGAGTTTAGGGACAGGAAACCCTCAGCTTGTCCGCAAGTTGTGGTCTGTGCTAGTACTGTGAATGTTGGAAGTGTAAAGCTGGCTTTGCTGTGATTAGGCTAACAGTTCAGAGAGGTGGATGATTAACCTTTTCATTATACTAGATTGCCAGGGATGCTTGACCTCAACCCCTTAATTACCTAGACCACGTAGAATGCTTAAATTAACCTAGGGCTAAGTTAATTTAAACTTTTTATTGCCTTAAGGCTATGTGCACACGTTCAGTATTTTTCACGTTTTTTTTGCGTTTTTTTCGCTATAAAAACGTGAAAAAAACGCTAACATATGCCTCCTATTATTTACAGTGTATTCCGCATTTTTTGTGCTAATGTTGTATTTTTTTCCGCAAAAAAATCGCATCACGGAAAAAAAAGCAACATGTTCATTAAAAATGCAGAATTGCGGGGATTCCGCACACCTAGGAGTGCATTGATCTGCTTACTTCCCGCACGGGGCTGTGCACACCATGCGGGAAGTAAGCAGATTATGTACGGTTGGTACCCAGGGTGGAGGAGAGGAGACTCTCCTCCACAGACTGGGCACCATATAATTGGTAAAAAAAAAGGAATTAGAATAAAAAACCGTGATATACTCACCTTCAATGGCCTCCGGAGTCTTCCCGCCTCTCCAGTGCATGCTGCCGCTTCGGTTCCTATAGCTGGTGTGCGGTGAAGGACCTGCGATGACGTCACGGTCTTGTGATTGGTCGCGAGACCGGTCATGTGACCGCTCTTGTGACCGCGACGTCATGGAAGGTCCTGCACACGCGCACCATCTATAGGAACGGACGCCGCTGAGGAGATCCGCTGTCTGCAGGTGAGTATAACCATTTTTTTTATTTTTTTTAAACATTCTATCTTTTACTATAGATGCTGCATAGGCAGCATCTATAGTAAAAAGTTGGTCACACTTGTCAAACAGTATGTTTGACAAGTGTGACCAATCTGTCAGTTTTCCAAGCGATGCTACAGATCGCTTGGAAAACTTTAGCATTCTGCAAGCTAATTTCGCTTGCAAAATGCTAAAAAAACGCGAAATAAACGGGAAAAAAACCGCAAAAAAAAATGCGGATTTATTGCAGAAAATTTCCGGTTTTGTTCAGGAAATTTCTGCAAGAAATCCTGACGTGTGCACATACCCTAAAACCCAGGAATATTAGGTAATACAAGTCTTCATACAAAAGCACACCTTCCTTTTTATAAAGCCGGTATATTGGGTTGGAAAAGTTCTCAACTCTACCTATAGCAATAAGTTAAATGTAAAATGTCATTGTTTGGGATCCTGGGGTCTTGTCAGTGGAATATTGTGCGGATATAAATTACCACTAACATTAGACTTGAGCTACACAGCGACTTTAGTTGTGACACAAGCCAAGTGGCCAAATATTGCCAATTATCGCTACTGCATTGCAGCACAATACAAGTCAAATAGGTCACCCGAGCCACCCGAGGGTTCTGCGACCATGACAAGCAAGTCGCAAAAAAGTCCAACAGCATCTGAATTTTTGAGACTTGCTTGTCACGATCATAGTACCCTCGGGGTGAAAATGTGGCACTATTTATTAGCATCACCTAGCAATTGCACGGCTTGAGTCACGGCCAAAGTTGTTGTGTAGTCCAAGCCTAAATGTGTACATCTATATGCCAATAAGTGGTTCTATAAGATATGTAATAAAATATGTAAAAAAAAAAAAAAGTACACATTTAAATATTAAACATTTTTCTAAATACTTTTATTTAGCAAAAATGTATGCTTTATCTAGTGCCCTCTGTCAGGATTTTAAAGATAAAACATAAAAAAAAACAAATAACCTGCAGAAAATAAGCAAACAGCAATAGTTTAATATTAAAGGTTAGGACCGTCCCGAATAGGGTCCCCATAACGTGGTGGGATGACTGTCATTTTTTAAATCAAAATTATGTTAACTAAGCACCCTATATTTTTTTCATGCACTACTGCTGTTTATTTATTTGCTGCAGGGTATTTACTTTTTATGCTTTTATCTTGGGTTTTGTCTGTTTGGTGGCCAGTGTGAACATGCGCTTACATGCTGCATGCACACCAACTTATATTCCAGTTAATATCTTCAGGTGTTTTCCAGATTTTAAAGATGATAACTGCCATCAATCACAACCTGTCTTAAATTTCGGGGACAAGTAGTAGGATGGCTGAGTGAAGAACATCTGCTTGAGACAGAGTCAGGCATTGTGAACACACACTCCTCTGTTCAGTCAACCCGACAGGACAATAAATGGAACTGGACTAAAGGAGAAGATGAATACCTTTCTTTAGCTGACTGAAAATGAACGTCCATCTTAGTCAGCCTGAGAGTGTGTGTCTCATGCTTCATGCAGACCATCCTACTGTGGGTCCTGGCAGTTGGCACTTTTAAAATCCTGACAAAAATAAAGCATATCTTTACGATAAATAAGGGTATTTAGAAAAATGTTTAATATTTAAATGTGTATTATTTATTTTATTTATTTAATTACATTTCTAGGAGAACCCCTTTAAGCCAGATTGTATGTGGGCATTGATATCTACAATAATTTAAATCTTCAAAGACTAACAGAAAGTATCATGATGGAGAAAAAAAAACTAAAAACTAAAATCTAGAAATGTTTATATTTTTTATATACTTTTGCCATTTCTCTCTAGGTTCAAAGTTCTGGGATCAACTAAACTGTGTGCAGAAGCTCCATTTTATCTGCATCTACAAGCCAAGTCAGCTGTGAGGCTGAAGAGCATCTTCATCACAAACGTGGCACAAGCTGAAGCAACCAATCAGTTACTAGCTTTTAGAGCTGGCATTAAGACACTTTGTAATTGGTCTCTTGTTTAATGAATATATTCTTGGTTTATAGTAGTATTCCAATTAGGAATATTTGCCTATATGCAGTGGTCAGATCTGGTCAAGATTAATGGAACAGATGACTGTATCATGGATATTGTTTCTGTAACTCCTACTGATATAAGTGGGAGTTACAGAAACTGCTTACCACAGCAAACAAGGTTATTTCTGTAGCTCCTGAATTTCTAAAACACTCATCCCCTTGCTATTACAGATAGATATGAATGGCTGAGATTGGAATATGCCTTTGAGTGCAAGATAAACACCAAATACTATAGCACAAAATATTAATAAAAAAATAATTGTAAAACAATATGTTGAATGATTTCAAACATGCAAGGGCTGGTGATCCTCTGCCAACTACAGACTTCTGTAAAAATGTTAACTTTTACTCATGTAGGTACAGAATGGTTTCTAAGAAAGTGTTTGTTATACTTTTCTGTGTGCATATTATCATCCTCTGAACACATGTTCTTATATATCATACGTCAACAACCAAGTAGCCCACACCTTAAAGATGACCTATCACCTTCTGGAAAACTTCATGGAGTTAAAAGAGGCAAAAATTTAAATACTTTCTTAATTAACCCCTTAAGCCCCGAGGGTGGTTTGCACGTTAATGACCAGGCCAATTTTTACAATTCTGACCACTGTCCCTTTATGAGGTTATAACTCTGGAACGCTTCAACGGATCTTGGCGATTCTGACATTGTTTTCTCGTGACATATTGTACTTAATGTTAGTGGTAAAATTTCTTCGATATAACTTGCGTTTATTTGTGAAAAAAACGAATATTTGGCGAAAATTTTGAATATTTCGCAATTTTCCAACTTTGAATTTTTATGCCCTTAAATCACAGACATATGTCACACAAAATACTTAATAAATAACATTTCCCACATGTCTACTTTACATCAGCACAATTTTGGAACCAAAATTTTTTTTTTGTGACGGAGTTATAAGGGTTAAAAGTTGACCAGCAATTTCTCATTTTTACAACACCATTTTTTTTTAGGGACCACATCTCATTTGAAGTCATTTTGACGGGTCTATATGATAGAAAATACCCAAGTGTGACACCATTCTAAAAACTGCACCCCTCAAGGTACTCAAAACCACTTTCAAGAAGTTTATTAACCCTTCAGATGTTTCACAGGAATTTTTGGAATGTTTAAATAAAAATGAACATTTAACTTTTTTTCACACAAAATTTATTTCAGCTCCAATTTGTTTTATTTTACCAAGGGTAACAGGAGAAAATAGACCCCAAAAGTTGTTGTACAATTTGTCCTGAGTACGCTGATACCCCATATGTGGGGGTAAACCACAGTTTGGGCGCATGGCAGAGCTTGGAAGCAAAGGAGCGCCATTTGACTTTTCAATGCAAAATTGACTGGAATTGAGATGGGACGCCATGTTGCATTTGGAGAGCCCCTGATGTGCCTAAACATTGAAACCCCTAACAAGTGACACCATTTTGGAAAGTAGACCCCCTAAGGAACTTATCTAGATGTGTGGTGAGCACTTTGACCCAACAAGTGCTTTACAGAAGTTTATAATGCAGAGCCGTAAAAATAAAAAATCATATTTTTTCACAAAAATGATCTTTTCACCCCCAATTTTTTATTTTCCCAAGGGTGAGAGAAGAAATTGGACCCCAAAAATTGTTGTGCAATTTGTCCTGAGTACGCTGATACCCCATATGTGGGTGTAAACCATTGTTTGGGCGCAGGGCAGAGCTCGGAAGGGAAGGAGCGCCATTTGACTTTTCAATGCAAAATTGACTGGAATTGAGATGGGACGCCATGTTGCATTTAGAGAGCCCTTGATGTGCCTAAACATTGAAACCCCTAACAAGTGACACCATTTTGGAAAGTAGACCCCCTAAGGAACTTATCTAGATGTGTGTTGAGCACTTTGACCCAACAAGTGCTTCACAGAAGTTTATAATGCAGAGCCGTAAAAATAAAAAATCATATTTTTTCACAAAAATGATCTTTTCACCCCCATTTTTTTATTTCCCCAAGGGTAAGAGAAGAAATTAGACCACAAAAGTTGTTGTGCAATTTGTCCTGAGTACGACGATACCCCATATGTGGGTGTAAACCATTGTTTGGGCGCATAGCAGAGCTCAGAAGGGAAGAAGCGCTATTTTACTTTTCAATGCAAAATTGACTGGAATTAAGATGGGATGCCATGTTGCGTTTGGAGAGCCCCTGATGTGCCTAAACATTAAACCCCCCCACAAGTGACACCATTTTGGAAAGTAGACCCCCTAAGGAACTTATCTAGATGTGTTTTGAGAGCTTTGAACCCCCAAGTGTTTCACTACAGTTTATAAAGCAGAGCCGTGAAAATAATTTTTTTTTTTTTTTTTCACAAAAATGAAATTTAGCCCCCAGTTTTGTATTTTCACAAGGGTATCAGGATAAATTGGACCCTAAAAGTTGTTGTCCAATTTGTCCTGAGTACGCTGATACCCCCTATGTGGGGGGGAACCACTGTTTGGGCGCATGACAGAGCTCGGAAGGGAAGGAGCACCATTTGGAATGCAGACTTAAATGGATTGGTCTGCAGGCGTCACGTTGCATTTGCAGAGCCCCTGATGTACCCAAACAGTACAAACCCCCCACAAGTGACCCCATATTGGAAACTAGACCCCCCAAGGAACTTATCTAGATGTGTTGTGAGAACTTTGAACCCCCAAGTGTTTCACTACAGTTTATAACGCAGAGCCGTGAAAATAAAAATTATTTTTTTTTTCACAAAAATGATTTTTTAGCCCCCAGTTTTGTATTTTCACAAGGGTATCAGGATAAATTGGACCCTAAAAGTTGTTGTCCAATTTGTCCTGAGTACGCTGATACCCCCTATGTGGGGGGGAACCACTGTTTGGGCGCATGACAGAGCTCGGAAGGGAAGGAGCGCCATTTGGAATGCAGACTTAAATGGATTGGTCTGCAGGCGTCACGTTGCATTTGCAGAGCCCCTGATGTACCCAAACAGTACAAACCCCCCACAAGTGACCCCATATTGGAAACTAGACCCCCCAAGGAACTTATCTAGATGTGTTGTGAGAACTTTGAGCCCCCAAGTGTTTCACTACAGTTTATAACGCAGAGCCGTGAAAATAAAAAATCCTTTTTTTTCCCTCAAAAATTATTTTTAGCCCCCAGTTTTGTATTTTCCCAAGGGTAACAGGAGAAATTGGACCCGAAAAGTTGTTGTCCAATTTGTCCTGAGTACGCTGATACCCCATATGTTGGGGTAAACCCCTTTTTGGACGCACGGGAGAGCTCGGAAGGGAAGGAGCACTGTTTTACTTTTTCAACGCAGAATTGGCTGGAATTGAGATTGGACGCCATGTCGCGTTTGGAGAGCCCCTGATGTGCCTGAACAGTGGAAACTCCCCAATTCTACCTGAAACCCTACCCCTAACCTCACCCCTAACCGTTTACTGAACATTTTCTGACAGTCATAAGTGCCACGTATATAAGTGCCACGTATAAGTGCCACGTATGTAAGTGCCACATATGTAAGTGCCACGTATGTAAGTGCCACGTATGTAAGTGCCACGTATGTAAGTGCCACGTATTTAAGTGCCACGTATTTAAGTGCCACGTATTTAAGTGCCACGTATTTAAGTGCCACGTATTTAAGTGCCACGATATTTAAGTGCCACGTATTTCAGTGCCACGTATTTCAGGCACTGAAAAATACGTGGCACGTAAATACGTGGCACGTAAATACGTGGCACTTAAATACGTGGCACTTAAATACGTGGCACTTAAATACGTGGCCACTGAAATATCATGGCACTTATATACGTATATAAACGTATATTTCAGTGCCACGTATTTCAGTGCCACGTATTTCAGGTTAGGGGTAGGGTTAGGGTTTTTTGTTTTTTTCTTGTTTTCTTGTGTTTTTCTATAAAAACGCATGCGTTTTACCGCGTTTACATGCATTTTTTCACACATGCGGTTTTTTTTAAAAACGCATGCAGATAAAAACGCAAGTGTGAAACCAGACTAAAAGACGCTTTTTATAGCAAAAAAGTTTTTGCGTCTCCACATTTTGAGACCTATAATTTTTCCACATTTTGGTCCAGAGTCATGTGAGGTCTTGTTTTTTGCGGGACGAGTTGACGTTTTTATTGGTAACATTTTCGGACACGTGACCATTTTTTATCACTTTTTATTCCGATTTTTGTGAGGCAGAATAACCAAAAACCAGCTATTCATGAATTTCTTTTGGGAGAGGCGTTTATACCGTTCTGTGCTTGGTAAAATTGATAAAGCAGTTTTATTCGTCGGGTCAGTACGATTACAGCGATACCTCATTTATATCATTTTTTTATGTTTTGACGCTTTTATACGATAAAAACTATTTTATAGAAAAAATAATTATTTTGGTATCGCTTTATTCTCAGGACTATAACTTTTTAATTTTTTTGCTGATGATGCTGTATGGCGGCTCGTTTTTTGCGGGACAAAATGACGTTTTCAGCGGTAACATGGTTATTTATATCCGTCTTTTTGATCGCGTGTTATTCCACTTTTTGTTCGGCGGTATGGTAATAAAGCGTTGTTTTTTGCCTCGTTTTTTTTTTTTTTTTTTTCTTACGGTGTTTACTGAAGGGGTTAACTAGTGGGCCAGTTTTATAGGTTGGGTCGTTACGGACGCGGCGATACTAAATATGTGTACTTTTATTGTTTTTGTTTGTGTTTTTTAGATAAAGAAATGTATTTATGGGAATAATATTTTTTTTTTTATTATTATTTATTTAGGAATTTTTTTTATTTTTTTTTACACATGTGGAAATTTTTTTTTTAACTTTTTTACTTTGTCCCAGGGGGGGACATCACAGATCGCAGATCTGATAGTGTGCATAGCACTCTATCAGATCGGCGATCATACTTTCATCGGAGCAGGCTGCAGCTTTCATCTGTGAGCGCGGCCGATCGCGTATGACGTACTATACCGTCACCGGGAATTAAGGCCCACCCCACCTCGACGGTATAGTACGTCATACGGGATTAAGGGGTTAAATAAATTAAAAATTACAATACAAATCCTATCTAATTTAATAATAAAAGTTTTGACCTTTAAAAAACGGAAACGGTTAAGGTCCAGCTCTTCACGGTCTCACTATTTTGACAACTATGTGAGACTTCTTGCTGCTGAGCTGGAAGACAACACTGTGTGGGAAGACTGAGTGTGCAGCATGAAAACACAGGTCAGATCTGTGCTGCTGTCTCTATGCTGAATGTACTTATAAAAGCAATTTAAGATGGACGCAGGAAGAGGAGGAGAACGTTAGAAGGTGCAGCAGAGGTAAACTGTCACAACTTTATTCTCAGTGCAGAGGGATCATGGACCAGATTGCATACATTAAAATACTTGAAGATGTCATGTTGTCTTACGCTGATGAGGACATGCCATTGAGATGGGTGTTTCAACAAGACAACACTCCTAAACATACCAGCAAATGAGCAAAATCTTAGTTCCAGCCAAGCAAAATTGAGGTTATGCAGTGGCCAGCCCAATCCGCGGACCTTAACCTGATGGAACACATGTGGGGTGACATTAAAAATGCCATTTCTGTGGCAAAGACAACAAATGCCCCAAAAATTGAGATATATAGTCCAAGAATCCTGGGCTGGAATAACAGTTGACAGGTGCCAGAAGTTGGTTGACTTTATGCAACATAGATGTAAAGCAGTTCTAAAAAAACCTGTGGAAATACAACTAAATATGTAGGTGATTCACAGGAATGCTAAATCCACAAAAAATATATTTTGTGAGTTTGTAAAGACAAATGCAGGCACTGCTATTTTTTTTTAGAACAGCCCAATGTTAATTTTTTGCTATTTTCTGTAAAGTAGTTAAAAATTATATACATTTCTTTTCATGTTTTGAATTAGAAAACAGTGTGCAATGTTCCCAATGCATGGAAATAAAAACTAGTATAAAGATTTTGTGATTACTGTATTTTTCGGACTATAAGGGTATGTGCACACGATGCGGATTTTGCTGTGGATCCGCAGCGTTTCCGCAGCTGCGGGTCCGCAGCAGTTTCCCATGCGTTTACAGTTCAATGTAAATGCAGCGCCCCCACTGCCGCAGGGCCGAGGGGTACCCGGTACCGGGTCTCTGAGTCTCTGCTCTGGGGTTGTCACGGTGGCTAGACCAGGTCCGTGACCCTGCTGAGGGGCGCCCAATGAACGGTGTGGATGGTGGTGGTAGTGCGGTGCAGTGCTGGTCACAGTAAATAACGAGGACACCAGGTTGCAGTCTCTTTACCTCTTTACTGAAGGCTTCAGGATCCTCAGTCCGGAATACGGTTAACCAGGCTGCGCAAGTCCGGCCGGTCCGATGGCACCTCCAGAGTTCCCTTTGCAGGTGGAAATCTGTGCCTACCTTCTAGCGCTTGTGTGTTGCGGTCCTCCCCTGCTGTGCTTACGGGATAGTCCCCACAACTGTTGTGTCTGTTTCTCGTGTTCCCTCACAACTCGATTCTGATGTTCTTCTTCGTCCCCCAGATGATATGGCTAGGACGCACCCGTATGACGGGTAGGCTCGGAGCTCTTCCTGGACCCTAGTGTCGCCCTTCTCCTGTTGTTGCCCCCTATGTCTTCGTAGGTGATTTGTGTGAGACAGCCCGCCTATAGCTGACTGTCCTGCCGTAGGTTTGAAGTATTGCTTGGAGCCTAGTACTTCCTCGGCGTTCCGGCCACCGGCTACGCGCCTCAGTAGGATGTTGCCTCGTCTTACAGCACGACTCCTACTGGTATTTCTCCTTGTTGCGTTGATCTCGTTTCTCACTCAGCACAATATACCTCGCTTCTCGTCCTTTCTTAGGGCACCGCCGCTATCTAGTGCAGGCGCGGTCCCGTAACGTTCTCTCAGTTCGCTAGGCCTCCGTCAGGATCCCACCCCTGACGGGGACCCCCCTGAGTCTCTCCCCGCAACACCCTCTGCCACAGGGTGCTGCCTGTTCGATTCCCAGTCAGCTTCTCCCTAACTTCCTGCCTAACCCCCAGTTTTACCAGATTGTGAGGAGTGGCCTAATACATAGCACCCTTAGCTCCCCCTGGAGGCCAGACTGTGAAGTGTATTGGTGTCTGTGATACCTGGTCTGGTGAATTCCTTCATTGCCATCAGACGTACCATAGCCCCCCTTAGCGGCGGGGCATCAGTACTGCAACGACCAGGACTCTGGGGCGCTGCACTCCCCCCCGGTTAAATCCAGTACTCCTGGACTGGTAAGAAAACAACAATACATGTCAGCAAAAAGACATACAATTTTGAAAATGCAGTAACAATAAGTAAATTTGAACAGAGCTTCCCTTTATGGGAGGTGAGGACACTTGAACGTTACAAACTTGGTTAAATACTTTAAATAGCATATTATAAATAACTTTTCTTACCCAACCGGGTATTCTACTAAGTTCAAAATTTTGAACAATAATTTAACGTTGCCTTTAAGGACGTACACGCTGAATCCACTAAAGACCTTCTTATAAAACATTATAAGGCTAATCAACTTTTTTCTTAATTTTCCATCTTTACATCTGCAGGACCGCCTGTCTATCTGCCCCAGGCCTACTGCCTCTCGTTCTGTTGCAGGACCGCCCCTTTCAGCCCGGGCCTACTGCCTTTCTGCTACTATACACAGTATAGAACGTATCATCCATCTCTCAGTTCAGGATCACCGAGCCATCTCTGTATGGCTCCTAGGAGGACTCACCGATTAACCCCGTCTGGGTTCACTTCCTGTCCTCATTCTTCTAGCAACATCATTAAACATTTCTCACAATTAACTAGCTCACTACATATAACCCTTTTTTTTTTTTTTTTATACGTAAACATTGTTAATACTTTCTTTTAAAGCATCATAATTCTTTAAGTGCTATCAATGAACGTCCCCTTTAAGAAGGGACCAAGTCTCTATGAGGTAGTGCAACTTCTCAAGCTGCAAGTCCGTGTGCAGCAAGGACTCCGGTACTACTTCCAGGAACAGTTTCTTCGCAAAGAGTCCTTTCTTTTATAGAACCAGTAGAGGGCACCTTTAAGAAGGTGCAAACTATTTGCAAGCAGTTTGTAATCATGCAGTGTTCATGATCCAGCAGTTCTTTCAACAATGATAAAACAGGAAACAAAAACAAAAAGCAGAAGAAGGGATCCCGGGTAAACAAAGGGATCCCTTTAAGAGTTACCCTGATCGGGTTATAGCAGCAAGAGGACAAACAGTTAACTATTTACATACTCGTGGTTCCGAGGTTTACTCTCGCTCTGGCGGCCGCAGCTCCGCATAGACCTCGCCCGGCAAGGTGATCGGCGAGATCGGGGCCTTTAAGAAGTGCTCCATACCCAGGGCCTGATCCCAGGGTGTAAGGCGCTGGAGTCTATAGGTTCCAGGGAGAGGGGGTGCCGTGACGGGGACTATCAGCAGGTCCTCTGCTGGTGGGGCAGGGTCGTTCTTCATACCTGCTTCAGATGCGGTCCCTCCGGTGCCGATCTGCTCCGTCTCCGCTGGGATCCGGAACGCTGGTTGCAGGGCCTTGCGCTGCGGCGCTGTCATCTCCGTTTGCAGCATCTCGCTTTCCGGCAGGGCCTTGCTTTCTGGCTTCGGAGCGCTGGAACTTCTTTCCGGCTCCGGACCAGACGAGGCTGCCGACAGACGTCTGGTGAGGCTCCCGATGAAGGTCTTCTTCCACCCGGCCTCAGTGCTCAGCTGCGTCCGCAGGAGTTGGTCGCTGAGCTCATCCACTCCGGCCTGCAGGAAGTCAGTATCAGCGGTGGAGGCCTGGTCACGGTGTCCCTCCGGGTAGCTGGGGGAGTCCTCTGCTCCGACCCCACGCTCCGGTTCTGGGCAGCTCGCCATGGCGTCCTCCACATGTTCTGCTCCTTCTTCCTCATCCTTTTCCCGCTCTCTCCTTCGTGGGCGGTTCCGTTTTCTCTGTCTCCGCCCGCCATTGAGAATCAGGAGGCGGATCTCGGCCGCTGACGGACACGTCCTCAAGGTACAGAAATATTTAGATTGGGCGGCCATTGTCTTTCGCGCTCTTCAGCTTGTCTACGCCCACTTCCACGCCCTTCTTCTTCTCCTGCGCTCTCCTTAGCGCTGTAATGGCGGCGGTTCTTGGCGGGAACTTTTGGCGGCAAGTGGCAATACACAGTCTTTGCAATAAGTCATAGTCCAAGTATAATAAATCACAGTTCCAAGGCACACATGACCTGATTCTTCAGGCTTAAGTAGATCCTGTTCGTGACGCCAAGTTTGCAGCGCCCCCACTGCCGCAGGGCCGAGGGGTACCTGGTACCGGGTCTCTGAGTCTCTGCTCTGGGGTTGTCACGGTGGCTAGACCCGGTCCGTGACCCTGCTGAGGGGCGCCCAATGAACGGTGTGGATGGTGGTGGTAGTGCGGTGTAGTGCTGGTTATAGTAAATAACGAGGACACCAGGTTGCAGTCTCTTTACCTCTTTACTGAAGGCTTCAGGATCCTCAGTCCGGAATACGGTTAACCAGGCTGCGCAAGTCCGGCCGGTCCGATGGCACCTCCAGAGTTCCCTTTGCAGGTGGAAATCTGTGCCTACCTTCTAGCGCTTGTGTGTTGCGGTCCTCCCCTGCTGTGCTTACGGGATAGTCCCCACAACTGTTGTGTCTGTTTCTCGTGTTCCCTCACAACTCGATTCTGATGTTCTTCTTCGTCCCCCAGATGATATGGCTAGGACGCACCCGTATGACGGGTAGGCTCGGAGCTCTTCCTGGACCCTAGTGTCGCCCTTCTCCTGTTGTTGCCCCCTATGTCTTCGTAGGTGATTTGTGTGAGACAGCCCGCCTATAGCTGACTGTCCTGCCGTAGGTTTGAAGTATTGCTTGGAGCCTAGTACTTCCTCGGCGTTCCGGCCACCGGCTACGCGCCTCAGTAGGATGTTGCCTCGTCTTACAGCACGACTCCTACTGGTATTTCTCCTTGTTGCGTTGATCTCGTTTCTCACTCAGCACAATATACCTCGCTTCTCGTCCTTTCTTAGGGCACCGCCGCTATCTAGTGCAGGCACGGTCCCGTAACATTTTCTCAGTTCGCTAGGCCTCCGTCAGGATCCCACCCCTGACGGGGACTCCCCTGAGTCTCTCCCCGCAACACCCTCTGCCACAGGGTGCTGCCTGTTCGATTCCCAGTCAGCTTCTCCCTAACTTCCTGCCTAACCCCCAGTTTTACCAGATTGTGAGGAGTGGCCTAATACATAGCACCCTTAGCTCCCCCTGGAGGCCAGACTGTGAAGTGTATTGGTGTCTGTGATACCTGGTCAGGTGAATTCCTTCAGTGCCATCAGACGTACCATAGCCCCTCTTAGCGGCGGGGCATCAGTACTGCAATGACCAGGACTCTGGGGCGCTGCATACACCTATGGGAAACCAAAAACGATGTGCACATGCTGCGGAAAAAAACGCACGGAAACGCAGCGGTTTACATTCCGCAGCATGTCACTTCTTTCTGCGGATTCCACAGCGGTTTTACAGCTGCTCCTATGGAAAACCGCAGTTGTAAAACCGCAGTGAAAACCGCAGAAAAACTGCGGTAAATCCGCAATAAATCTGCAGCAAAAACGCAGCGTGTTTGCCCTGCAGATTTATCAAAACTGCTGCGGAAAAATCCGCAGTGACCAGGAATACGTGTGCACATAGCCTAAGATGCACTTTTTTCCTCCAAAAATGTGGAGAAAAATGGGGGGGGGGGGGTTGTCTTATAGTCCAGATGTCCCTCATCTGGCTGTGGTGGGTAGGTCAAGGAGCGGGAGCAGCGGAGCCGGCTGCTGTGGCTAACTCCCATGGGCATGGAAAGGAGTGAATATTCATTTCTTTTGAATAGCAAGCACAGTGTTAACCGCAGCAGCCGGCTTCTTGGAGCTGCCCGGCGTTTGAGTGTGCAGGCTACTTAAGGCAATGAATACTCACTGCATTCTACTCCCATAGGCGTTGAATGCAATGAATATTCCATCCCTTTAGTAGCAGCACACTTGAAAGCCCGGCAGCTGCAGGAACCCGGTGGCTGCGGTTGACACTGTGTGATGAATACTCACTGTTCTCCACGCACACAGTCCCGGCGTGGAGAACAGTGAGCATTCCAGCAGCTGTCCTTGGCGGCTTGTAAGCAGCGCGTGATGTCATTGCCATACGCTGCTTACAAGCATAAAGCAGCTGCTAGAACCAGAGCAGGACACTGCCAGGGCACGCAGAAAAGGTAAAAATGTTTTTGTGTTTTTTTCCTGCTGGGGTCATGCATACTAGGATGGGGAAGGTGACCAATCATACCAGGATAAGGATGGGGCCATGCATACCAGGATGTAGATGGGGTCCCTGCATACCAGGATAGGGATTGGGACCAATCATACTAGGATAAGGAAGGGGCCATGCATACCAGGAAGGGGACGGGGTTGGGGACCAATCATATCAGGATAAGGATGGGGTCATGCACACCAGGTTGGGAATGGCGGCCAATCATACCAGGATAAGGATGGGTGCCATGCATACTATGACGGAGAATGAGGCCCTGCATACCAGGATAAGGATGGGGGTCTGCATACCAGGATAGTGATAAAGGAGCCATACATACCAGGATGGGGGATATTAAGAATAGAATTGACCAAATATTTTGCCTCAGTTCTCAATTTTTTTTTTTAATTTCGTCCTTTAAAACCTAGGTGCGTCTTATGGTCCGGTGCATCTTATAGCCCAAAAAATACAGAACTCATGTTTTTGAACACACTGCTATTATTTCGAACACTAATGTATATAGTATACAGTGTATAGTATAAGTGTACAGGCAAAACAGTGATCAGCAGTGACAATATACACAGGAGGTCTGTATGTAGTATACAGTGTATAGTGTGTGTGTGTACATGTAATACACTGACTCACCAGTGACGTCTCTAGGTGAAGTCTTTCATATTTGCTTTTCTTCTTCATCTGGCACAGTCCACCATCACTTCTTCCATCCAGGACTCGTCAAAATAACACAGTCATCAATAGCTGATTGCTTCTAGAGCACATTCCCCATATGTCCCTTGTCCTGGCCCTCATATGCGCATCCTGTACCCTTTATGTGTGTCCTGGCCACCACATATCCATTCTGGCACTCCACATATCCAACCTACCCCCATGTGTGCATCCTGCTCCCCCATATATCCATTCTGGTCCCCATATGTCCCTTGTCCTGGCCAACTTTTGTGCATCCCACTCCCCCCCATGTATCCATCCTGGCCCCATATGTGCATCCTGCCCCCCATATATCCATCCTGTCCTCCATATGTCCTTTGTCCTAGCCCCTCATATATCCATCCTGAAACCCATATATCCCTTCTCCTGCGCTTCCCCCCCAATATATCCATTTTGTCTCCCAATAAAACCATTATGGAACCCATATATCCATCCTGGCCCCCATATGTCCCTTGTCCTGGCCACCCATATATTCATCTTGCCCCCCCATATAGCTATCTTGGAACCCACTTGTCCCTTGTCCTGGCCCCCATATGTGCATCCTGTCCCCCATTGGTGCATCCAGCTCACCTCCCCCCAGTTTTGAAAAATTTGGGACAAACTCCTTAAAAACCTGCGGACTGGTATATACACAGAAAATACCCAGTTGAAAGGCTAGATGAGTCCAATAGGTGAAGTTTACATTAATACATTACATTTCCCTTGGGCGGAAGGGAGGACGCCAGGCACATACTTTTTGGTGGTTAGTGGTAAGCGCTTTTTTATAGATAACACATTCTACTCCTAGGCACCAACAGGGTTGCTAACTCATCCTTGGTTAGTACTCAGTTTATGGGACACCGCTGTTTCATGCATGTGGCCCATTGGGGAAAATATATATACAGCGTTTTTGGTCCCCTTGTACAGGTTTAGCTTCCCTGTTTTTTAGGATTGCCTTTATTGTGCGGTACCGTCTGCACTAATCATTATCCGCACATCTTGTGTGTCATCCACTGTTGCCAATATATTTGTGCATATTTTGTGCATGTGTTTGTGCATATATTAGTATCCTGCTGGACCCCTATATATATTGCAGATGGTATTCCTGTCTAGTTATTATGGTATTATTACAGCAGTATTTTTATGTGCATCATTCGTTAACATTATAGCCTTGCGACCACTAATTAGTGCATTTATACTATATAATACATTTTTTGCACATGTACTATTTGTGTCTGCATTCATCTCCCTCTCTAAGGAGGTTTTTTTAGCCCTGTTTAACAAATATTTTTGTTATACATAATTCTTCTAATAAAGATATAATTTTAATATAATTGTTTTGGCCTATATCACTCATTATCCTGGGTAATTGTACCCATATGGATATTTTTGATTAATCCTATGTTGAGTGTCCTTTTGGGCAAATTATCTTGTGATGGACTAATAGTATTAATACATCTGGTGAGCACATGGAGGGCCCTCCAAAGAAATGCCACCCCACACCATTACTGACCCACTGCCAAACTGGTCATGCTGAAGGATGTTGCAGGCAGTAGATCGCTCTCCACAGCATCTCCAGACTGTCAAGTCTGGCACATGTGCTCAGTGTGAACCTGCTTTCATCTGTGAAGAGAACAGGGTGCCAGTGGCGAATTTGCCAATCCTGGTGTTCTGTGGCAAATGCCAAGCGTCCTGCACGGTGTTGGGCTGTGAGCACAACCCCCGTCTGTGGATGTCGGGCACTCAGACCATCATCATTGAGTCGGTTTCTAACCGTTTGTGCAGACACATGCACATTGTGGCCTGCTGGAGGTCATTTTGCAGAGCTCTGGCAGTGCTCCTACTGTTCCTCTTTGCACAAATAAAATATATCATCACTGCACTCGTACAGGGGAAGATTTGCTTCAAATGGATAATTTACTGGTGATAATAAATTGTCCACTTGTACCAAACCTTCTCCTGTACGAGTGCAGTGATTATATATTTTATTATCCATGGGACTACTGGCTCAGATCACTAGCACCGTCACCTCCACAGAAGTCAAGTGCTAGCCTTCTTCTTTTCCTCCTTGCACAAAGGCTGAGGTAGTGGTCCTGCTGCTGCGTTGTTGCCCTCCTACTTCCCCCTCCACGTCTCCTGGTGTACTGGCCTGTGTCCTGGTAGTGCCTCCAGCCTCCGGACACTACACTGACAGACACAGCAAATCTTCTTGCCACAGCTCGCATTGATGTGCCATCCTGGATGAGCTGCACGACCTGAGCCACTTGTGTGGGTTGTAGAGTCCGTCTCATGCTACCACGAGTGTGAAAGCACAACCAACATTCAAAAGTGACCAAAACATCAGCCAGAAAGCATTGGTACTGAGATGTGGTCTGTGGTCCCCACCTACAGAACCACTCCTTTAGGCTGGTTTCACATTTGTGGTTGTGTCCACAGCGTTTTGGATGTATACATCTGCATGTGTCTTGATTTCCTAACTTTTACATTGTAGACACAGGTGCATGCGTTAGCCCACATTTGCTTCCGCATGTTTATTTTCACGGTGTGCGGCTGGGCGCGGCTGACGCACCATGTTAGAATTTTTGTGGCAGCAAATTTCTGCCGCAATACACATGCGGACGCTTCCGGAAGGAGTGCATCAAACAAAACGCATTACAGTCTATGGGAACGCATGCGTACGCAATGACTTGCATTTGCGTACGCATGCGTTCTTCTGAGTAAACATGTCTAGGAACTTGTTTTAAGCCAACCCCCAAACAAACCTTATAAAAGTAGGTGTGGGCAGTGGAAGTCCATTACACTCAAGACTCTGGAAGCGAGAAAAGCATTGCAGCATCAAGTTTGGAAGATTCTATCAAAATGTAAGTATACAAGTTATATGTCTGCCTGTCTGTTTTTCTCACTGCAGTCTGTAATCATTTCTGTCTCTCTTGCAGCATTCCTCATTGTAAGAGAATGCTCTGTCATAACATATTGAACAGCCATGTTGGCTCTAGCAGCCATCTTGTGCAAAGTTAGAAACCAACTAGATGTACTTCTGAAAGTCATAGACAGATTGGAGACACAATATGAAATCATACCCATTAGCAGGTATAGTGGACATACACACAGGTTAATTGGATCAGCTGCAGGGCCATGATAATAGAAAAAGGGTAAACATATGATAATAAATAAGTGTATTAAGTGAACAATGACAGTTACTCTAACGGTATGTGTCCACGTTCAGGATTGCATCAGGATTTTTCATCAGTATTTGTAAGCCAAAACCAGGAGTGGAACAATTAGAGGAAAAGTAGAATAGAAAAAAATGCACCACTTCTGTATTTATCACCCACTCCTGGTTTTGGGTTACAAATACTGATGTAAAATCCTGACCAAATCCTGATGCAATCCTGAAAGTGGACACATACCCTAAGAGGAACATGGAGATTTACGAGTTCTAATCGAGTTTAGCGTAAATAGCCTCAAAGTCATTACATTTAACCATGGTTTTGTCTGTGATTGTGAATATGTTTTTCTACGCAGTATGATGTTATCATGTATACACCCTTTTTGCCGCAATGTGCTTTTTGTCTCTTTGTCTGTATTACGTATAAAAAGCCCGTTTCCTGTTGTTCGGGGCCATTACATCGCCAACCTGCTGCCGTGCCACAACATGGCCATTCCACCGCAGTGCCACACCATGGCCAGGCTAGGGCCAGACCACCACCAGATGTCCTAGAGTTACTTTGCCTGTCTGGACTTCTGTTCGTGCTCACATGCTTTATTTCTCTGACTATCCATGTGCTGTCCTGCTGCGAAATCTCCGAATAAACCTCAGTCTCGGCTTGATAAAAGGAGTTGTCCACATATTTTTTCCGGCTCTTCCAGCTCTCAGTAAGGACTTTCTTACACTCATCATGTCCTCCACTGAAGATCAGAGTTCACACAGTGGCCAGGAGACTGAAGTGAGTATATTTGCTGCTGATTGGTAAGTATTCACTGTCACTATAAGGCTATGTGTACACGTTGCGGCAATTCTGCAACTCCCTGCCGCAGGAAATACGCATGCAGAATTGCCATGCATATTCCTGCTAAAAACACTAGCGTTTTGCAAGCGTAATTAGCTTGCAGAATGCTAGCATTTTCCAAGCGATCTGTCGCTTGGAAAATTGATTGACCGGTTGGTCACACTTGTCAAACATAGTGTTTGACCAGTGTGACCAACTTTTTACTATTGATGCTGCATAAATATAAAAAAATATAATGTTAAAAATAATTTAAAAAATGTGATATTTTCACCTTCCGGAGATCCCCACAGCCTTCCCGCTCCTCGCGATGCTCCCGGTAGCTTCCGTTCCCAGTAATGCCTCGCGGCAATGACCCCAGATGATGTAGCAGTCTCGCGAGACCAATACGTCATCACAGGTAATTGTCGCAAGGCATTACTGGAAACGGGAGCATCGCAAGGAGCGGGAAGGCTGCGGGGGCCGCCAGAAGATGAGAATATCACGATTTTTTATTTTAATATTTTTTTTTTAACAGGTATATGGTTCCCAGGGCCTGGAGGAGAGTCTCCTCTCCTCCACCCTGGGTACCAACCGCACATGATCTGCTCTTACTTCCCGCATGGTGGGCATAGCCCCATGTGGAAAGTAAGCGGATCAATGCATTCCTATGTGTGCGGAATCCCCGTGATTCTGCACAAAGAATGAACATGCTGCTTTTTTTTCCGGAATACGATTCCACCGCAGGAAAAAATGCAGCATGTGCACAAAAAATGCGGAATGCATTAAAAATGATGGGATGCTTAGGTAAGCTTTTTTTTAGCATTTTTTCGGCAGAAAACGGCTGAAGAAACGCAAAAAAAAACGCTAAAAATCCTGAACGTGTGCACACAGCCTTACACATGTGGCACAATATTTATTTTTACAGAACCCTTCCAGTGCAGATGAACAGGAGCAGCAGACTCAGGCCCAAGCTCCGGTGGCAAGGGGACGTGTAAGTATTCTTGACTGTTTTTATTTATTCTTGACTGTTTTTGGGACGCTTTACTTTTTTTTCTTTTTGACTGTTTTTGTTTTCAGGGCAGAGACACACTGCCATATTTCTCGTGCGATAATCTTATCGCACTGCACGGACTGGCCGGTACCTCTCCTGACCCTAGCATGACAGCATGATGGATTACTATGCAGCTGTCAAGCTCAGGTCAGGAGAGCCGACAGCCAATACGAGTTTTACAATGCGATTCTCGCATGAGAAATATGGCAGTGTGTCTCTGCCCTGTGTTTTATCTTTCCAACTTTAATGTCTTTTTTCATTTCTAGGTCCCACAATGGGAGGAGGATTTTATTGATAACGACCTCCTCATCACCCTGGTGCAGGAGCGAGTTCCGTTGTGGGACACCCGGGCCCAGCAGCACTCGGACGCTGTGGTGATTCGGTGGCTGTGGAATGAGGTGGCCCAAGCGCTGATGGATGACTGGGACACCACGTCACGTGTCAGAAAGGCTTTTCATAAGTATTGCAGTGTGGTCTGATGCGGCAGTGAACCTGAAGGCCAGGATCACACAACTGTGTGTGATGCGATAAACTCCTGCGAGTTTCTCGCATCACACACAGTTGTGTGATCCCGGCCTAAAGTGCATTGTTTAACAATTTTTTTTCCTCCCTATTCACAGTGATCAAAGTCAAAACCAGTTGGCGTTCGATGAAGGATCGCTTCAACAAGGACCTGAAACAGGAGATCCAAGTTCGCAGTGGTGCTGCAGCAAGGATAGGGAAATGCTGGCTTTCCTGAGGCCTGTCCTTGCTCAGAATACATAAGTATTTTTGTGTTGTATTCACTAATCTGAATTTTTGGATTTCACAGGAGTTGGCGCTTTTACAATTGTTATTTTTTGGTAGTAATGTTTTACTTTTCTTTTCACAGAACCTCTAGCAGCACCCTCGAACCCTCTAGAGCATCTAGAGCGTCCCTCATCGAACTGCCATGGACCAGTCCCAGCCATCCACCAGCGAAGCAGCAAGTGGGCCGGCGTCACATTCTGAACAGGCAGCTGGTCCTTCAGGTGTTCCCCTGTCCCAGTTGTCTGCCTCATTTTTGGGGTGTTCTTCCCGCCAGCGGCTGAAGGCTTCGGACAGGTCACTCAAGCCCGAGTTTATTCACTTGAGCTCAGTCTTCCAGAATGGCTTAAAGGCGCTGGGAGATAGACTGGAAAGTGGTCTGACCCATATTAAACACACTTTTCCAGGATGTCAACCAACGCCTTAACCGTCTGGAAGCCAACCTCCAGAGACCAGCACACCATTTTTTTAACAAGATAGAGCAGGGCATGTTGGAACACCTTACGCCTGAACTCCAGCTCAACGTGATGCAGGCCTGCAACGCTGCTTAAGTTCAGGCTATGCAGCAGACTCGGTACTACCACCAAGCACAGGTGGTATTTCCACCTGTGCCAATTACACACTTAACATCAATATTGAGTTCTGCTGCATACCACTGTAGGGCCATCACCATGCCCAGTCCTGCCGCACACTACCACACCACCACCACCATGCCGGGTGCTGCTGCAATCCACTCCACCGTCACCATCAGTAGGCTGCCAGAAGATCCTGCACAGCTGCCCACCGCCACCACCAGTAGGTCGCCTGAAGTACCTGCACAGCTGCCCACCGCCACCACCAGTAGGCCACCTGAAGTACCTGCATGGCTGTCCACCGCCACCACCACTAGGCCACCAGAAGAACCTGCACGGCTGTCCACCACCACCAGGCCGGGTCGAGTTGATACACGCCCTGCTGACCCCACCACTCCCACCCTCCCCAGGAGACACAAAAAAGGATGATGTCACATAAAACTGGACAGAAAGTAAAAAGGACTAAAGGCAGCAGAAGTCCACCCTCACCTCCCAATGTGTGTGTTGTCCAGTTTTTCTCTCTCTTCCAATGTGTCTCTCCCATCCCATGCTTCCACTCCTAATGTGTCTACTTCCATCCTTGACCTCCCAGACCCCACAAGTTTAGTTACCCCTTCCCCTGGAACCCCTTCATCGTCCACCCGTAGCCAATCCTCCCAGCTCCACACCCCCCAGGTCCATAACATTTCCCCCTCATCGGTTCGTAAAAGTTATTTATTTTTTTTTGTAAATAAATTTGTGCTGTTTTCCCCAATCACTGCTTGATCTTTGCCTCTTTCGTCGCTGGCAACACACTGAGCACTGTCAACACACATGTCGCCGTATACACACAGTGTTTTTGCCACCTCATAGCTCCATGACACACAATCTACATCTCCTCTTTTTTATTTGCATTACACAGCAGCTTTGCTTCTTGTGTGTGTAATGGAGCAATCAGGTGGCAAAAACACAGAGAGGACTGAAAATCCTCCAAAAATATATATTAATACAGCAAAAAAGGTCAAGGGTCAACAATGCTCACCTGCCCAGGTGTCAGCACTAGTGCACTCAGGATGCAGTGTTTTCTGCATCCTGAGCGCACTGGTTATGACACACGGGCAACTGAGTAAAGATATGAGGTGGATTAGCTCCATCATCTCTTCAGTCTGCAGTAATATATAGAAATAGAGAAATGCAGACTGAAGAGACGATGGAGCTAATCCAATGTCACCTACCATAGCACTGACATCAGAGAGAAGAGGTGTAGTGTAAAGCATGGGTTACATAACCCAATTTGGTTAGAATCCAATCCATGTCTCATGCAATCTGCATGATACAGCAAGTGAACTATATAAAAACTGTAGTTATGAACCGGTGATCACCTCATTAAGCTTTTAAAATTATTGTTCTAATATAGAGGACACATGGAACAGGTGACTAACTATAGGTGTTTTATTATCAGCAAACATTAAAGTAAATTTAAATAATTACAGGTACATAACATTGCACAACATTACAAGAACACTAAACCATGTAATCTTGCCAGGACAGACGTCCACTCCCAGAAACAAAGTAGGACGCAAATGTATTCCTCATTTGGGCAACTTCAACTGTTGTCCTGAAAGGGTGATGATGGTAATCTGGCAATGGGTTAGAAACAAGTTCATCAAGTTCAATGATGGGTCGCTCTTTAGCCATTATGTAGTTGTGCAGAACCACAGACAACTTGACCACCTCATCAACTGTCTCAATTTTGAGATTAACCCCTTCATGACCTTGGGATTTTCCATTTTTCCGTGTTCGTTTTTCACTCCCCTCCTTCCCAAAGCCATAACTTTTTTATTTTTCCGTCAATATGGCCATGTGAGGGCTTATTTTTTGCAGGACGAGTTGTACTTTTGAACGACATCATTGGTTTTACCATGACGTGTACTAGAAAATGGGAAAAAATTCCAAGTGCAGTGAAATTGCAAAAAAAGTGCAATCCCATGGGTGTTTTTTGTTTGGCTTTTTTGCTAGGTTCACAAAATGCTAAAACTCACCTGTCATCATGATTCTCCAGGTCATTACGAGTTCATAGACACCAAACATGTCTAGCTTATTTTTTATCTAAATGGTGAAAAAAAATTCCAAACTTTGCGAAAAATAAATGCGCCATTTTCCGATACCCGTAGCGTCTCCATTTTTCATGATCTGGGATCGGGTGAGGGCTTATTTTTTTGTGTGCCAAGCTGACATTTTTAGGGATACCATTTTGGTGCAGTAAGTTCTTTTGATCACCCGTTATTGCATTTTAATGCAATGTTGCAGCAACCAAAAAAACGTAATTTTGGCGTTTTGAATTTTTTTCTCGCTACGCCATTTAGCGATCAGGTTAATCCTTTTTTTAATTGATAGAACGGGCAATTCTGAACGTGGTGATACCAAATATGTGTAGGTTTGATTTTTTTTATTGTTTTATTTTGAATGGGGCGAAAGGGGGGTGATTTAAACTTTTGTAATTTTTTTTTTAACCCCTTAATCCCATCTGACGTACTATACCGTCGAGGTGGGGTGGGCCTTAATTCCCACCGACGGTATAGTACGTCATACGCGATCGGCCGCGCTCACGGGGGGAGCGCGGCCGATCGCGGCCGGGTGTCAGCTGCATATCGCATCTGACATCCGGCACTATGTGCCAGGAGCGGTCACGGACCGCCCCCGGCACATTAACCCCCAGCACACCGCGATCAAACATGATCGCTATGTGCCGGCGGTGCAGGGAAGCATCGCGCAGGGAGGGGGCTCCCTGCGGGCTTCCCTGAGACCCCCGGAGCAACGCGATGTGATCGCGTTGCTGCGAGGGTCTTACCTCCCTCCCTGCCTGCTCCAGACCCGGATCCAAAATGGCCGCGGATCCGGGTCCTGCAGGGAGGGAGGTGGCTTCACAGAAGCCTGCTCAGAGCAGGCACTGTGAAGCAGCCTGCACTTCTCGCAGATCGGTGATCTGTCAGAGTGCTATGCAAACTGACAGATCACCGATCTGTATTGTCCCCCCCTGGGGCAAAGTAAAAAAGTAAAAAAAAAAAATTCCAAATGTGTAAAAAAAAATAAAAAAAAATATTCCAAAATAATGAAAAAAAAAATATATATATTATTCCCATAAATACATTTCTTTATCTAAATATATATAAAAAAAAACAATAAAAGTACACATATTTAGTATCGCCGCGTCCGTAACGACCCGACCTATAAAACTGGCCCACTAGTTAACCCCTTCAGTAAACACCGTAAGAAAAAAAAAAAAAAACGAGACAAAAAACAACGCTTTATTATCATACCGCCGAACAAAAAGTGGAATAACACGCGATCAAAAAGACAAATATAAATAACCATGGTACCGCTGAAAACGTCATCTTGTCCCGCAAATAACGAGCCACCATACAGCATCATCAGCAAAAAAATAAAAAAGTTATAGTCCTGAGAATAAAGCGATGCAAAAATAATTATTTTTTCAATAAAATAGTTTTTATCGTATAAAAGCGCCAAAACATAAAAAAATGAGATAAATGAGGTATCGCTGTAATCGTACTGACCCGAAGAATAAAACTGCTTTATCAATTTTACCAAACGCGGAACGGTATAAACGCCTCCCCCAAAAGAAATTCATGAATAGCTGGTTTTTGGTCATTCTGCCTCACAAAAATCGGAATAAAAAGCGATCAAAAAATGTGACGTGCCCAAAAATGTTACCAATAAAAACGTCAACTCGTCCCGCAAAAAACAAGACCTCACATGACTGTGGACCAAAATATGGAAAATTTATAGCTCTCAAAATGTGGTAACGCAAAAAATATTTTTTGCAATAAAAAGCGTCTTTCAGTGTGTGACGGCTGCCAATCATAAAAATCCGCTAAAAAACTCGCTATAAAAGTAAATCAAACCCCCCTTCATGACCCCCTTAGTTAGGAAAAAAAAAATGTATTTATTTCCATTTTCCCATTAGGGCTAGGGTTAGGGCAAGGGTTGGAGCTAGGGTTAAGGCTACAGTTAGGGTTGGGGCTAAAGTTAGGGTTAGGGTTGGGGCTAAAGTTACGGTTTGGGTTTAGATTACATTTACGGTTGGGAATAGGGTTGGGATTAGGGTTAGGGGTGTGTCAGGGTTAGAGGTGTGGTTAGGGTTACTGTTGGGATTAGGGTTAGGGGTGTGTTTGGATTAGGGTTTCAGTTATAATTGGGGGGTTTCCACTGTTTCGGCACATCAGGGGCTCTCCAAACGCGACATGGCGTCTGATCTCAATTCCAGCCAATTCTGCGTTGAAAAAGTAAAACAGTGCTCCTTCCCTTCCGAGCTCTCCCGTGTGCCCAAACAGGGGTTTACCCCAACATATGGGGTATCAGCGTACTCAGGACAAATAGGACAACAACCTTTGGGGTCCAATTTCTCCTGTTACCCCTGGGAAAATACAAAACTGGGGGCTAAAAAATAATTTTTGTGGGAAAAACAAAGATTTTTTATTTTCACGGCTCTGCGTTATAAACTGTAGTGAAACACTTGGGGGTTCAAAGTTCTTACAAAACATCTAGATAAGTTCCTTGGGGGGTCTAGTTTCCAAAATGGGGTCACTTGTGTGGGGCTTCTACTGTTTAGGTACATTAGGGGCTCTGCAAACGCAATGTGACGCCTGCAGACCATTCCATCTAAGTCTGCATTCCAAATGGCGCTCCTTCCCTTCCGAGCCCTCCCATGCATCCAAACGGTGGTTCCCCCCACATATGGGGTATCAGCGCACTCAGGACAAATTGGACAACAACTTTTGGGGTCCAATTTCTCCTGTTACCCTCGGGAAAATACAAAACCGGGGGCTGAAAAATATTTTATGTGGGAAAAATTTTTAGTTTTATTTTTACGGCTCTGCATTATAAACTTCTGGGAAGCCCTTGGTGGGTCAAAGCGCTCACCACACATCTAGATACGTTCCTTAGGCGGTCTACTTTCCAACATGGTGTCACTTGTGGGGGGTTTCTACTGTTTAGATACATTAGGGGCTCTGCAAAAGCAATGTGACGCCTGCAGACCATTCCATCTAAGTCTGCATTCCAAATGGCGCTCCTTCCCTTCCGAGCCCTCCCATGCATCCAAACGGTGGTTCCCCCCACATATGGGGTATCAGCGCACTCAGGACAAATTGGACAACAACTTTTGGGGTCCAATTTCTCCTGTTACCCTCGGGAAAATACAAAACCGGGGGCTGAAAAATATTTTATGTGGGAAAAATTTTTAGTTTTATTTTTACGGCTCTGCATTATAAACTTCTGGGAAGCCCTTGGTGGGTCAAAGCGCTCACCACACATCTAGATAAGTTCCTTAGGCGGTCTACTTTCCAACATGGTGTCACTTGTGGGGGGTTTCTACTGTTTAGATACATTAGGGGCTCTGCAAAAGCAATGTGACGCCTGCAGACCATTCCATCTAAGTCTGCATTCCAAATGGCGCTCCTTCACTTCCGAGCCCTTCCATGCGTCCAAACGGTGGTTTCCCCCCACATATCGGGTATCAGCGCACTCAGGACAAATTGGACAACAACATTTGGGGTCCAATTTCTCCTGCTACCCTCGGGAAAATACAAAACTGGGGGCTAAAAAATAATTTTTGTGGGAAAAAATTTTTGTTTTATTTTTATGGCTCTGCATTATAAACTTCTGTGAAGCCCTTGGTGGGTCAAAGTGCTCACCACACATCTAGATAAGTTCCTTAGGGGGTCTACTTTCCAACATGGTGTCACTTGTGGGGGGTTTCTACTGTTTAGGTACATTAGGGGCTCTGCAAACGCAATGTGACGCCTGCAGACCATTCCATCTAAGTCTGCATTCCAAATGGCGCTCCTTCCTTTCCGAGCCCTCCCATGCGCCCAAACAGTGGTTCTCCCCACATATGGTGTATCATCGCACTCAGGACAACTTGGACAACAAATTTTGGGGTCCAATTTCTCCTGCTACCCTCGGGAAAATACAAAACTGGGGGCTAAAAAAATAATTTTTGTGGGAAAAAATTTTTGTTTTATTTTTACGGCTCTGCATTATTAACTTCTGTGAAGCCCTTGGTGGGTCAAAGCACTCAAAACACATCTAGATAAGTTCCTTAGGGGGTCTACTTTCCAAAATGGTGTCACTTGTGGGGGGTTTCAATGTTTAGGCACACCAGTGGCTCTCCAAACGCAACATGGCGTCCCATCTCAATTCCTGTCAATTTTGCATTGAAAAGTCAAACGGTGCTACTTCCTTTCCGAGCTCTCCCATGCGCCCAAACAGTGGTTTACCCCCACATATGGGGTATCAGCGTACTCAGGACAAATTGTACAACAACTTTTGGGGTCCAATTTCTCCTGCTACCCTTGGAAAAATACAAAACTGGGGGCCCAAAAATAAGTTTTGTGGGAAAAAAAAGATTTTTTTATTTTCACGGCTCTGCGTTGTAAACTGTAGTGAAACACTTGGGGGTTCAAAGTTCTCACAACACATCTAGATAAGTTCCTTGGGGGGTCTAGTTTCCGATATGGGGTCACTTGTGGGGGGTTTGTACTGTTTGGGTACATCAGGGGCTCTGCAAATGCAACGTGACGCCTGCAGACCAATCCATTTAAGTCTGCATTCCAAATGGCGCTCCTTCCCTTCCGAGCTCTGTCATGCGCCCAAACAGTGGTTCCCCCCCACATATGGGGTATCAGCATACTCAGGACAAATTGGACAACAACTTTTGGGGTCCAATTTATCCTGATACCCTTGTAAAAATACAAAACTGGGGGCTAAAAAATCATTTTTGTGAAAAAAAAGGAATTTTTATTTTTACGGCTCTGCATTATAAACTTCTGTGAAGCACTTGTTGGGTCAAAGTGCTCACCACACATCTAGATAAGTTCCTTAGGGGGTCTACTTTCCAAAATGGTGTCACTTGTGGGGGGTTTCAATGTTTAGGCACATCAGGGGCTCTGCAGACGCAACATGGCATCCCATCTTAATTCCAGTCAATTTTGCATTGAAAAGTAAAATAGCGCTCCTTCCCTTCCGAGCTCTGCTATGCGCCCAAACAGTGGTTTACCCCCACATATGGGGTATCGTCGTACTCAGGACAAATTGCACAACAACTTTTGTGGTCTAATTTCTTCTCCTACCCTTGGGGAAATAAAAAAATGGGGGCGAAAAGATCATTTTTGTGAAAAAATATGATTTTTTATTTTTACGGCTCTGCATTATAAACTTCTGTGAAGCACTTGTTGGGTCAAAGTGCTCACCACACATCTAGATAAGTTCCTTAGGGGGTCTACTTTCCAAAATGGTGTCACTTGTGGGGGGTTTCAATGTTTAGGCACATCAGGGGCTCTCCAAATGCAACATGGCGTCCCATCTCAATTCCAGTCAATTTTGCATTGAAAAGTCAAATGGCGCTCCTTCCCTTCCGAGCTCTGCCCTGCGCCCAAACAATGGTTTACACCCACATATGGGGTATCAGCGTACTCAGGACAAATTGCACAACAATTTTTGAGGTCCAATTTCTTCTCTTACCCTTGGGAAAATAAAAAGTTGGGGGCGAAAAGATCATTTTTGTGAAAAAATATGATTTTTTATTTTTACCGCTCTGCATTATAAACTTCTGTGAAGCACTTGTTGGGTCAAAGTGCTCACCACACATCTAGATAAGTTCCTTAGGGGGTCTACTTTCCAAAATGGTGTCACTTGTGGGGGGTTTCAATGTTTAGGCACATCAGGGGCTCTCCAAATGCAACTTGGCGTCCCATCTCAATTCCAGTCAATTTTGCATTGAAAAGTCAAATGGCGCTCCTTTCCTTCCGAGCTCTGCCATGCGCCCAAACAGTGGATTACCCCCACATATGGGGTATCAGCGTACTCAGGACAAATTGTACAACAAATTTTGGGGTCTATTTTCTCCTGTTACCCTTGGTAAAATAAAACAAATTGGATCTGAAATAAATTTTGTGTGAAAAAAAGTTAAATGTTCATTTTTATTTAAACATTCCAAAAATTCCTGTGAAACACCTGAAGGGTTAATAAACTTCTTGAAAGTGGTTTTGAGTACCTTGAGGGGTGCAGTTTTTAGAATGGTATCACACTTGGGTATTTTCTATCATATAGACCCCTCAAAATGACTTCAAATGAGATGTGGTCCCTAAAAAAAAATGGTGTTGTAAAAATGAGAAATTGCTGGTCAACTTTTAACCCTTATAACTCCGTCACAAAAAAAAATTTTGGTTCCAAAATTGTGCTGATGTAAAGTAGACATGTGGGAAATGTTACTTATTAAGTATTTTGCGTGACATATGTCTGTGATTTAAGGGCATAAAAATTAAAAGTTGGAAAATTGCGAAATTTTCAAAATTTTCGCCAAATATTCATTTTTTTCACAAATAAACGCAAGTTATATTGAAGAAATTTTACCACTATCATGAAGTACAATATGTCATGAGAAAACAATGTCAGAATCGCCAAGATCCGTTGAAGCGTTCCAGAGTTATAACCTCATAAAGGGACAGTGGTCAGAATTGTAAAAATTGGCCCGGTCATTAACGTGCAAACCACTCGGGGCTTAAGGGGTTAATTTATTTCATATTTTTTTTAACTTTTTTTTTTACTTTTGCCATGCTTCAATAGCCTCCATGGGAGCCTAGAAGCTGGCACAACTCGATCGGCTCAGCTACATAGCAGCGATCATCAGATCGCTGCTATGTAGCTGAATTGCAGGCTTGCTAATGCATATGCAGCATCAATAGTAAAAAGTTGGTCACACAGGGTTAATAGCTGCGTTACACCGCGGCATAACATGGTCCATTAACGCTGCCATTAACCCTGTGTGAGGGCTGACTGGAGGGGATTATGGAGCGGGCACTGACTGCGGGGAGGAAGGAGCGGCCATTTTGCCGCCAAACTGTGCCCGTCGCTGATTGGTCGCGGCAAAACAGCCACGACCAATCAGCGACTTGGGATTTCCGTTACAGACAGACAGACAGACGGAAGTGACCCTTAGACGATTATATAGTATATTTATATTTCATAGAGCTAGATGGCAGAAAAGCCGGCAATTCAATTGCCGGCTTCTGCTATCTCCTTCCCAAACCCAACAGGATATGAGTCATGGTTTACATGCAGTAAACCATTTCATATCCCTTTTTTTTTTTTTTTTTTTTTTACATATTCTGCACTAATAATGTTCCAAGTGTATGTGTGCAAAATTTGGGGGCTCTAGCTGTTAAAATAAAGGGTTAATTGACGGCAAAAACTGGCGTGGGCTCCCGTGCAATTTTCTCCACCAGAGTGGGAAAGCCAGTGACTGAGGGCAGATATTAATAGCCTACAGAGGGACCATGGTTATTGCCCCCCCCCCCCCCGGCTAAAAACATCTGCCCCGAGCCACCGCAGAAAAGGCACATCTGTAAGATGCACCTATTCCGGCACTTAGCCTCTCTCTTCCCACTCCCCTGTAGAGGTGGGATATGGGGTAATAAAGGGTTAATGTCACCTTGCTAATGGAAGGTGACATTAAGCCTGGTTAATAATGGAGAGGTGTCAATAAGACACCTATCCATTATTAATCCAATAGTAATAAAGGGTTAATAATATACACACACAGGCAACAGGAATAAGTATTTTAACCCCTTCATGACCTTGCCGTTTTTTGCAATTCTGACCAGTGTCCCTTTATGAGGTAATAACTCAGGAACGCTTCAACGGATCCTAGCGATTCTGAGATAGTTTTTTCGTGACATATTGGGCTTCATGTTAGTGGTAAATTTAGGTCAATAATTTCTGAGTTTATTTGTGAAAAAAACGGAAATTTGGCAAAAATTTTGAAAATTTCGCAATTTTCACATTTTGAATTTTTATTCTGTTAAACCAGAGAGTTATGTGACACAAAATAGTTAATAAATAACATTTCCCACATGTCTACTTTACATCAGCACAATTTTGGAAACAAATTTTTTTTTGCTAGGAAGTTATAAGGGTTAAAATTTGACCAGTGATTTCTCATTTTTACAACAAAATTTACAAAACCATTTTTTTTAGGGACCACCTCACATTTGAAGTCAGTTTGAGGGTTCTATATGGCTGAAAATACCCAAAAGTGACACCATTCTAAAAACTGCACCCCTCAAGGTGCTCAAAACCACATTCAAGAAGTTTATTAACCCTTCAGGTGTTTCACAGCAGCAGAAGCAACATGGAAGTAAAAAATGAACATTTTACTTTTTAGTCACAAAAATGAACTTTTAGCAACAATTTTTTATTTTCCCAAGGGTAAAAGGAGAAACTGGACCACGAACGTTGTTGTCCAATTTGTCCTGAGTACGCTGATACCTCATATGTGGGGGTAAACCACTGTTTGGGCGCACGGCAGGGCTCGGAAGGGAAGGAGCGCCATTTGACTTTTTGAATGAAAAATTGGCTCCAATCTTTAGCGGACACCATGTCGCATTTGGAGAGCCCCCGTGTGCCTAAACATTGGAGCTCCCCCACAAGTGACCACATTTTGGAAACTAGACCCCCCAAGGAACTTATCTAGAAGCATAGTGAGCACTTTAAACCCCCAGGTGCTTCACAAATTGATCCGTAAAAATGAAAAAGTACTTTTTTTTCACAAAAAAATTATTTTAGCCTCAATTTTTTCATTTTCACATGGGCAACAGGATAAAATGGATCCTAAATTTTGTTGGGCAATTTCTCCTGAGTACACCAATACCTCACATGTGGGGGTAAACCACTGTTTGGGCACATGGTAAGGCTCAGAAGGGAAGGGGCGCCATTTGACTTTTTGAATGAAAAATTATCTCCATCGTTAGCGGACACCATGTCGCGTTTGGAAAGCCCCTGTGTGCCTAAACATTGGAGCTCCTCCTCAAGTGACCCCATTTTGGAAACTAAACCCCCCAAGGAACTCATCTAGAGGCATAGTGAGCACTTTAAACCCCCAGGTGCTTCACAAATTGATCCGCAAAAATGAAAAAGTACTTTTTTTTCACACAAAATTTCTTTTAGCCTCAATTCTTTCATTTTCACATGGGCAACAGGATAAAATGGATCCTAAAATTTGTTGGGCAAATTCTCCTGAGTATGCCGATACCTCATATGTGGGGGTAAACCACTGTTTGGGTGCACGGCAAGGCTCGGAAGGGGAGGCGTGCCATTTGACTTTTTGAATGGAAAATTAGCTCCAATCGTTAGCGGACACCATGTCGCGTTTGGAGAGCCCCTGTGTGCCTAAACATTGGAGCTCCCCTACAAGTGACCCCATTTTGGAAACTAGACCCCCCAAGGAACTTATCTAGATGCATAGTGAGCACTTATAACCCCCAGGTGCTTCACAGAAGTTTATAACGCAGAGCCGTGAAAATAAAAAAATAATTTTTCTTTCCTCAAAAATGATTTTTAGCCCAGAATTTTTTATTTTCCCAAGGGTAATAGGAGAAATTGGACCCCAAATGTTGTTGTCCAGTTTGTCCTGAGTACAATGATACCCCATATGTGGGGGTAAACCACTGTTTGGGCGCACGGCAGGGCTCGGAAGGGAAGGCACGCCATTTGGCTTTTTGAATGGAAAATTAGCTCCAATCATTAGCGGACACCATGTCGCGTTTGGAGAGCCCCTGTGTGCCTAAACATTGGAGCTCCCGCACAAGTGACCCCATTTTGGAAACTAGACCTCCCAAGGAACTAATCTAGATGTGTGGTGAGCACTTTGAACCCCCAAGTGCTTCACAGAAGTTTATAACGCAGAGCCATGAAAATAAAAAATAATTTTTCTTTTCTCAAAAATGATTTTTTAGCCCACAATTTTTTATTTTTCCAAGGGTAACAGGAGAAATTGGACCCCAAAAGTTGTTGTCCAGTTTCTCCTGAGTACGCTGATACCCCATATGTGGGGGTAAACCACTGTTTTGGCACACGTCGGGGTTCGGAAGGGAAGTAGTGACGTTTTGAAATGCAGACTTTGATGGAATGCTCTGCGGGCATCAGGTTGCGTTTGCAGAGTCCCTGATGTGCCTAAACAGTAGGAACTCCCCACAAGTGACTCCATTTTGGAAACTAGACCCCCAAGGGAACTTATCTAGATGTGTGGTGAGCACTTTGAACCCCCAAGTGCTTCACAGAAGTTTATAACGCAGAGCCGTGAAAATAATAAATGTGTTTCCTTTCCTCAAAAATATTTTTTTAGCCCAGAATTTTTTTATTTTTGCAAGAGTAACAGGAGAAATTGGACCCCAAAAGTTGTTGTCCAGTTTCTCCTGAGTACGCTGATACCCCATATGTGGGGGTAAACCACTGTTTGGGCACATGCCGGGGCTCGGAAGGGAAGTAGTGACGTTTTGGAATGCAGACTTTGATGGAATGGTCTGCGGGCATCATGTTACGTTTGCAGAGCCCCTGATATGCCTAAACAGTAGAAACCCCCCACAAGTGACCCCATTTTGGAAACTAGACCCCCCAAGGAACTTATCTAGATGTGTGGTGAGCACTTTCAACCCCCAAGTGCTTCACAGAAGTTTATAACGAAGAGCCGTGAAAATAAAAAATAATTGTTCTTTCCTCAAAAATTATGTTTTAGCAAGTAATTTTTTATTTTTGCAAGGGTAACAGGAGAAATTGGACCCCAACAGTTGTTGCCCAGTTTGTCCTGAGTACGCTGGTACCCCAAATGTGGGGGTAAACCACTGTTTGGGCGCACGTCGGGGCTTGGAAGGGCGGGAGCACCATTTGACTTTTTGAATGCAAGATTGGCTGGAATCAATGGTGGCGCCATGTTGCGTTTGGAGACCCCTGATGTGCCCAAACAGTGGAATCCCCTCAATTCTAACTTCAACACTAACCCCAACACACCCCTAATCCTAATCCCAACTGTAGCCATAACCCTAATCACAACCCTAACCCCAACACACCCCTAACCACAACCCTAACCGCAACACAACCGTAACCCTAATTCCAACCCTAATCCTAACCCTAATCCCAACCGTAACCCTAATCCCAACCCTAACCACAACTGTAACCCCAACACACCCCTAACCCTATCCGTAACCCTAACCACAAGCCTAATCTTAACCCTATTTCAAACCCTAGCCCTAATTCCAACCCTAACTCTAATTCCAACCCTAATCCTAAGGCTATGTGCCCACGTTGCGGATTCGTGTGAGATTTTTCCGCACGATTTTTGAAAAATCTGCAGGTAAAAGGCACTGCGTTTTGCCTGCGGATTTACAGCAGATTTCCAGTGTTTTTTTGTGCGGATTTCACCTGCGGATTCCTATTGAGGAACAGGTGTAAAACGCTGCGGAATCCGCACAAAGAATTGACATGCTGCGGAAAATACAATGCAGCGTTTCTGCACGGAATTTTCCGCACCATGGGCACAGCGGATTTGGTTTTCCTTAGGTGTACATGGTACTGTAAACCTGATGGAAAACTGCTTCGAATTCGCAGCGGCCAATCCGCTGCAGATCCGCGGCCAATCCGCTGCCAATCCGCTGCAGATCCGCGGCCAATCTGCTGCGGATACGCGGCCGATCCGCTGCGGATCCGCGGCCGATCCGCTGCGGATCCGCGGCCGATCCGCTCTGTGTGCACATGCCATAACCCTACCGCTAACCCTACCCGTAACCCTAACCCTACCCCTAGTTCTAACCCTAACCCTAGTGGAAAAAGAAAAAAAAATATTTTCTTTATTTTATTATTGTCCCTACCTATGGAGGTGATAAAGGGGGGGGGTTTATTTATTATTTTTTTATTTTGATCGCTGTGGTAGAACCTACCACAGCGATCAAAATGTACTTGTAACGAATCTGCCAGCCGGCAGATTCTTTGGGCGCACTGAGCATGCGCTCGCCATCTTGGAAGATGGCGGCGCCCAGGGAGAAGACGGACCGACTTCGGGAGGATCGGTAAGTATGAGGGGATGGTGGGGGGGTGGATCGGAGCACAGGGGGGGGGGGGATCGGAGGACGGGGGAGCGGACAGGAGCACGGGGGAGCGGACAGGAGCACGGGGGAGCGAACAGGGGGACGGAGAGGGGTACCGGACAGAACGGAGGACTGGGGAGGAGATCGGGGGCGGTGGGGGGGGCCAGAACATGATTTCCAGCCATGGCAGATGCTATTGCAGCATCGGCCATGGCTGGATTGCAATATTTCACCATTTTCATAGGTGAAATATTGCAAATTGCTCTGATTGGCTGTTGCACTTTCAACAGCCAATCAGAGCGATCGTAGCCATGTGGGGGCAAAGCCTCCCCCCCTAAGCTGAAGTACAACTCCCCCTCTCCCTGCAGATCGGGTAAAATAGGAATTAACCCTTTCACCCGATCTGCAGGGATGCGATCATTCCATGACGCCACATAGGCGTCATGGGTCGGGAAGGGGTTAATGAAATAAATACACAGGGTGTTGTAATATGTTTATTATATGCTCAATCCAAATGACAACCCTTGCCTTCTGTAAAAAAAGGTAATAAAAACAAACAATATCCCATACCTCTCTGCCGCTACAGTCATGTTCCATGATGTAAATCCATCAGAAGGGGTTAAATAATTTTACAATCAGGAGCCTGCTAATGCAGCTGTGCTCCTGACTGTAAAAACTGGGGAATGAATGGAAAGCAGGGGAACGTAGCTATCTAGACTTGCGGTGCTGCGCCCCCTGCTGGTATAACCTCATATGAACTAATTGAGAATCTGGAGCATTACAATTGTTGGTTCCATTAAACTCTGAAAATGGCCAGAAAAAAAGAACTTTCATGTGAAACTTGACAGTCTATTTTAGTTCTTAGAAATGAAGGCTATTCCATGTGAGAAATTGCCAAGAAACTGATTTCCTACAACGGTGTGTAGTACTTCCTCCAGAGGAGAGCACAAACAGGCTCTAACCAGAGTAGAAAGAGAAGTGGGAGGCCCCGCTGCACAACTGAGCAAAAAGACAAGTACATTAGAGTCTGTCGTTTGAGAAATCGACAACTCACAGGTCCTCAACCGGCAGCTTTATTAAATAGTACACACAAAACGCCAGTGTCAATGTCTACAGTGAAGAGGCGACTCCGGGATGCTGGCATTCAGGGCAGAGTGGCAAAGAAAAAGCCATATCTGAGACTGGCTAATTAAAGGAAAAGATAAATATGGGCAAAAGAACACAGGCATTGGGCAGAGGAAGATTGGAAAAAAGTGTTATGGACAGATAAATCCAAGTTTGAGGTGTTTGTATCACACAGAGGAACATTTGTGAGACGCAGAACTGAAAAGATGCTGGAAGTGTCTGACGCCATCTGTCAAGCATGGTGGAGGTAATGTGATGGTCTGGGGTTGCTTTGGTGCTGGTAAAGTGGGAGATTTGTACAAGGTAAAAGGGATTTTGAATAAGGAAGGCTATCACTCCATTTTGCAACGCCATGCCATACCCTGTGGACAGCGCTTGATTGGAGCCAATTTCATCCTACATAGGACAATGACCCAAAGCACACCTACAAATTATGAAAGAAATATTTAGGGAAGAAGCAGGCAGCTGGTATTCTATATATAATCGAGTGGCCAGCGCAGTCACCAGATCTCAACCCCACTGAGCTGTTGTGGGAGCAGCTTGACCGTATGGTACGCAAAAAGTGCCTATCAAGCCAAACCAACTTGTGGGAGGGGCTTCTGGAAGCATGGGGGGAAATTTCTCCAGATTACCTCAGCAAATTAACTGCTAGAATGCCAAAGGTCTGAAATGCTGTAATTGCTGCAAAGGGAGCATTATTTGACGAAAGCAAAGTTTGAAGGAAAAAATAAATATTGCAAGTAAAAATCTTTTTTTTGAACCTTGTCAATGTCTGGACTAGATTTTCAATTCATTTGATTAATAAAAGTATGAGTTTTCATGGAAAACACAAAATTGTCTAGGTGACCCTAAACTTTTGAACGGTAGTGTATATCTATATATATAATTGTCTAAGGGTTTTTCTGTCTGTCTGTCTGTCCTGGAAATCCAGCATGGCGACGATGATGTCATAAAGGTTGCCTCGACCAATCAGCGACGGGCACAGTCTGCCGCGAATTCGCCTCGACCAATCAACGACGGGCACAGTATCGACGTAGATGTCATAATGGTTGCCATGGCGACGATGACGTCATAAAGGTTGCCTCGACCAATCAGCGACGGGCACAGTCTGCCGCGAAATCTGGAATCATCATCCATAGACATATTGTCCATATACTACGGGGACATGCATATTCTAGAATACCCGATGCGTTAGAATCGGGCCACAATCTAATATATCTAATACTAGCTATTGAACCCGTTCTACGCCCGGGTGGCGAGCATTTATATTGGTATATGGTCTCCATCCTGGTATGTGCTACTCCATCCTGCATCCCCATCCTGTCATGTGCTCCCATCCTGCGCCCCCATCAGTGCGGGCGGCTGTGCTGAGTGCGGGCAGCTGTGCTGAGTGCGGGCGGCTGTATGTGGCTGTGCTGTGCGTGGGCGGCTGCGCGTGGCTGTGCTGGGTTCGGGCGGCTGGGCGTGGCTGTGCTGGGTGCAGGTGGCTGTGCTGGGTGCGGTGGCTGTGCGTGGCTGTGCTGGGTGCGGTGGCTGTGCTGGGTGCGGTGGCTGTGCTGGGTGCGGTGGCTGTGCTGCTCCATCCTGCGCCCCCATCCTGTCATGTGCTGCTCCATCCTGCACCCCATCAGTGCGGGCGGCTGTGCTAAGTGCGGGCGGCTGTATGTGGCTGTGCTGTGCGTGGAGGTGCTGAGTGCGGGCAGCTGTGAGTGGCGGTGCTGAGTGCAGGCGGCTGTGCGTGGCTGTGCTGAGTGCAGGCGGCTGTGCTGGGTGCGGGCGGCTGTGCTGGGTGCTGCGGCTGTGTGTGGCGGTGCTGGGTGCGGGCGGCTGTGCGTGGCTATGCTGGGTGCGGCGGCTGTATGTGGCTGTGCTGTGCATGGGCGGCTGTGCGTGGCGGTGCTGAGTGCGGGCGGCTGTGCGTGGCGGTGCTGAGTGCGGGCGGCTGTGCGTGGCTGTGCTGGGTGCGGGCGGCTGTGCGTGGCTGTGCTGGGTGGGCGTGGCTGTGCTGGGTGCGGTGGCTGTGCTGGGTGCGGCGGCTGTGCTGGGTGCGGCGGCTGTGCTGGGTGCGGCGGCTCAGGCTGTGCTGGGTGCGGGCGGCTGTGCTGGGTGCGGCGGCTGTGCTGGGTGCGGGCGGCTGTGCTGGGTGTGGCCGGCTGTGCGTGGCTGTGCTGGGTGTGGCCGGCTGTGCGTGGCTGTGCTGGGTGTGGGCGGCTGTGCGTGGCTGTGCTGGGTGCGGCGGCTGTTCGTGGCTATGCTGGGTGCGGCGGCTGTATGTGGCTGTGCTGTGCGTGGGCGGCTGTGCGTGGCGGTGCTGAGTGCGGGCGGCTGTGCGTGGCGGTGCTGAGTGCGGGCGGCTGTGCGTGGCGGTGCTGAGTGCGGGCGGCTGTGCGTGGGCGGCTGTGTGTGGCTATGCTGAGTGCAGGCGGCTGTGCGTGGCTATGCTGAGTGCAGGCGGCTGTGCGTGGCTATGCTGAGTGCAGGCGGCTGTGCGTGGCTGTGCTGGGTGCGGGAGGCTGTGCTGGGTGCGGCAGCTGTGTGTGGCTGTGCTGGGTGCGGTGGCTGTGCTGGGTGCGGTGGCTGTGCGTGGCTGTGCTGGGTGCGGTGGCTCAGGCTGTGCTGGGTGCTGGCGGCTGTGCTGGGTGCGGGCGGCTGTGCTGCTCCATCCTGCGCCCCCATCCTGTCATGTGCTGCTCCACCCTATCATGTGCTGCTCCATCCTGCGCCCCCATCAGTGCGGGCGGCTGTGCTAAGTGCAGGCGGCTGTGCTGAGTGCGGGCGGCTGTATGTGGCTGTGCGTGGGTGGCTGTGCGTGGTGGTGCTGAGCGCGGGCAGCTGTGCGTGGCGGTGCTGAGTGCAGGCGGCTGTGCGTGGCTGTGCTGGGTGCGGCGGCTGTGCGTGGCTGTGCTGGGTGCGGTGGCTCAGGCTGTGCTGGGTGCGGCGGCTGTGCGTGGCTGTGGGCGGCTGTGCTGGCTGCGGTGGCTCAGGCCGTGCCGGCTGCGGTGGCTCAGGCCGTGCCGGCTGCGGTGGCTCAGGCCGTGCCGGCTGCGGTGGCTCAGGCCGTGCCGGCTGCGGTGGCTCAGGCCGTGCCGGCTGCGGTGGCTCAGGCCGTGCCGGCTGCGGTGGCTCAGGCCGTGCCGGGTGCGGTGGCTCAGGCCGTGCCGGGTGCGGTGGCTCAGGCCGTGCCGGGTGCGGTGGCTCAGGCGGTGCCGGGTGCGGTGGCTCAGGCCGTGCTGGCTGCGGTGGCTCAGGCCGTGCTGGCTGCGGTGGCTCAGGCGGTGCTGGGTGCGGTGGCTCAGGCCGTGCTGGGTGCGGTGGCTCAGGCCGTGCTGGCTGCGGTGGCTCAGGCTGTGCGCGGCAGTGCTGGGGGCCTGAGCAGGCGGGGACACAGGCGCGCTGTGAGGGTCAGGTGCCGGAGTCGCCGCTAGCTCAGGCCCCCGGCACTTGCTATAGTTACCTGGCCCTGATCCAGCGCTGCGCGCCGGTCTGTCTTCCGGGTCCTCTGGCTGTGACTGTTCAGTCAGAGGGCGGCGCGCATTAAGCGCGTCATCGCGCCCTCTGAACTGTGAACGTCACAGGCAGAGGAGGTGGACCGGAGGACGGAGGGGCAGCGCGCAACGGAGGAACGGGACAGGTAAATATATCATACTTGCCCTCCCGGCGGTCCCTGCTTCTCCGTTGGAGATCGCGGTGTGCGTTCAGTGTTTACGCATACCGCGATCTCCTGGGAGCGTCGCTCTGTGGGGCCTAGACTGCGCCGGCGCGTGCGCTTGCGCAGTCTATAGAGGCTTCGGACAGAGTGACGCTCCCAGCGTTATATTATAGATATAAAGCTGAATGTGTGTGTGTGTGTGTGTGTGTGTGTGTGTGTGTGTGTGTGTGTGTGTGTGTGTGTGTGTGTGTGTGTGTGTGTGTGTGTGTGTGTGTGTGTGTGTGTGTGTGTGTGTGTATGTCCGGGATTGGCATCTGAACCGTCGCAGCTACAGCCACAAAATTTTGCACAGTCGCACGTCTGGACATCGAGAGCGTCATAGGCTATGTTGTGAGGTGAAATTTTAACCCCGTGCTTTCCAATTCACCAAACAATTTTGCCCCTATCTACATAATGGGGAAAAAGTGAAAGGAAAAGTGTTGGAGGCGTCGCAGCTACAGGCACAAAATTTTGCACAGTCACACGTCTGGACCCCGAGAGCGTCATAAGCTATGTTGTGAGGTGAAATTTTAACCCCGCGCTTTCCAATTCACCAAACAATTTTGCCCCTATCTACATAATGGGGAAAAAATGAAAGGAAAAGTGTTGGAGGCAAATTAACAGCTGCCAGATGTGAACAAGGGGGACTTAAAGAATGAGAGCGATGGCGCCAAAGAGTATAGACTGTACAGTTGCTAAGGTGGGGCCCCAACATGGGATAATCACCACACCACCACGGGGATATGAACACACACACAAAATGCGCCACACACTACCACGTGCTCGAACACATATACCACCCTCAGCGCACATTTCACCACACATACAAAAGTCGCCGCTCAAAACTCGCCACGCGCAAAACTCTCCACATGCAAAACTCGCCACACGTGCAAAACTCACCTCATGGAATACTCGCCACGTGCAAAACTTGCACACGCGGAAAAATTGCCACATGCACAAAAGATGCAACACATGCAAAAGTTGCCTCACACAAAACTTGCACATACTCAAAAGGCACCACACATAAAACTCGCCATGCGCAAAACTCGCCATGCGCAAAACTTGCTGCACACAACTTGCTACACTAACCTGTCACATGCAACTCGACACACAAAAAGTTGCTACACGCATGTCGCCACACAAAACTCATCTCACAAAAGTCGCTACATGCATGTCGCTACACGCAACTCAACACACACAACTTGACATACGAAACTCGCCCTAAAACACACACAAGTCTGGTATTATCCTTCAAAAATAAAAATCTGTTTAATAAGCAGACAAACTACAAGAGCAACAAATGTACCATATAGGAATCCGGCAGCTGTCAGTCACATGACCTGTCTATTATGTGTATGTGTGAGCTAATATATACTGCCAGGGGGTGGGCTTACTGTTGGCTGGGGATTTAACAGGCTGCCAATTTGGCTTACAAATACTGAGGTAAAAATACTGACCAAATAACGTGTGAACGAGGTCTAATACAGGAGGAGATGACATACAGATATATACTATATACAGGAGATGACACACAGGTATATACTATTTACAGGGGAGATGACACACAGGTATATACTATATACAGGAGATGACATACAGGTACATACTACATACAGCAGGAGATGACATACAGGTATATACTATATACAGGAGGAGATGACACACAGGTATATACTATATACAGGAGATTACCTACAGGTACAGGTCCTTCTCAAAAAATTAGCATATAGTGTTAAATTTCATTATTTACCATAATGTAATGATTACAATTAAACTTTCATATACTATAGATTCATTATCCACCAACTGAAATTTGTCAGGTCTTTTATTGTTTTAATACTGATGATTTTGGCATACAACTCCTGATAACCCAAAAAACCTGTCTCAATAAATTAGCATATTTCACCCGACCAATCAAATAAAAGTGTTTTTTAATACCAAACAAAAAAAACATCAAATAATAATGTTCAGTTATGCACTCAATACTTGGTCGGGAATCCTTTGGCAGAAATGACTGCTTCAATGCGGCGTGGCATGGAGGCACTCAGCCTGTGACACTGCTGAGATGTTATGGAGGCCCAGGATGCTTCAATAGCGGCCTTAAGCTCATCCAGAGTGTTGGGTCTTGCGTCTCTCAACTTTCTCTTCACAATATCCCACAGATTCTCTATGGGGTTCAGGTCAGGAGAGTTGGCAGGCCAATTGAGCACAGTAATACCATGGTCAGTAAACCATTTACCAGTGGTTTTGGCACTGTGAGCAGGTGCTAGGTCGTGCTGAAAAATGAAATCTTCATCTCCATAAAGCATTTCAGCCGATGGAAGCATGAAGTGCTCCAAAATCTCCTGATAGCTAGCTGCATTGACCCTGCCCTTGATGAAACACAGTGGACCAACACCAGCAGCTGACATGGCACCCCACACCATCACTGACTGTGGGTACTTGACACTGGACTTCAGGCATTTTGGCATTTCCTTCTCCCCAGTCTTCCTCCAGACTCTGGCACCTTGATTTCCGAATGACATGCAAAATTTGCTTTCATCAGAAAAAAGTACTTGGGACCACTTAGCAACAGTCCAGTGCTGCTTCTCTGTAGCCCAGGTCAGGCGCTTCTGCCGCTGTTTATGGTTCAAAAGTGGCTTTACCTGGGGAATGCGGCACCTGTAGCCCATTTCCTGCACACGCCTGTGCACGGTGGCTCTGGATGTTTCCACACCAGACTCAGTCCACTGCTTCCTCAGGTTCCCCAAGGTCTGGAATCGGTCCTTCTCCACTGCTTCCTCAGGTTCCGGTCACCTCTTCTCGTTGTACAGCGTTTTCTGCCACATTGTTTCCTTCCAACAGACTTACCATTGAGGTGCCTTGATACAGCACTCTGGGAACAGCCTATTTGTTGAGAAATTTCTTTCTGGGTCTTACCCTCTTGCTTGAGGGTGTCAATGATGGCCTTCTTGACATCTGTCAGGTCGCTAGTCTTACCCATGATGGGGGTTTTGAGTAATGAACCAGGCAGGGAGTTTTTAAAAGCCTCAGGTATCTTTTGCATGTGTTTAGAGTTAATTAGTTGATTCAGAAGATTAGGGTAATAGGTCATTTAGAGAACCTTTTCTTGATATGCTAATTTATTGAGACAGGTTTTTTGGGTTATCAGGAGTTGTATGCCAAAATCATCAGTATTAAAACAATAAAAGACCTGACAAATTTCAGTTGGTGGATAATGAATCTATAGTATATGAAAGTTTAATTGTAATCATTACATTATGGTAAATAATGAAATTTAACACTATATGCTAATTTTTTGAGAAGGACCTGTATATAGTATATACAGGAGGAGATGACATACAGGTATATGCTATGTATAGGAGGAGATGACATACAGGTATATACTATATACAGGAGGAGATGACACACAGATATATACTAAATATAGGTGAGATGACACACAGGTATATACTATATACAGGAGGAGATTACATACAGGTATATACTATATATAGGAGGAGATGACATACAGGTATATACTATATACAGGGGACATGACACAGCAGGTATATACTATATACAGGGGAGATGACACAGGTATATACTATATACAGGAGATGACATACAGGTGTATACTATATATAAGGGAGATGACAAACATGTATATACTGAGGTGAAAATGAGAGGTGTGAGGTGAAAATGAAAAGGTGTGAGTGCAAAATGAGAGGAGTGAGGGAAAATAGTGGAGTGATCGGAAAATGACAGATGTGAGGTCGAAATGACAAGTGTTAGGGGGGAATGAGAGGAGTGAGGGGGAAAATAAGAGGAGTGAGGGGGAAAATGAGAGGTGTGAGGGGGAAAATGAGAGGTGTGAGGGAGAAAATGAGAGATGTGAGGGGGAAAATGAAAGATGTGAGGGGGAAAATGAGAGGCGTGATGGGAAAACAAGAGAAGTGAGGTGCTATAACTAACCACAGATAGTTACTATGCCCAGGCAATGCCGGGCTCTTCAGCTAGTATATATCTATATATATCTATATATATATATATATCTATATATATATATATATATATATATATGTATATATATATATATATATAATGTGTGCGTACACTAACCTGGAAGTTCTTGTGCTCTGCAAGCCAGCTGATGCGGATGACCCCATACTATGCAAACTGTCAGCTCTGCACTGACAGAGAAAGTTGCTGATCATGTACTGTGCATGATCTAGTAACTTTACTAGGTCTGGTGACCTGGATGTTGTCATGACGACATCAGGTCACCATGGCAACGATCGGGACCCCACGGCTCTGATCCAATGGCATAGGGGATATCCTCCCTCGGCCTGCTCCAGGATGCGACTGCATTCGCAGTATTTAGGGGGTTAAAGTGCCGGGAGCGGTGTGGGACCGCTCCTGGCACCTAGTGTCACCTAGCAGCCTGTGTGAGTGCACGATCGCATGGATGTAACAATCCGCCCCGAGTCTGTGTGTAATTACATGGAGAGACAGAAGGATTTGCACAAACCTACATCCACAGATCTGTGGTTAGTTCTCCAAGATGTTTGGGACAACCTCCGGGCAGAGTTCATTAACCCGTTTACAACCTATGACGTACCTTTGTTGTCAGCTCCGACACTGAGCCCGCATCTTTTCAGACACATGACAGCTGATCTGATCAGCTGTCATGTGCCCCTAACAGCCGCATTTGGAATCGCGATCCATCCGTGACTGTTAAAGTGTTAAATGCTGCTGTCAATCTCAGACAACGGCATTTAACATGTGAGCGCCGGAAGTGTGTCACAATCCACGCCCATCTGCTGGAGAGCCCTGTGCTTGTCATTGCAGATCTGCAATGAACGTCGCCCCTTGGCCGGCATTCATAGCTGCTCATGTCTGCTACACAGAACAGGGCTGAAGCTCTACTATGTGTAGCACAAGCGATTGGAAGATCGCAGCTTCAAGTCTCCTAACGGGACTATTGAAGCTAGTAAAAAGTGAATAAAAGGTTTTAAAAAATATTAAAATTAAACAATTATAAAAGTTCAAATCACCCCCCTTTTGCCATCATTCAAAAAATAAATAAAAAAATACACATTTGGCATCTGAGCTCAGAAACGCCAGATCAAAATATAAAACAAATTAATCTGATCGGTAAATGGTTTAACGAGAAAAAAAATAAACATCAGAATTAAATTTTTTGGTGCCTGCAACATTGCAATAAAAGGCGATCAAAACATTGTATCTACACAAAATGGTATCAAAAACGTCAGCTTGGCAAGCAAAATATAAACCCCTCACCCAGCCCCCCAAAAATGGAGATGCTATGGGTCTTGGGAAAATGGCACCTTTTATTTTTTAAACAAACTTTGGATTTTTTTTTCACCACTTAAATAAAAAATTAACCGATACATGTTTGGCAACTGCGAACTTGACCTGGAGAACCATAATGGCAGGTCAGTTTTAGCATTTCTATATGAAAACAGAAAAAAGACTGAACTAATAATGGTATGCACATACTTATAGTAAAATTGAAAAAAACTTTATTTCACCTTGAACACAATGAATAAAAACATTTAAAATACAAAATGCAACCCAATAACCCTCACCCCTATGAAGGCAGGTTAGATGGACCTATAAATGAGGCCCATACATGCAAGACACAACTGTAATAAGCCATGCCTATAACACGTATAATATACACCATAACCTTCAAAAAACATGTACCATTACTCATCCCTGAACCCCTTTTTTTTCTTTTTACAGTGGTATGGAATTCATCACATACTCGTGACAACTAGTTTGGAGGCAATCTTGTTGGGTCCCTCATGGTTTTTACTTGGTCCGCTGGATTGGATATTTGGGCTCTGGCATCTCAGGAATCGGATGGACAATCTGAATGGTCTCTACTCTGTCGGCGCGATTGGATGTACAAGTCATGGCCTTTCTGGAATTGTATGAACCATTAGGATTTAAAGAAGACTTAGAATTGGGCGGTGGTATATATGCTAATGGCAACTACAAGCACTTCAATCAATGAGACCAAACGGTCTGACTTGTACGGGGCAGAAGCATTTTTTGTTCTACATCCTACACTCCGGAAGGATTGGTGGATTATTTCCATCACAAGAAAATAACTCTGGACATTTGATCGATCGGTGGGTCTCCATAGAATGTGGAAGACAGAACTTAGGAACATTGCCAGGCTATCGTACTTTATGTACCTGTTGCACTGTATTGGGTTCTTGGTCCAATCTGGATGGGAGCCGAATTTTTTTTTATATATGAAGGGACCGTGTGTTAGATACTATGGAATTACTGCTTGGGCTGGGCATATTGGAGTATTTCTTAAATATTGGTGTCCTATCGCATTTACCTGAGGATACGACCTTTTCTCGGGCTATACACCTTTTCGTTATATGTTGTTAGTCTGGGTCCAACTGGGTTGGGTGTCCATGTATTATTAAGGGTTAACATGGAGTATTTTATCGACATTAGAAGAACTTGAAATTATATACAACAGTTTACTTAGACTACATTTATTTACCTGTTTCAACGTAGTTAGTTTTGGATTTTTTGCCACCCCCATACATGGTGGGGTTTATATGTCCGGTATAAATGGTAGATCCTGTTGATTATTATAGCCATTATATCTGGCTTTAGCATATGTTTTCTTTATATGAGTCCTTTATTCATTACAGTCCAGGTCTTCAACAGGACATTCTATTGGACTCATCCCTATTTTTGACTCAGTAGGATGTTTAATGTAGCGAGCGCTCATACAACTTAATTATATGTAAATGCAAAACTAAGTATAACACTTCGGCCATTATGTCTTTAGTCTACATTATATGTCTATTATTATAGCCACAACCATATTCATCATCATGGATAGGCTCTATCTAGTGACAAATGCTTTAGATTGTACCCATCTCAACCTCTGTACACTTTTCCAATGTGCCATTGCTTTATGGGACTTATTGGCATGTGTAATGATATCTCCTTAAGCTTTCCCCTCCCCCTTATTGGTTACTCTGGCTGCGCACGCGCAATGAGATATATGTTGGTGGATTTTACATCCCATCAGTGGCTGGTACCTGCGCAGGCCCTTTTTTGCCTCTCTTTCTCATGATAGCAGGCACGCGCAACATATTTTGTTGTGTCATCACTGACAGTGCTGTATGCGCATGCGCAATGTTTACCATAGTAATGGCGGTTACATCCAGCTTGGCAGACCGTGTTCGCATGTGTTCACTGGCTCCAGGTGCTCGGGCCCCGCCTTTACCAATCTGGTCGGCGTTCACACATTCGTATGTACTTAACATGTGTATATAAACCTGTTTATTTCCCCCTGCACTCACTTCCCCTGACGAAGCTGCTCCTTTATAGCAGCGATACGCATAGGGCACGCTCTTCACCCCCCTTTTCTTCTCTCACATGGACATGTGGTTTCAATCATGGCTCTATCCTGGGTCTGAGTGGAGCGGGATATATGGTGACTATGTGGTGAATATTTAGGACCTCATGGCTATTTTGGGCTCCATTTACTATTCTGTTTCATCAATATTCTGGTCATGATTGATATGGTGCATGAAAATGAAGGTATCCAGCTCAGGAAATAAAATCAAAAGTCTTTATTTGGACAAATTTAAAAAGTAAGCTGCTTGACAAACAAGTGCATACTGGAGGAAGGAATGTCTTGAATAACTGGACGCGTTTCGAACACGTATAGTGCTCTTAGTCCTTAGTTTTTGGTGTCATTTTCATGCACAAGTACCTGGCGTCAAGCCGAGACGTTTCCGTGCTCGGATCAAATTTCTCATGGGCTGTGAAAATACCATCACAAGGGTGAGCTGAATCATTTTATTTTTTTATGATTGATATGGTACATGTTTTTTTGAAGGTTATGGTGTATATTATACCTGTTATGGGCATGGCTTATTACAGTTGCGTTTTCCTTGCATGTATGGGCCTCATTTATAGGTCCACCTAACCTGCCTTCATAGGGGTGAGGGTTATTGGGTTTGTATTTTAAATGTTTTTATTCATTGTGTTCAAGGTGAGATAAAGTTCTATTTCCAATTTTACTATAAGGATGTGCATACCATTATTCATCATCATCATTTTAAGTTTTAGCATTTCGTGAACATGGCAAAAAAAACCAAAAACAAACAATAACACAATTATTGAATTGCAATTTTTTTGCAATTTCACCGCACTTGGAATTTTTTTTCACTGTTTTTCAGTACATTAAAAGAAAATCAATGGCGACATTCAAAAGTACAACTTTGTCCCATAAAATACAAGCCCTCACAGTATTGATGCTATTTTTAAGGCAAAACGATTTAATTTAGGTTTAACTTTTTTTTTCTCCATTCATTCTACATTTTGTGACATGATAAAAATAAACTATTAACGCTATTTCTGAAAGCATGCTTCCTTAACAGGATTTTTACCCATACATGCCTAAAACTGTGGCACAGCCAAAATAGCACCAACAAGTTACTTTTTAAAAAAAAAAAAATTTGTTCAGTTAGTGTGCTTTCCCATTGAGTTTATCTTCACGTATATAGGTCTCATTGAGGATTGCATCCGAACTACCCCCACAAAACAGGATTCAGACTTATGCATGGACGGGGCCGTAGACTAGAATGGTGGCGGCAGAGTGACCATGCGTTCTGCCTTGCATCATTTTCAGGAGTGTACACCTACAGGAGGCGGACACTCAAACATAAACTGCGTCTGAGTGTCTGCCTCTAGTGAGCAGATAAGCCCAAAAATTAGTGCACATTCGCTCTGCCGACACCATTATAGTCTATGGCCCAGTGGGCGCATATGGCCAAATCCCGTTCAGAAGGCCGACCGGGCCACCGAATGGGGGGCCTAAACGTAGTGTGTAAGCACCCTTAAACTGAAAATGTAACTGGCTGCTTTTTTACTTGATACTTGATCACTATCAGGAACAAAAGTTTTTGTGGACTCCAATTTAAGGGAAGTTGTCATCAGGTACCTGATTGTTAACCATATGATCATGGCATATATGACAATTCCTGTATTCTAATCAGGTGTTTCATACCACACTAATAATGCAGTCATTTAAGAATTAACTTTTAATCTGCAGTGACCTCCCTTAAACCTTCCAACTGAGCCTCCTTGAGCGTGATTGAAAGCCTATAGTTAACTCCCCATTACGGTAGGGCCATTATGGAATGTTTCATTCCAACCCCGAAAAGCCCGATAAGAGAATCTGAAGCAGGAGTAGCCCAAGGTAAGGGATATCCATCCGACTAGTGTCTACAATGCTGTAGAATAAAAGTTGACTCTTGAATGATTACATTCAAGTGTGGCACGTGAAGAACCTTATTAGAATCCAAGAATTGGAGTGCATACTGATAGTGAAGAGCTAACAGGTTCTCCCCCTTGAACCATTAAAAAAAAAAAAAAAAAACATCTGCTGAAATTAATTTCCTGATATTAAATAAACCATGATGATTTCAGGGTACAACTTTTCTCCAGTTTTGAACACAAAAAGGTTTGTGCTTTTAGTGAGCTGGTGAATAAAATATGCTTTTAGTGTAAAAGAATTCCCACATTCTGACCATTAAAATGGCTTCTCCATGGTGGAAGTACCTTGCTGTTTAAGAAGATGTAAAGTCTGGGTGAAAGATTTTCCACAATCCAAAAATGAAAATGACTTCTCGCCTTTGTGAAGTTTCTGATGTTTACTAAAATGCGATTTCTTGGTAAAACATTTGCCACATTCGGAGCACGAAAAAGGCTTTTCCCCAGTGTGAATTCTCTTATGGTCAAAAAGGACAGATTTCCGAGTAAAATGTTTTTTACATTCTGGACAAGAAAAAGGCTTCTCCCCTGTGTGAGTTCTCTGATGGTTCAAAAGAACATTTTTCCGTGCAAAACATTTACCACACTCTGAACATGAAAACGGCTTTTCCCCTGTGTGACTTCTTTGGTGTTCAATAAGAACTGATTTAAGGATAAAACATTTCCCACATTCTGGACATGAAAATGGCTTCTCCCCTGTGTGTATTTTCTGATGTTCAACAAAATGTGCTTTCTGTGTAAAACATTTCCCACACTCCGAACACGAGAATGGTCTCTCTCCTGTATGAGTCCTATGATGTTTTATAAGATGTGATTTCTGGGTAAAAGATTTCACACACACAGTGCAGGAAAAGGGCTTCTCTCCTGTGTGAACCTTCTGATGTGCAACAAAATTTGATTTCTGCGTGAAAGATTTTCCACATTCTGAGCATGAAAATGGCTTCTCCCCTGTGTGAGTTTTATGGTGTCGAAAAAGAACTGATTTAGAGCTAAAGCGTTTCCCACACTCTAAACAGGAGTACGGCCTCTCCCCTGTGTGACTGCGCGCATGTACAACAAGATCTGATTTCTGGATAAAACTTTTCCCACATTCTGAACATAGATATAATTTACCCTCCCTGTGATTAACAGTTTGTTTAGCAATCTGCGATTTCTCAGAAAATGCTTCTTTACAATAAGGGTTAGATAAGAAATCTCTATGATCAAAAATTGAGCTCAGATTGGTGGTATGGAGATGTTCAAAATAAAGATCATCTATTTTATTGTCATCTTCTAATCCGCAGCCTAGTGCTAGATCAAGAGGTTCTTCTGAGCTTTTGGTGCAGTCATCTGTTGAAAAAAAAAAAAAAAAAAAATTAAAATCAGATTGTATCATTCATGGTTTTAAAAAATATATCTACGCAATAAAAGATTATCTTGCAGCAACCCATAGGCTTAAATCAAATAAGATGCATGTAAAGCCTCCGCCCCTTCCCCCCAAACACAGTAGAGTGAAGTCGTTCAAAGCTGCTGAGATCAGTATGCTCAACCAATAGTCTAATACAGTATGTATGAGGGTGGGGGGGTGGAATGGATTCCTGGAAGACTGTCGGGGAAAAGAAGGATCAGGCCTGTTGGATTTCCAATGAGTGGTATTTTGCTTTACAGGAGATAAGCCACTGCCAAAAAAGTCTGGTAGTGGCTCTCTAAAAAGGGCAGAGGAACAAATGTTCCCGGGTATGAGGGAGTCGTGGAAGATAGCTGACAAATGAACAGTGTATAGGAACTTTAGTGTGCAAGGGACTTTTAGATCTAAATAAAACAATAATCCCCAAAAAATTTTTATAGGCAAATAATTAGCACTTCGATCATGAATGCTGACATAGATTACCTAACAAGGTATGAAGTGACACATAGGTAAATAAAAGTAAAATTATCTTTATTGACATATTATTTTAAAATTACAAATCTTTAAAAGACAGGATGATGGAAAAGTAGGATCTCCAAACAGAACCAGGGAGTGACCTTATGACCCAGATGGTAATATATTTTTGGAAATTTATATATAATGTTGCTATACTTAAAGTAGTATCCCTATAGGAAGAAATAAAGGACTAGCAATATGGGTGGATGTAAAACATCTCTTTAAAAGGACCACATGGCAGTCTTATATCCAATTAAAGGGTATAGACAAAAAAAAAAGCAACAAAAAAAATAAAATAAAAATAAATATATATATATATATATATATATATATATTTATTTTATTTTTTTTGTTGCTTTTTTTTTTTTGTCTATACCCTTTAATTGGATATAAGACTGCCATGTGGTCCTTTTAAAGAGATGTTTTACATCCACCCATATTGCTAGTCCTTTATTTCTTCCTATAGGGATACTACCTTAAGTATAGCAACATTATATATAAATTTCCAAAAATATATTACCATCTGGGTCATAAGGTCACTCCCTGGTTCTGTTTGGAGATCCTACTTTTCCATCATCCTGTCTTTTAAAGATTTGTAATTTTAAAATAATATGTCAATAAAGATAATTTTACTTTTATTTACCTATGTGTCACTTCATACCTTGTTAGGTAATCTATGTCAGCTAAATAAAACAATGTAGGTAACAATATCTAAATGTCTACATTTGGGATTTCTACAGGTGACATGAGCAACCCATCCTACTCGGAGCTTTAGTAGGCTAATGAATCTGTGCCACTGTGTCATCTAGTTTGATCTTCAAGCATCTGTAGAATGTTTAATAAGGTTACGGTAGGGAAAATACAGCATATAAACAACAATTTAAAAAGGTTATGTAATACATACAAGAAAAAGAAAAGACAAATGATAAACCTTTAGCAAATTTACACCCCCACCTTCCTTCTACTCCAAAATACATAACATATTTAATAACTCCTAAAAAAAGGATTAAAAGACAAGTGCACTGACTTGCATCTTCCTCCCCACATGAGAAGTCAACATGTACTATTAACCCCTTTCTGACAGACGTACTATCCCGTCGAGGTGGGCCCGTATGACCACCGACGGGATAGTACGTCATATGCGATCAGCCGCGCTCACGGGGGGAGTGCGGCCGAGTGGCAGCTGACTATCACAGCTGACATCCGGCACTATGATACCGCCGAACAATAAGTGGAATAACAAGCGATCAAAAAAAAAAAAGGATATAAATATCCATGGTACCGCTGAAAACGTCATCTTCTCCAGCAAAAAACGAGCCGCCATACAGCGTCATCAGCGAAAAAATAAAAAAGTTATAGTCCTCAGAATAAAGCGATGCAAAAATAATTATTTCTTTATAGAAAATAGTTTTTATCGCATAAAAGCGCCAAAACATAAAAAAATGATATAAATGGAGGTATCGCTGTAATCCTACTGACCCGAACAATAAAACTACTTTATACCGTTCCGCGTTTGGTAAAATGGATAAAGGCCCCCCCCCAAAAGAAATTCATGAATAGCTGGTTTTTGGTCATTCTGCCTCACAAAAATCGGAATAAAAAGCGATCAAAAAAGGTCACGTGCCCGAAAATGGTTCCAATAAAAACATCAACTCGTCCCACAAAAAACAAGGTGTCACATGACTCTGTAGACCAAAATATGGAAGAATTATAGCTCTCAAAATGTGGAGACGCAAAAACTATTTTTTGCAATAAAAAGCGTCTTTTAGTGTGTGACAGCTGCCAATCATAAAAAATCTGCTAAAAAACCCACTATAAAAGTAAATCAAACTCCCCTTCATCACCCCCTTAGTTTGGAAATAAATAAATTTTTTAAATTGTATTATTTTTCCCTTTTTCCCCCCATTAGGGCTAGGGCTAGGGTTAGGGTTGGGGCTAAAGTAAGGGCTAAAGTTAGGATTAGGGTTGGGGCTAAAGTTAGGGTTAGGATTACATTTACAGTTGGGATTAGAGTTAGGGGTGTGTCAGGCTTAGAGGTGTGATTAGGGTTATCGTTGGGATTAGGATTTCAGTTAGAATTGGGGGGATTCCACTGTTTAGGCACATCTGGGGCTCTCCAAATGCGACATGGCATCCGATCTCAATTCTAGCCAATTCTGCGTTGAAAAAGTAAAACAGTGCTCCTTCCCCATCCGAGCTCTCCCGTGCGGACTAACAGGGGTTTACCCCAACATATGGGGTATCAGCATACTCAGGACACATTGGACAACAACTTTTGGGGTACAATTTCTCCTGTTACCCTTGGAAAAATACAAAACTAAGGGCTAAAACATAATTTTTGTGGAAAATTTTTTATTTTCATGACTCTGCGTTATTAACTTCTGTGAAGCACTTGGTGGGTCAAAGTGCTTACCACACATCTAGACAAGTTCCTTAGGGGGTCTACTTTCCAAAATGGTCTCACTTGTGGGGGGTTTCAATGTTTAGGCACATCAGGGGCTCTCCAAACGCAACATGGCGTCCCATCTGAATTCCAGTCAATTTTGCATTGAAAAGTCAAATGGCGCTCCTTCCCTTCCGAGCTCTGCCATGCGCCCAAACAGTGGTTTACCCCCACATATGGGGTATCAGCGTACTCAGGACAAATTGCAAAACAACTCTTGGGGTCCAATTTCTCCTGTTACCCTTGGTAAAATAAAACAAATTGGAGCTGAAGTAAATTTCTTGTGAAAAAAAATTTAAATGTTCATTTTTTTTTTTAAACATTCCAAAAATTCCTGTGAAACACTTGAAGGGTTAATAATCTTCTTGAATGTGGTTTTGAGCACCTTGAGGGGTGCAGATTTTAGAATGGTGTCACACTTGGGTATTTTCTATCATATAGACTTCTCAAAGGGACTTCAAATGTGATGTAGTCCCTAAAAAAAAATGGTGTTGTAAAAATGAGAAATTGCTGGTCAACTTTTAACCCTTATAACTCCCTAACAAAAAAAAAAATTTTGTTTCCAAAATTGTGCTGATGTAAAGTAGACATGTGGGAAATGTTACTTATTAAGTATTTTGTGTGACATATCTCTGTGATTTAAGGGCATAAAAATTCAAAGTTGGAAAATTGCAAAATTTTCACAATTTTCGCCAAATTTCCGTTTTTTTTTTTTTCAAATAAACGCAGGTAATATCAAAGAAATTTTACCACTACCATGAAGTACAATATGTCACGAGAAAACAATGTCAGAATCATCAGGATCCATTGAAGCGTTCCAGAGTTATAACCTCATAAAGGGACAGTGGTCAGAGATGTAAAAATTTGCCCGGTCATTGACGTGCAAACCACCCTTGGGCGTAAAGGAGTTAATGTACCACTTATTTCTGTCTAACCATAACAGTCAATTCTATAGAAACTATTCTACATGCATCAATGTGTAATTTCTTGAATTTTGCAATGGCACCTCATTTATCATACACTCCTTTCTCCAGAATTAGCCAGTTTATCGTATTAAGTTGTTGTACAGTTGGGGACCTCTCATCTATCCAATGTTGTGCTAATAGCTTCCTTGCCATATAAACATTCTTGCCACTGTAGTCTTACCCAACTCATCAGTCTAGTCTAGAGGTTTTCCACATACCCCAGAATCTACATTACTACCCCAGGGACATGATGAAAACCTTTGAAGAATAAACATTATTAATTACTGATACTTGCTTCCAAAACCTTTCTAGGAGTGGACAAATCCACAAGATGTGGATCAGAGCTGCCAATTATGACATGCATCTAGGACAGACCTGGGCAAAGTGCTGTCTCAGTCCGGCCCGCGGACACAGACAGTAGAGAAGCTGGAAAACTCCGTGCTCGCGGTCTCCAACAGCGCTCACTTCACTGGTGCAGTAGGGGCTTCCAGCCACTTCCTCCACCAATCAGAGTGTGAAACAGCTGACGCAATTATGTAATTTCATCACATCAGATGTGTACTGCGGAGAGTCTGCGCACCGGAGACAGGAACAGCAGCAGAGTTCACTCTCAGAAGGGTGCAGTTTTTAAAATATGTAAGATGGCCGCCAGACAAGTCCTTGAGGGGAAATAGGTGTCATCGCGGCTGTTAGCTGCGATGATGTGAGCTCGGATGTATGCTCCAGCACCTATAAAAGCTGAGAGAGTTATTTGGGCTATTCCAGGGCCGGGTTTTACAAGCGGTCATAAGAATTCGGTAGGAATGACTGCTGCAAGGGCGTGATTTGGCAGATAAAATGGAGGCCGAGTCTCTCACTCAGTGTCTGTGTCTGGAGGTGTGGAGACCTCCAGTGTGTGTAAAGACACTGACCTGAGCGGGCGGATCCACAGGCCTATATGGACAATTTACCTGCAGTTTGTGTGTACCTTCACTGTGTTGCTAAAGGCACTGACCTGAGCGGGCGAATCCGCGATACCATATGGCCTATTTCTTTTCAGTTTGTTTTCACTTTGTGCCAGAAAAGGCTTTGTTTTGCCATCCGGAGTGGTTTATAAAGTTAAATAAACTTGCCTGAAAACCGTCTCCTGTGCCTATCTCAAGTGCATCCGAGTGAGTACAAACCTCTACAAAATGGTATACACCGTATTTTTTGCTTTGTAAGATGCACTTTCCCCCCCCCCAAAGTTGGAGGGAAAATGGGAGGTGCGTCTTACAAAGCGTACATGCCTTACCGATACTGAGGGTGTAGGCCGCATGCTAGGATGAGGGGGTGTCTGCGGGTACCCGGCGGTTGCTGGCTGATGCTGCGGGTGCCTCCGGTGCCCAGCAGTGCTGCGTGGGTGGCCGGCGCTGCACGGGGCTCTGCCGACATTTTGCGACAGAGAGACATGGTAATTCCACAGTTCCCTGTGCATGTGCGGTGGACTCCGGGAATATGGCCGCCGCTGGGGGGTGGCGCATGCGCAGATGTGATCTCGGGACTAAGATCTCCAGAGATGAGATTTCAGCGCTGAGATCTTTGTCCAGAGATCACCATCTACATATGCGCCGCTTCCCGGCGGCGGCCATTTTCCTGGAGTCCACCGCACAGGGAACTGTGGAATTACCGCAGCTCTTGCCTGTCACAAAATGTGTCGGCAGAGCCCCGGGCAGCGCCAGACACCCATGCAGCACCGCTGGGCACCAGAGACACCCGAAGCACCAGCCAGCAACCGCCAGGCACCCGGAGACACCTGCTGCAGCAGGACCGAACAAGCACCAGCACAAGACCCCCACACCAGCACATCGGAGCCCCCCCCTCATCCTAGCTTGCGGCATCACCCCACTCCTGCCTCCTCCAGCAGCGACCCTAGGACCCCACCCTCGGCAAGCAATAAGACGCATGGATTATAAGAAGCACCACCATTTTATTAACCCCTTCTTGACCTGTGACGCCACATAGGCATCATGAAAGTCTGTGCCAATCCGACCTGTGATACCTATGTGGCGTCATGGCGGGATCGCGTTCCTGCAGGTAGGGTGAACGGGTTAACTGAAATGTCACCTGACTTGCAGGTACAGGGGGACTTGGACTTGAGCCCGGGGAGGGGGGGGGGGCTTAGCCCCCCCCCTTGGCTACAATGGCTTCTGGTGACCTTTTTGTCACACCCCCCAGATCTGGTTGGAGCTAGCGTCCATGTGACGCTATCTCTCCATTCAGATGTGGAGGGGCGGAGTAAACGATGGCTGCCTCGCTCTCCGGCCTCTTCCTGTCCGTGGGAGCTGGAGATCGAGGTGCCTGCTTGCTGCCCTGCCACATACTCTCCGCCATCGCCAGGTACTCCCCTCTGCTGCCCTCCGCCGTCCGATTCCACACCCCCTGACCTCCGCCCCGGTGATCACCCCCCCTTACTGCTGCTGCCACCGGCTCTCTCTCCTCCATCTGCTGCTGCATCCCCTCAGACCCCCGCGCGGGCCTGACTGCCCCCTCCTGCCCCCGGTGATCACCTCCCCGCCCCAGTGATAACCTCCTGCCCCGCGGATCTCCCCCTTGCCCCGCTGATCTCCCCCCTGCCCCAGTGATCAACCCCTCCCGCCCCAGTTTTCCCGTTAGGGTTAGAGTTGGGCTAAAGTGAGTTGGGCTAAAGTTAGGGTTGGGGCTAAAGTTAGGGCTGGGGCTAAAGTTAGGGGTTAAGGTTGGGATTAGGGGTGTGTTAGGGTTAGGTTTGTGGTTAGGGTTGGAGTTAGAATTGGGGGCTTTCCACTGCTTAGGCACATCAGGGGCTCTCCAAACGCGACATGACGCCCGTAGACCATTCCATCAAAGTCTGCATTTCAAAACGTCACTACTTCCCTTCCGAGCTCCGACATGTTGCCAGACAGTGGTTGTCCCCCCCGCCCCCACATATGGGGAACCAGCATACTCAGGACAAACTGGAAAACAACTTTTGTGGTCCAATTTCTCCTGTTACCCTTGTGAAAATAAAACAATTGCGGGCAAAAAAAAATCATTTTTGAGTGAAAATTATTTTTATTTTCACGGCTCTGTGTTATAAACTTCTGTGAAGCACTTGGGGGTTCAAAGTGCTCACCACACATCTAGATAAGTTCCTTGGGGAGGTGTAGTTTCCAAAATGGGGTCATTTGTGGGGGAGCTCCAATGTTTAGGCACACAGGAGCTCTCTAAACGCGACATGGTGTCCGCTAACAATTGGAGCTAATTTTTCATTCAAAAAGTCAATTGGCGCTCCTTGCCTTCTGAGCCCTGTGCCCAAACTGTGGTTCCTCCCCACATATGGGGTTTCAGCATACTCAGGACAAATTGTACAATAACTTTCGGGGTCGACTTTCTTTTTTTACCCTTAAGAAAATAAAAAGATTGTTGCTAAAAGATCATTTTTGTGACTAAAGTTAAATGTTCACTTTTTTTTTACTTCCATGTTGCTTCTGCTGCTGTAAAACACCTGAAGGGTTAATAAACTTCTTGAATGTGGTTTTGAGCACCTTGAGGGGTGTAGCTTTTAGAATGATGTCACACTTGGGTATTTTCTATCATCTAGACCCCTCAAAATGACTTCAAATGTGAGGTGGTCCCTAAAAAAAGGTTTTGTAAGTTTTGTTGTCAAAATGAGAAATCGCTGGTCAAGTTTTAACCCTTATAACTTCCTAACAAAACAAAAAAAAAAAAAAATGTTGTTTCCAAAATTGTGCTGATGTAAAGTAGACATGTGGGTAATGTTATTTATTGACTATTTTGTGTCACATAACTCTCTGGTTTAACAGAATAAAAATTCAAAATTTGAAAATTGCGACATTTTCAAAATTTTTGCCAAATTTCCAATTTTTTCACAAATAAACGCAAAAATTGACCTAAATTTACCACTAACATGAAGCCCAATATGTCACGACAAAACAATCTCAGAATCGCTAGGACCCGTTGAAGCGTTCCTGAGTTATTACCTCATAAAGGGACACTGGTCAGAAATGGAAAAAATGGCCAGGTCATTAAGGTAAAATTGGCTGGGTCATGAAGGTGTTAAAAAATATTTTTTTCTTATTTTTCACCCCAAAATTTGAGGTGCGTCTTATAATCTGAAAAATACGGTAATTTGGGGCATTTTCCAAAATTGCTTCAAATGTGATGAGGTCTTTTAAAAAAAAAAAAAAAAATGCATCCAGAAATTTCTGTTCAACTTTTATTCCCCTCTAATGTCCTAACAAAAAAAAAAAATTCAAAAATGATGCGGATGTAACAGACATATGAAAAATATTATTAATTAACTATGTTCTGTGACATATCTCCGGTTTAAGGGCACAAAAATTAAAAGCTTGAAAACTACATTTTCAAAATGTTCTGATATTTTCACAAATAAATGCAAAAAAGTATCATGCTAAAGTTACCACTAAAAGTACTGTACAATGCCTCACAGAAAAACAAAAAAAAAAAAAAAACACAAACAGTCTCTGAATCACAGATCTGTTGAAATGTTCCAGAGTTATTACCTCCTAACTAGTGTTGAGCATTCCGATACCGCAAGTATCGGGTATCGGCCGATACTTGCGGTATCGGAATTCCGATACCGAGTTCCGATACTTTTGTGGTATCGGGAATCGGTATCGGAACCATATTCATGTGTAAAATAAAGAATTAAAATAAAAAATATGGATATACTCACCTCTCCGGTGGCCCCTGGATCTTACCGCTGTAACCGGGAGCCTCCGTTCCTAAGAATGAGCGCGTGAAGGGCCTTCGATGACGTTGCGGCTTCTGATTGGTCGCGTGAGGCTTCTGATTGGTCGCGTGAGCGGTCACGCGACCAATCAGAAGCCGCGACGTCATTGAAGGTCCTTCACGGGCTCATTCTTAGGAATGGAGCCTCCCGGTTACAGCGGTAAGGTCCAGGGGCCGCCGGAGAGCCGAGTATATCCATATACTCACCTCTCCGGCGGCCCCTGGACCTTACCGCTGTAACCGGGAGGCTCCGTTCCTAAGAATGAGCCCGTGAAGGACCTTCGATGACGTCGCGGCTGACGTCGCGGCTTCTGATTGGTCGCGTGACCGCTCACGCGACCAATCAGAAGCCGCGACGTCATCGTCATCCCGGTTACAGCGGTAAGATCCAGGGGCCACCGGAGAGGTGAGTATATCCATATTTTTTTATTTTAATTCTTTATTTTACACATGAATATGGATCCCAGGGCCTGAAGGAGAGTTTCCTCTCCTTCAGACCCTGGGAACCATTCCGATACTTTGCGTCCCATTGAAATGCATTGGTATCGGGTATCGTACTTTCAAGTATCGGACGGTATCGCTCAACACTACTACTAACATGACACTGGTCAGAATTGTAACATTTGGCCTGATCTGGAAGGAGAAAAAAAAACAGGCTTGGGAGGGGGTTAACAAGAAATAGAAAAAAAAAAATGTGAGTGAACTGTGCATTTATTAAAAAAAATTGGCACATCTGAATAAGACAGCTGCAATTTAGAGGAAAAAAAAATGAAGAGTATTGAGAAAAGGCCCAGTGCTACTATAAAGCTTGTGTGTAGCCCAAGATTTCCAAACATTATTCTAAGGCGCCACAACCATTACTGTGGCTCACTAGATTCCATCAATGTGCAAATTAAAAAATTGACTTAATTTGCTTCTTTTATTTTAGTCCTTGAAAGTCTAAGGGTGTGTTTCCACGGTCAGGAAACGCTGCGTGTTTGACGCTGCGTAGAGCCGCAGCGTTAAACACGTAGCGTCCAGATGTTAAAGCATAGTGGAGGGGAGTTCCTGAAATCCCATCTCCACTATGCGTTAAAACACGTAGGCGGCAGACCCGCGTAAACGGACATGCGGCGCGTCTTTTCAGAACGCAGCATGTCTGTTTACAATGCGGCGACGCTACGTCGCCGCACCGTAAATTACCCATAGATAATGATTAATCACATGCGTAGTAACTGCGTAAACACAGCTTACTACGCATGTCTCCTAATTTACATGCGGGCTTACCTGCCCCGCCGCCGGAAGTCCCTCGTCCACTGCAGTTCTCGCGATAACTTATCTTATCGCGAGAACTGCCGTGCACGTGACCGGGAGTCATCTCCGGTCACTAGTCGCTGGAGAGTTCTCTGGCGATCATCTACAGGCTCTGCTACATCTGGATGTCAGGCATCCAGATGTAGCAGAGCTGGACTCGTTTAGACTGTGTGCACATACAACACACAACATTGAACATACACCATGCAACATACAACATGCACCATGCGACATATACATAAACTACATACAACATACATATAGACATACAGTACATACAACATAGAGTACATACTCACCATTACCTTGATCCCCGAAGCCATTGTCACCTGTAAAAAATATTAAACAAACAATATACTCCCTGATCCGCAGATATCCAATTAAAACGAGTGTCCCACAACGATTTCCCGTGGAGAGCAGCCACATCAGCTGACGCGACTGCTCTCCAGGGGCTCCAGGAATACAATGACGGAAGGTATCCTTCTGCAATGTATTTATCCGCCCCTGTGAGAAATAGTCCCTAGTCTCACTTGTGGCACTGCTGTGTGGGAAAATTCCCATGCAGCTTTGCCATAAAAGTGAGACTCGGAACTAAAGTAACCTCAGTGATACACTGCAGGAGCCATTGTCTCCTATCAGTGTGTCACTGAAGGTCTATAGAGCAGTGACATCACCTGATGTGACTGTTCTATAGGGGAGATCGTCGTGGGACATTCGTTATTAATTGGACTATGGCAAACAGGTAGTATACGGTTGGTTTATTATTTTAATTTTTTTTGCAGGAGATAGAGTATGGCAATTATGGTTAAATTAAGAATATTAAAATACTTTTTTTCTGGCTGTGTATTTTTTTTTTTAACCCTTTCACTACTATAGGATTAGTAATGATTAGGCGTCTTATTGACGCCTCTCCATTATTAACCGGGCTTAATGTCACCTTACAATACCAAGGTGACATTAACCCCTTATTACCCCATATCCTACGGCAACAGGGGAATGGGAAGAGAGGGGCTAAGTGCCGGAATTGGCGCATCTTACAGATGCGCCATTTCTGGGGTGGCTGGGGGCTGGTATTTGTAGCCAGGGGGGCCAATAACCATGGCCCCTCTCTAGGCTATGAATATCAGCCCACAGCTATCTGTGTAGCCTTTCTGGCTATAAAATATAGGGGTGGACCCCACCTTTTATGGGGGTCCCCGTAATTTAATAGCCATTAAAGGCTACACAGACAGCTGCGAGCAGATATTCATAGCCTAGAGAGGGGCCATGGGTATTACCCCCTTCCCAGGCTACAAATATTGGCCCCCGGCTGATGGCTTTCCCCTTCTTGCGCAGAAAATTGCGCGGGAGCCCACGCCATTTTCTTTCCCGTTTTTTTTTTATTAAATTAAATGCTTATTAATAAACATCGGCCTTGCTATTACATATCTACTAGATGGTGGCCCGATTCTAACGCATCGGGTATTCTAGAATATGTAGGTAGTTTATTTACAAAGCGGTGTTTAAATCTCGCTGCAATATCGCTGATTGATTGGTCGCAGCCAGCTGGGCGCGACCAGAGAAGCGTGGTTTAAATCTCACGCCAATTCGCGGCTAGACTGTGCCTGTCGCTGATTGGTCGCGCCAGCCGCCCCCGACCAATCAGCGACGCGGGATTTCCGTTATAGACAAATAGACCCTTAGACGGTTATTTATATAGATGGATAATCTATCTATCTATCTGTCGATATATTTATAGATAGATATATCTATAGATACATAGGTATACTAAACATCGGGCTTGGTATTATCCATCGTATCTTATCTATCTATCGATATATCTATCGATAGATATTTTTATAGATAGATAATAAGATACGATACGATAGATCTATCCATCTATCTGTCTGCGTAAACATTATTCTTCAATGGAGTATGTAAATGAAGAGGTTGGACAAGAGATGACATCACAAATAAATATATATATATATATATATATATATATATATATATATATATCTTTATTGAGCTTACAAAAACACACAAAAATGCGCATGAAAGACACATAAAAACGGTAATTAGTCCTTACCGGTAATTGTATTTCCAGGAATCCACCTGACAGCACCATTGGAGGACGTCCTTCTTATCCGCAGTGGGACAGGAACCACAAGTTAAAAGGACCCTCCCCACTCCACCCACCAGTGATTTTCTAAGTACCACATCTGGATGGATGCAAAAAAGAGAGTTTATTTACAATTACACACCAATGTTACATCACATTAGTCAGTAGTAAAAGTTTGCAGTGGGAGGGAACTAGTAGTGCTGTCAGGTGGATTCCTGGAAATACAATTACCGGTAAGAACTAATTACCGTTTTCCAGTCCGCCACCTGACAGCACCATTGGAGAATACCAAAGGATGTTTAGCTAGGGTGGGACTACTGCATGTAAGACTTTTCTACCAAAGGCTAATTGGTCTGATACGACATCTAATTTATAGTGTCTAGTAAAGGTAGAAAGACTAGTCCAAGTCGCCGCCCTACAGATTTGCTCAGCTGAGGCACCCCCCTTCTCTGCCCATGATGTAGAAATGGCTCGTGTTGAGTGGGCCCTAAGAGTGTCCGGGGGATCTTTCCCTTGGTTTGTATATGCTAGGCTAATCATGTTTTTAATCCACCTAGCAATGGTTGATTTTGCTGCCTTGCAACCCCTATTTGGACCACCGTATTGTATAAATAAGTTAGTGTCCTGTCTCCAGCTTTCTGTCGCCCCCAGGTATTTTAGAACAGTCTCCCTAACGTCAAGGTTATGGTAGACCCCTTCTTTTGCGTTTTTAGGGTGTTGGCAGAAAGAAGGAAGGATTATCTCCTGATTTATATTGGTAGATGATACTACTTTGGGGAGGAAAGCTGGGTTATGTTTGAAGACTATTCTGTCGTCAAAGATTTGAAGATATGGGTTCTGGATAGAAAGAGCCTGCATCTCCCCTAGCCTTTTAGCTGATGTGATGGCAATTAGGAAGGCGGTTTTAAAGGAGAGACTGGCTATGTCCATATCTTCTGACAGTAAGTAAGGGGTTTTACATAAAGTGTTAAGGACCAGGTTTAGGTCCCAAGGAGTTGATTTCCTCACAAGTGGCCTCATTCTCTGTGTGGCCCTGGAAAATCTCGCTATCCAGGGATGAGAGGCTAGTGATGTATCAAAAAATATACTAAGTGCTGCAATCTGTACTTTTAGAGTACTAGGCCGAAGGCCCTTGTCAAATCCGAGTTGCAGGAAATCTAGGATTTTAGGGATATCTGGTTTTGAAGTATCCACATGACCTTTTCCCAGAAAGGAACAATACCGCTTCCAGACCTTGTTGTAAATCGCCGAAGTCACCGGCTTTCTGCTTGCCTGGAGTGTGGTAATGACTTCCTCTGACAGGCCTCTGGATCTTAGGGTTTGCCGTTCAGGATCCAAGCAGATAGGTGCAGAGAGTCTGGATTCTTGTGGAACACCGGACCCTGAAGTAGAAGGTCCTGCCTGTTCGGTAGAAAGACTGGTTCTTCTGTTGACATCCTGGACAGTAGAGAAAACCAGCTTCTTTTCGGCCAAAAAGGAACCACCAGGATTACGGTTGCTCTCTCGTCTCGTATCTTCCTGAGTGTCTTCGGTATCAGAGGAAGAGGTGGAAATGCGTACAGGAGAGCTTCTCCCCAATACAGAGACAAGGCATCTACTCCTGTGGCTCCATCTAGAGGATTCAGAGAAAAAAAATGCTCTGCTCTTTGCGTTTGACCTGGTGGCAAAGAGGTCCACCTGAGGTGTGCCCCATTTCTGGCATAGACCGCTGAATACTTCCGGGTTCAGTTCCCACTCTCCGGGATGTACCGACTTTCGGCTCAAGAAATCTGCTCGCTGATTCTTGGCACCTTCCAGGTGAACTGCCGAGATGGATTTGACAGATCTTTCTGCCCACCTGAAAATCTGGTCTGCTAAGTGTTGCAGTGGTGGAGGTCTCGGACCTCCCTGGTGTCTCAGAAATGCCACTGCTGTGACATTGTCGGACAGTATTCTCACGTGTCTGTCCCGGACCAATGACTGGGCCTGGCCCAACACTTTCCAGATCGCATACAGCTCTCTGAAATTCGATGATCTTGCCGCAATCTGAGGAGTCCATTCTCCCTGGTAGTATGTTCTTCCTATATGACCGCCCCATCCATATTGACTGGCGTCTGTGGTAACCGTAACACAGGGATCGAGTACCCACGGTACTCCCTCTCTCAGGTTCCTCGGTGTGGTCCACCAGGTTAGGGATCTCTTCACCGACGGAGACACAAGCATCTTCCTCTCTAGGGAACTCAGTTTCCTGTTCCAGGATCCTAGGACTTCTCTTTGCAACTCCCGCGAGTGGAATTGTCTCCATTTCACACAGGGTATGCATGCTGTCATGAAGCCGAGTATCCTCATTGCCTCTCTTATGGAGGGGGTACTTCTGAATTGATGGATGTGCCTGATCAAGGCCTCTTGTCTGTCTTCTGGTAAAAAAGATGTTCTTAGATTGGAATCCAAGATCACCCCCAAAAATTTTATTCTGGAATTTGGGACCAGGCAGGACTTTTTCCAGTTCACAATCCACCCCAGCTCCTGTAGGATGGAAAGGGTGAAAGTGCAGTCTATCTTGAGGCGTTTCTGTGATTTCGCCATTATCAGGAAGTCGTCCAGGTATGGGACTATGGTCACATTCTGATTCCTCAGATAGGCCACCACTTCCGACATCAGCTTGGTAAAGATCCTGGGCGCTGAAGCAAGCCCGAAGGGGAGACATCTGAACTGAAAGTGATGTACAATCCCCCTGTTCATTATGGCAAACCTCAGGAATTTTTGGTAGGAGATGTGTATCGGGACATGATAGTATGCGTTGCTTAGGTCTAGGGTACACATTACCATGTCTTTGTCTATTAGAGGCGTCGTGGATCTTATAGATTCCATCCGGAATCTTTTGTACCGGACCCATTTGTTTAATGGTTTTAAATTTATAATCGTCCGGGAGTCCCCGGACGGTTTCTTTATTGAAAATAAATGGGAATAATGGCCTTCGCCTCTTTCTGAGATGGGAAATGGCACAATCGCTTCTAATTCCAACAGCTCCTGGATGTTTGCCCACATGGAGGAGTCGGAGAGCGGGCAAGGTCGGGCTACTACAAATCTTTCTGGGGGACTGCCGGAGAATTCTAATTTGTATCCCTGTGCAATTACCGGTAGAATCCAAGGATTCTGGGACACCTTCTGCCAACCCCCTAGAAATTTCTGTAATCGACCTCCCACCTTTATGTCATTTATTTGACTTTGGTGTACCTGCACTAGGGAAGATGGAGTCTCTACCTTTTCCACCCTTGGGATAAGACCACCTCCCAGTCTTCCCTTTCCCCTTGTAGTCTGTCCTCTGACCAGGTCGGGACCTACGAAAGGGCTGATATTTTTTGGTATTCTCCTCAGGGAAACCCTTCTTTTTATCTGAGGCCTTTTCTAGAATATCGTCTAGAATTGGCCCAAATACTTTATTTCCTGAGAATGGGATTCCACACAATTTATTTTTCGACTGGAGATCCCCCGACCAGGTCTTTAGCCATATGGCTCTTCTGGCCGCGTTAGACAGGGATTCGCTTCTAGCCACAAACCGTACAGATTCGGCAGAAGCGTCTGCCATAAAGCCTGTTGCGAGTTTGAGCAATGGCAATGATTTAAGGATAACGTCTCTGGAAGTCTTGGCTTTGAGGTGATCCTCTAAATCGTCAATCCATAAGTGCATTGACCGGGCTACGGAGGTTGCCGCTATATTGGCCCGTATTATTGCCGCGGAGGACTCCCAAGTTCTCCTTAGCAAACCGTCTGCTTTACGATCCATAGGATCTTTTAATGCGGAAGAGTCCTCAAATGGAATTGAGGTCTTCTTCGCCACCTTTGCTAGTGGGACATCGATCTTGGGAACTTCATCCCACACTTTAATGTCCTCAGGGTTGTAGGGCAGACGAAGTCTAAAGTCCCTTGGAATCACTAGCTTCTTCTCTGCTTCCTGCCACTCTTCCAGGATCATGGAACGGATGTGGTTGTTGACGGGGAAGACTTTTGTCACCTGGGCATGTAATCCGCCAAACATCTCGTCCTGGATCGAGGTTTCCTCTGGTGTATCTTGTAGCTGCATGGTGTTACGTACAGCATAAAGAAGTTCCTCTGTGTCTGCGGCGGAGAAGAGATATCTCTTCCCCTTGCCCACAGATCCGTCTCTTTCTTCCTGGTCAGAACCCTCCGAAACCTCACCCTCGGAGGAGGGGCTAGACTCCCTTGGCCTTTTCCGTGAAGTCTGCGGTTCTGACTGAGCCTGGGAAAGATTCAAGTTTGAGATAGAAGCCTGAACCTCCTGTCGAATCATGGTCCTCATGTTGGATAGTAGCGCCGTCTGCTCATCACCCACAATTTTGGATGTGCACGATCTGCACAATGGTTTCCGCCAATTTTCTGGAAACTTAGTGGCACAAATCGGGCATTTATTTTTCCCCTACTTTTTCCTTTCCATTGTGGGGATGGGAGGCTCAGCCTAGGGTAAATAGACATACGTGGCTGTAAGTAGAGGAGCAGGGGGGAGGGGTGGGCTTTGTGGTATGGCTTTTACATAGCCTACTCACGTGCCCCTGAAGCTGGTCAGTCCCCTCAGGTCTGGTAGTGTCCTTCATGAGGATAATAACACAATATAGCCGTGTACACCCTTGTCAGGATAGCCGGCGGGATAACGACCCCCATAATATGTTTATATAGGTTTTTACCTGGTTGATCCTGCCTCCTTACTGCGCCCCGCGCGGTCGACCATGCTGAAAGGGGCCTTCCTGAAGGCCGGCGCCGCCGCTGGTGTCCCCCGGTCCCATGCTCGCCGCGACCGGAAGTGACGCGGCCGTCGACCGGAAGTGACGCGGCCGCGTGTCCTGGAGCCGGCAGCGGCCGCCGCACAGAGAACCCTCGCCGAAAATGGCCGCGGCCGCATGCGGGAAAGGCGCCGCTCCAGCAGACAGCGCCCGGACCGAGAGCCCCAGCCTGGAGAAACAGACCTTGGCCCCAGGAGCAGCGCTACACTGGGGAGGTTGAGGGACCCCCCATCGCAGGTATCAGCCGCAGATATCTTGCGGCGGGGGAAGGGAAAGGCTGGGCCCCCCGATCCCCACCATCTGCACAGCACCGTCGGAGGCTACGTCTTGCAGTTCCTATCCGCAGTGGGACAGGAAAAACACTGGTGGGTGGAGTGGGGAGGGTCCTTTTAACTTGTGGTTCCTGTCCCACTGCGGATAAGAAGGACGTCCTCCAATGGTGCGGTCAGGTGGTGGTGGACTGGAAAAAAAACACATGAAGAACGCAGTTGACCTGCCAGTGACCTCAGGTGCAGATTTTACCTGCGTCAAATCCTGATGCAATCTTGAACGTGGAAACATACCCTTAAACATCATGAAAAACAATACTAAAATATAGACGCACTTATTAAAAGGTTTAAGGAAGTTCTCAGCATAGCAGACATGGGGCGCATATCTATTTGGGTTATATAACTACAACTAAAAATTCCATTCATTTAATCAGGGTAATGAAAGTAGAATTTCTTACATTACTACCGAAGGAAGAAAACATTAGAAAATCTCAGTCTATGACTAGAAAATACTGTATATACCAAAGATGATCATAATATCTATAAAGCCTACTATCTGATCTCCAAAATTACCTATAAAAAGCACATGTAGCAGCAACAATGAGGCACCGTGCAGTCAAGCCAGTGAGCGGTCAGTGAAGCATAGGAAGACGAGAGTGGGCAGAGCATGCAGCCATGGAGGCAGGGGCCTGGGAAGTGCTTAAGTGCTCTGGGAGTGTCCAAGCACCAAGTCTCACATATGATTTAAAACTGTAATTTTGTTCACAGTTATCCCCCATACAGCAATAGAGTTCCCATATAGCTTTACCGTTTAAGCTTTGAGGCAATCCCCAGAACATATGCTGTGAAGACCTAATAGGTGTGGGCTCAGAGACGGTACTTTATTATCTCTAGAACAGTTGATTCCTAACCCTCATCATGTCTGCTAAAGTGGTCGCTGGCTCCATTCACTTGTATGGAAGTGAGGAAAAACTTGCTTGTATAACTGGAAACCAATTAATACACTTGTTCAGCTAACTCCCATAGGAGTGGGATACAGAGAGCCTACTCGTGAAGGGCCATCTCACCATTCATGCTCTGCATGGATGTGGTGGCCAGTAGCCATCTCACTAGGTGGTACTAGGATCAGTGGACACTCATTTAAAAATAGGTATGGGGTCCAGAAGTGGGACCTGCATCTATCTAATTGCCCAGAAAAAACGTATCATTCTAAACAAGGAAAAATGTAACCCTTGAGTTTTTAGCAATTAACTCACCATGGATGATAACTACAGGTATTCCTTCCTCTTCGCACTTCTGCTCAACCATCACACAAGTCTCTTCAGCCTCTGCTGTGACCTCAACTGTAACTTCAGTGAAATCTGAAACCTGGAAAAAGAAAAAGAAACAAAAAAAATAACGTGGTTGCATAAATATGAACACCATTAACCTAATACTTTGTTTAAATACCCTTTGAGTTTATGACAACATTCAGTCTTTTTGGGTTGAAGTCTCACAGCACTGCACATCTTAAATTAGCAATCTTTGACCACTTTGCAGTAGCACTCCAAATCTGTTAGATTCCGTGGGCATCTCCTGTGTACACCGCACTGCTCAGGGCACCCACAGATTTTCTATTCTTGGTCTGGGCCTGTCCAATTTGATCTTCTGGTGAGGCCATTCTTTTGTTGATTTGGAGGTATGCTCAGGTTCATTGTCATGCTGAAAGATGAAATTCTTCTTGATCTTCAGCTTTTTACCAGAGGCCTAAAGGTATTGTTGCAAAATTAACTGATACTTGGACCTACTCCTAAATCCCACCATTTTAACTACAGTCCCAGTTACAGCTTTCAAAAAAAAATAAAAAATGCCCCAAAGCAAAATGCTACCTCCACTATGCTTCACTGTGGGTATGTGGTGTTCGTTTGGTGAAGCTCAGTGTTGGCTTTGCCCCAAAAATACCTTTTGTAATTACAGCCAAAAAGCTCAACCATGGTCTCATCAGACCATAACAAGTTTTTTCCACATGCTTTTGGCAGACTTGATGTAGGTTTTGACAAAACAGACAAAAGTTGGACTTTTTTTCTTTTGTAAGAAAAGGCTTCTGTCTTGCCACCACAAAGTCAAACATTTGAAGAATAAGGAAAATTGTAGTCACATGCAAAACACAACCAGTATTCTCTGTAGCTTCTTTAATGTTACTGTAGGACTCTTGGGAGACCAATTTTCTTGTTTTTTTTCCCTCAATTTTTGAGGGATGTCCAGTTCTAGGTCACTGATGTGTCAAATTTAAGACATTCCCTGATGACCATCTTTACTGTGTTCCAAGCTAGATGTAATGCCTTGAAAACTTTTTGTACCCTTCTCCTGACTGGTAATAATGAGATCATTTTGCAGTGTTAGCTGGTTACAGCCCATATTTAGCTATAAAATGCAACTAAGAAAATGTCTGGAACCTCCTACTAGAACAGCTAAACTTTATACGTGGGTCATCAAAATCACTGTAAATGTTGGCAGCTGTGTGCTGACTACTATTTACCTTGAGTATAAAAGTGATCGGCTAAGTCCGAACACAACTATATCACCAATTATAAGCTGGCATTCAATTACGCAACCACATTTTAGTTATTTTCTCCCTCAAATACTTATTTCACTCTGTCTCAATTGCATTGTACAGATTATGGGCGACATTAAAAAGGTGAAAACATTCTGAAGTGACTCTTCTTGGTGTAATCTGTTGTTTATTTATTACATGACAAACCTGTTTTTTTTAAACACAAGTGTGTAGATTTTGTGTCTCTCGTATATATAGTATGGTACATACACAAAGTACTTTCCAAAAGTTTTAGACAAGTGTGGAAAAATGCTAGAAAGAATTATTTAAAAAAATAAAATAAAATGTAATTTACAAAATGAATAAACACAAGAAAATTTAAATAAAATCAATACTTGGTGTGATCGTCCTTTGCCTGCAAAATAGCATCTATTCTTCAATGTAAACATGCACACAGTTTTTAAAGAAACTCAGCAAAGGGATTATTCCAAACATCTTGGAGAACTAAACGCAGGTCTTCTATGGATGAAGGCTTGCATAAATCATTTTGTAGTTTCATGTAATCCCAGACAGATTATGTTGAGATCATGGCTCTGTGGGGCAATATCATCACTTCCAGGACTCCACCTTGTTCTTCTTTATGCTGAAAATAGTTGTCAATGACATTGGTTGTGTTTGGGGTTGTTGTCTTGATTCAGAATACATTTGGAGCAGACACCTCCCTGAGGTTATTGCATGACAGATAAGAACCGAGGACACCATTAATCCAGACCAAACCACTATCCCACCCACCAAGTCCTATTACAGAAATGCAGCAACAAATATTCAGTCTTTAAATCTAAGATATGCAATGACATGGCATTGAATGAATTGTAAAAGGTACACACAGTTTTAATCCTTCATACAAAAAAAAAAAATGAAGTGAGACATGAGATGTATCTACCTTATGATCCCGTCCGAAACAGAGATTTTCCTCTAGATAATCCTGGGTAGACATGGCAAAGGGAGACCTCATTTTGGTTCCATCTGTAGGACACACAGTGACTGAATACATTATGTATTTGTGATTATCAGATAATGGAGAGAGCTAGGTAACCCTCCAGACCATAAAAAAAACCTTCTCTTACCTAGTAGTGAGAGGGGATGGTGATCTTCCATGATTAAATACTTGTACAGACTCTTTTTTCCTTCTACGTACTCCCACTCCTCCATGGAGAAATGGACAGTGACATCATCGCATCTTATAGGAACCTGACACACAATGATAGTGTAATAACACCGGAGATATCACGCAGAATCCCTCTGCTGCTATCATATGTGATGAACCTGCATTTTGGCACCCCGCCCGACCTCACTATTACATCAGCGAGATCAATTGGTATGGTCTCCTCACATGCACCAACGTGAAGTTCTGCACCCCTTGGGGACATGCATGGTCAGCTTGGTGAAGTTTTACACACACGCACGCACACCTCTTGTACACACAAGTCCAGGGTGGCACAGGAGTGAGTGGATATGGCCCACGCAGTCACTGACGTGGCATCACACTTGCTAACAACCCCAACAGGCTGAGAGGTCCCTTTCAGTAGCACCAGCTAAACAAGAGGGCTGCTAATCTTGTATGACTACCTCCAGTTCCTCGTTAGATATAAGCCCGGTCCGTTAACGGGATTACATCGGGCAAGAAACCAGCCCCAGTAGCATGGAATATTAAAATGAGAAACGGACGTGTGGATTCGTAGATCCGACATAAAAGAGCAACCCAACATTTAAATATATAATTAATCGCCTTAAGGGCACATTAAACAATACACTGTATTCATAATGGTTACACAAATACAACTGTCATATATGCAAATACAGATAGTGGTAGGACAAAAGATATAAGCATAAATGCCAATTATTGGGTGATGTTAGAGCATGGGTGCGCTGGGCCACAAGAGGGCATGGGCTGCCAGCTGGCTCCTAGGTCCTCCAAAAGAACGTTACTCAACGCAATCCCCACTGTGTCAAAGTGGACAGCATGCATAACCGAGCAAACGCATGACCTTACACTAGTCTTTATCCGCTTTGGGTCACTCCTCTTATGCCTTCTGGGTGAACCTAAATCCCCTCCCCTTGTCTCTGCAGCTGAAAACTCCAAAACCTATGAAAGATCATTACACCTTTCTGGATGGTACTAGTGTATCCATCAGATACAGTTGGGTCCCTGCTACGTGTGGGCACCAAACAAGCTTTCGCTACCTGGATTTTACTAGATGTTCTATGTATCCCCATACCCTGAGAGCTAGAACAGGTCGAGACCCAGACGGGGGATCTGGGGATCTCGGAAATATACACGATGTACAGCTAGAACGAATAGTATCTCCATAACTTTAGGGAATCATAGCTGATTCAACAAAACAATTTAGCTGCATAGTATCCACATGGCAAGCAAGCCTTTTGTTCTGAGTTAAGCTGGCTCAAGGTGAGAGATCTGTTACAACCTTTGAGGCTTGGCCCATCTGCTGCTATCACTATCTAAACACTGAAGGAAGTCTAGATGTGTTCAGTTACAACTGCACACTGAAGGGGGGGGGGTTAAAATCCAATGCCACATAGGATACAAAGGATTGGCATGAAATTATATCTCCAATATTCTCTACAGGCATCATCACTCGGGCCACAAGTCTTGTGCAGAAGATTGAGGACAGAAAGTGTTGCTGATGAACATGGGCACAATTGCAATAAATAGTCTATTGGTTTACGGACAAGAGTCTTCATTAAATCTAATAAAGGCAGCAATCCTGCACTGAATCAAGTAACTGATGTAAAATTCTGCTAATATGGATTTTAACCATATTCATCAGTACCGTAGAACTATCTGACCTACATCTTCTGTAGCAGTACAACGAAATGATAAGTCATCATCCAGACACATTAACTCCTGTGTTACTACTTAATGTTTCAGTATTCCCAGCAGTGCTCACCTCTCCAGTCAGCAGCTCAATCATCTTGTTGGTGAGGTCCAGGATCTTCTGCTCATTGTTCTTCACAGATATTAAGGAATCAGGTGGAGGCTCTATGATGGGGTCCTGGAATCTGCTCCATCCTTTACTATGACTAGAGGTGTTCTTCACAACAATATAATCCTTCAAGAAAAGCGGAACATCACTATGCAGGGGCTCAGACAGACACTCTTCATATCAGTAAGTTAGGTCGGGTCTCCCTGATGGAACTCCCCCAAGGACATTCCCAGAAAAACAAATTCCTTCCAGGATTTTAGTTTTGTTCCAACCCAAAGGCTATGGCAGGTGACATTAACATAAGTTCACCCTTACCTCTCCAGTCAGCAGGTAGATAATCTCCAAGGTAATATTGAATATTGTTTCAGTTATTTTTGCCCTTTCCTTGTCCATCCTCTGTGGATCAGTCACAACAAGAGCCATTGTCTTGTGGAGGAGATCATATGGAGACTATACTGTAAGAGTATTGCCTGTACAAAGAGGAATGATTATACATTTGATGTTAGTTGTAATGAATAAGAAAGTATACATTAAGAAATAATCTTATCAATGGTGCCAATGAGCAAGAAAAAAAAAATTATTCCTTTAACCCCTTTGAGACAAAGCCTGTTTTCACCTTAAAGGGAACCTGTTCCCCCCAAAATCGAAGGTGAGCTAAGCCCACTGGCATCAGGGGCTTATCTACAGCATTCCAGAATGCTGTAGATAAGTCCCCGATGTAACCTGAAAGATGAGAAAAAGAGGTTAGATTATACTCACCCAGGGGCGGTCCCGCTGCGGTCCGGTCCGATGGGCGTCACGGTCCGGTCCGAGGCCTCCCATCTTCTTAAGAGGATGTTCTCTTTATGTCTTCATGCTGCGGCTCCGACGCAGGCGTACTTTGTCTGCTCTGTTGAGGGCAGTACTGCAGTGCGCAGGGAAAGGTCAGAGAGGCACGGCGCCTGCGCACTGCAGTACTTTGCTCTGCCCTCAACAGGGCAGACAAAGTACGCCTGCGCCGGAGCGTGAAGAGCAGAAGAGGATGTCATCCTATGAAGATAGGAGGCCCCGGACCGGACCGAGACGCCCATCGGATCGGACCGCCTGCCCAGATTGGTATAATCTAACCTCTTTTTCTCATCTTTCCGGATACATCAGGGGCTCATCTACAGCATTCCAGAATGCTGCAGATAAGCCCCTGATGCCGGTGGGCTTAGCTCATCTTCGATTTTGGGGGTGACAGGTTCCCTTTAATTACCAGGCCAATTTTTACAATTCTGACCACTGTTTTATGAGGTCATAACTCTGGAGCACTACAACGGATCCCGGTGATTCTGACATGGTTTTCTCGTGACATATTGTACTTTACGATGGTGGTAAAATTTCTTCAATATGATTTGCGTTTATTTGTAAAAAAAAAAACACACAAAAAAAAAAAACGGAAATTTGGGTAAAATTTTGAAAATTTCGCAATTTTCAAACTTAATTTTTATGCCCTTAAATCAGGGCATCTTATCGCACAAAATAATTAATAAATAACATTTCCCACACGTCTACTTTACATCAGCACAATTTTGGAAACAATTCGATTTCTAATTTTTACAACAAAATTTGCATTTTTTTTTTTTTTTTTTAAGGGACCACCTCACACTTGAAGTGACTTTGAGGGGCCTATATGACAGAAAATACCCCAAAATGACACCATTCTAAAAACTGCACCCCTAAAGGTACTCAAAACCACATTCAAGAAGTTTATGAACCTTTCAGTACATTTTGTCCAGCCTGTGCTTCTGGAGACTTGCACTTTTAAATTAGGCGGGCTCTCATCACTACAGACATGCCAAACATGTGGGAGCTAAATGTTGTTTAGGCACAATGGGGCTCAGAAGGGAGGGGGCATTTGTATTTGGGAGAGGAGAATTTGCAGAATTTCTTTTGGCGGGTGATGGAAGGTTTTCAGAATTTGTATTAGTCTAAGCCTGATGAAGGGACATGCGTAGTCTCGAAAGATTGCAATTTGTTACCATCTTATCAGTTAGGCTGGGGTCACACTAGCGTATTACATTCGATGCGAGAGCATCGGATGCGATATGCTAATGACCCTCGGCTCCTGCTCTGCTGCGAGTGTCATGCGTCTGTGCTCCGATTCTCTCGCACAGAGCAGATCGGAGCACAGCTGCGGAGGAGGCGGAGAAATGAATTTCTCCCTCTGCTCCATTGCTGGGGTCCGCTTATAACGCACATCACTTGGATGATATCTGAGTGATGTGCGCTGTCTCACTCGCACCCATAGGCTCATATGGGTGCTAGTGAGCCCAGAGTTTTCCTCGGTCCGAGACAATCGCAGCATGCCTCCATCTGCCCAGCTGTCTGGGTGTTATGTTTGACTCCGATCTCTCCTTCACCTCCCACATACAATCTCTTGCCCGCTCGTGCCGCTTACACCTAAAAAAAAACATCTCTAGAACCCGCCCTTTTCTCACCATAGAAACAACAAAAACCCTCACTGTCGCCTTGATCCACTCCTGCTTGGACTACTGCAATGCTCTATTAATTGGCCTCCCCCGTTACTAGACTTTCTCCTCTCCAGTCCATTCTTAATGCGGCAGACAGGGTCATCTACCTGGCTAATCAGTACTCAGATGCGTCCGCTCTTCACCAGTCGTTACACTGGCTGCCCATTCATTACAGGATACAATTCAAAGTACTTGTTCTCACCCACAAAGCTCTCCACAGTGCGGCACCCCCTTACATCTCTTTCCTCATTTCTGTCTATCGGTCTAACCTCTGCACTAATCCGTACCTCCCACTCCCGACTCCAAGACTTCTCCCGTGCTGCTCCAATCCTCTACCCAAAGAAAATAGGAGCAGCCACAACTTGCATAGCTTTAGGCGCTCCCTCAAAACACATTTGTTCAGAGCGGCCTACCACATTCCCTAATCAAAGTCATTTTATGTTTGTGTGTGTGTAGCCCATTCAATACTTCCATCTATCCCCCACCCCCTGAAGATGGCTGGACCATCATTGTAAACACATCATTGTAAAAACACACCTGTACTTTGTATCTCCCCCACCTCACTGTAGATTTTAAGCTCACAAGCAGGGTTGTTTTATTTTGCTTTAATCATATTATTGAAAACACTTACTTATGACTGTTGTGTTTGAAACGGTTTAACTGTAAAGCACTGCAGAATATATTGGCGCTAAATAAATATTATTATTATCTCCTGTAACGCAGTACTAGTACGGCGAAGGTCGCGAAGGGGTTAAATAGAATTTTATTAACCCCTTCGCCCAGAAGCCTGTTTTCACTTCCTGACCAGGCCAAATTTCACATTTTGGACCACTGTCAATTTATGTGGGAATAACTCTGGAACGCTTCAACGTGTCCCAATCATTCAGAGATTTTTTTCAAGACACATTGTACTTTAGGTTAGTGGTACATTTAAGTTGAAATTTTTTTAGATTTATTGGTGAAATTAACGGAATTTAGGCAAAAAATTTGAAATTTTCAAACTTTCAATTTTTATATCCTTAAAGGGCCACTGTCACCCCCTCCAGCCGTTATAAACTAAAAGAGCCACCTTGTGCAGCAGTAATGCTGCAGTCTAACAAGGTGGCTCTTTTAGTTTTTGATTCCGTTATTCCCTCAATAAAGCGTTTTAAAATTTGCCCTAACTACCTGTCTGCAGACCTGGAGGCGGTCCGAAGCCTCCCCTGTGAATCTCCCAACGGCCGTCACTCATCTCTTCTGGGGCGATGGTCGCCGCTCCCTTCGCGCTGTTTCTTCTTAAATCCGGCGCCTGCGCTGTGCATGCCTACCTGGGGCAGGCGCAGTCTTCATTGTCCGTCATAGGTCAGATGCAGGGTGCCTGACTGCGCCTGTGCGGGCAGTGCGGCCACCCTGTTGCTGAATCCCCGCCCCGCACTGTGTTATTCATTATGCACAGGGCCGGACTGGCCATAGGGCACTTCTGGCAAATGCCAGAAGGGCCGGTGCCAGTGGTGGGCCGCTCAATCCGCCGCCCCCGCCGTCGCATTCAACTATACCGGCGTATAGACGCCGGTACAGTTGAATGCAATGATGGAGGAGAGAGCGTCTACAGACGCTCCTCTCCCATCATTCCCCGCTCTGCCTCTGACACTGCGGGTGCGCGATGATGTCATATCATCGCGCACCTGCTGTGTCCCGTGCAGACTGCAGCTGCTGAGACAGGAGCAGGAACCAGGAAGCAACGCTGGGCACGAGGAGAGGTGAGGAGAGTTTTTTTTTTTTCTGGACTGTGGGGCCATTCTCGGAGGAGGTGAGGGGAGGAAGAGAAGAGATGTGGGCTGTATATAGTTCTCTGTGGGCTGTGCTCTGTGCTGTATACTACTGTGGGCTGTATATAGTTCTCTGTGGGCTGTGCTGTATACTGCTGTGGGCTGTATATAGTTCTCTGTGGGCTGTGCTGTATACTACTGTGCTATATATAGTTCTCTGTGGGCTGTGCTCTGTGCTGTATACTACTGTGGGCTGTATATAGTTCTCTGTGGGCTGTGCTCTGTGCTGTATACTACTGTGGGCTGTATAATTCTCTGTGGGCTGTGCTCTGTGCTGTATACTACTGTGGGCTGTATATAGTTCTCTGTGGGCTGTGCTCTGTGCTGTATACTGCTGTGGGCTGTATATAGTTCTCTGTGGGCTGTGCTCTGTGCTGTATACTCCTGTGGGCTGTATATAGTTCTCTGTGGGCTGTGCTCTGTGCTGTATACTCCTGTGGGCTGTATATAGTTCTCTGTGGGCTGTGCTGTATACTGCTGTGGGCTGTATATAGTTCTCTGTGGGCTGTGCTCTGTGCTGTATACTGCTGTGGGCTGTATATAGTTCTCTGTGGGCTGTGCTCTGTGCTGTATACTACTGTGGGCTGTATATAGTTCTCTGTGGGCTGTGCTCTGTGCTGTATACTGCTGTGGGCTCTATATAGTTCTCTGTGGGCTGTGCTGTATACTACTGTGGGCTGTATATAGTTCTCTGTGGGCTGTGCTCTGTGCTGTATACTGCTGTGGGCTGTATATAGCTCTCTGTGGGCTGTGCTCTGTGCTGTATACTACTGTGTGCTCTGTGCTATATATAGTTCTCTGTGGGCTGTGCTCTGTGCTGTATACTGCTGTGGGCTGTATATAGTTCTCTGTGGGCTGTGCTCTGTGCTGTATACTACTGTGTGCTGTATATAGTACTCTGTGGGCTGTGCTGTATATAGTACTCTGTGGGCTGTGCTGTATATAGTACTCTGTGGGCTGTGCTGTATATAGTACTCTGTGGGCTGTGCTGTATATAGTACTCTGTGGGCTGTGCTGTATATAGTACTCTGTGGGCTGTGCTGTATATAGTACTCTGTGGGCTGTGCTGTATATAGTACTCTGTGGGCTGTGCTGTATATAGTTCTCTGTGGGCTGTGCTGTATATAGTTCTCTGTGGGCTGTGCTGTATATAGTTCTCTGTGGGCTGTGCTGTATATAGTTCTCTGTGGGCTGTGCTGTATATAGTTCTCTGTGGGCTGTGCTGTATATAGTTCTCTGTGGGCTGTGCTGTATATATTACTTTGTGGGCTGTGCTGTATATATTACTTTGTGGGCTGTGCTGTATATATTACTCTGTGGGCTGTGCTGTATACTACTGTGTGGACTGTGCTGTATACTTCTACGTGGGCTGTGCTGTATACTACTGTGTGGTCTGTGCTGTATACTACTGTGTGGTCTGCTGAATACTGCTGTGTGGGCTGTGTTATCTACTACGCGAGCTGTGCTATAGTATGCAGGCTGTGTTGTATACTATGCGGTTTGTGCTATATAATATGCGGGCTTTGCTATATACTATGGGGAGTATATTATATTCTATGGGGGAGGCCATGTTATGTACTATGTGGCTGTGTTATATACTATTGTGGGGGTATATTATATTCTATGGGGGAGGCTGCGTTATATACTATGGGGGGCTGCATTATATTCTATGGGGGGCTACATTATATATTATGGGGAGGTGGGCTGTATTATATTCTATGGGGGTTACATACTCCGGGGTGGCTGCATTATACTCTGTGGGGTGGCTGCATTATACTCTGTGGGGTGGCTGCATTATACTCTGTGGGGTGGCTGCATTATACTCTGGGGTGGCTGCATTATACTCTGGGGTGGCTGCATTATACTATATGTGGGCTGCATTATACTGTATCGAGGACTATGGGGAATACGTTATACTATATGAAGAACTATGGGGTGCATTATACTATGGGAAGTGAATTGTACTACATGGATGACTGTGGCGGTGCATTATACTATATGGAGCACTATGAGGATTGTATTATGCTATATGGAGGACTATGAGGATTGTATTATGCTATATGGAGGACTATGAGGAGTGTATTATACTATGTGGAGGACTGAGCAGTGTATTTTAATATATGGAGGACTATAGGGAGGGTATTATACTATATGGAGGACTATGGAGCACATTATAATATATGGAGGACTATGGGGTGTATTTTACTAAACAAGTAAAATGCTGCATATTCGGATTGTTTTTGCTGGAACAAAAAGCCTGGTTGTCAGCAGCACATTGCCAGTGTAAACTGTAGATGTGCTGCTGAAAACATGATACTGTATGGTGATCTATTAGTGATCGTTCTGTCTCATTATTCCTCAGCTGGTGGAAAGAGGCCGGGAAACAAGCGTTGAACAACTTCAGTATTGTCGATCAAACTCATTTAGCGGCCTGAACTCAGCGCACGTAAATACAACAGAAAGGCTTCTGTGTGATGTGCAATATGTTAGCATTTGGGGACCCATTTTAAACTTTGCCTAGGGCCCCACTTTGCCTAAAACCAGCCCTGCCTACAAGTGTACAAAGATATTATACAGTCACCATGTGACAAGTGGGCCTGTGTAACTTCAAATGCCAGGGCTGAATTTTAGTCCCAGTCCGGCCCTGATTATGCACAGTGCGGGGCTGGGGTTCCTGGGCATGCGCACTGCGCTGTTCAGACGGTCCCCCGCCTTCCAGCGTTGCCGTAATATACAGTAATCCTTGCCAGCGTTTGGAATGAAGCAGCCGCAAATAACAACGCTGGAAGGCGGGGGAGCGTATGAGCTGGGGGAGCATGAAGACAATGAAGACTGCGCCTGCCCCAGGCAGGCACGCACAGCGCAGGCGCCGGATTTAAGAAGAAACAGCGCGAAGGGGGCGGCGACCACATCCCCAGAAGAGATGAGTGACGGCCGTTGGGAGATTCACAGAGGAGGCTTCGGACCGCCTCCAGGTCTGCAGACAGGTAGTTAGGGCAAATTTTAAAACGCTTTATTGAGGGAATAACGGAATCAAAAACTAAAAGAGCCACCTTGTTAGACTGCAGCATTACTGCTGCACAAGGTGGCTCTTTTAGTTTATAACGGCTGGAGACCCCGGGGTGACAGTGGCCCTTTAAGCTAGTTAGTCATGCTGTACAAAATTATTTACAAATAACATTTACCATGTTTTCTTTACATCAGCATTATTTTTTTTAAAAACTTCATTTGTTAGGAAGTTAGAAGGGTTAAAAGTTGATTGTTGGAAAATGAGAAATTACCAAAATTTACAAAACCCATTTTTTTTTTTTTTTTTTTTAAACCCAAAGAAGGCAATGGGAATGGAAGTCAGCTCACCACATCCAGGAGAACCTTACTGTATCAGGTGAAGTCGCACAGAGTCATCGCAATCCAGGACGTGGAAAGAAATCAAAGATGAAGGAGGTCCCTCCAGCAGCAAATATCCACTATATAAATTTATGATCTGGTTTGAATAATAAAAAAAATATAATAATAATAATAATAATAATAATAATAAATTGCCTTTTATTATCTCAACACAAGAAATATAAAAACTGGCCAAGTAGGAGAATGACATGTATAGAAACCGACGCGTTTCAGCGAAGTGCCTTAATATTTAAGGCACTTCGCTGAAACGTGTCGGTTTCTATACATGCCATCCTATTAGGTGGCCGGTTTTTATATTTCTTGTGTTGAGACAATAAAAGGCAATTTTTAATTTTTCTTCATTATTCCAACCAGATCATCACATATATACGATATAATATTTTTCTGTATTTTCATGACTATGAAAATTGTACATTCACACTGAAGGCATCAAAACTATGAATTAACACATGTGGAATTATATACTTAACAAAAAAGTGTGAAACAACTGAAAATATGTCTTATATTCTAGGTTCTTCAAAGTAGCCACCTTTTGCTTTGATGACTGATTTGCACACTCTTGGCCTTCTCTTGATGAGCTTCAAGAGGTAGTCACCGGGAATGGTTTTCACTTCACGGGTGTGCCATGTCAGGTTTAATAAGTGGGATTTCTTGCCTTATAAATGGGGTTGGGACCATCAGTTGTGTTGTGCAGAAGTCTGGTGGATACACAGCTGATAGTCCTACTGAATAGACTGTTAGAATTTGTATTATGGCAAGAAAAAAGCAGCTAAGTAAAGAAAAACGAGTGGCCATCATTACTTTAAGAAATTAAGGTCAGTCAGTCCGAAAAATTGGGAAAACTTTGAAAGTGTCCCAAAGTGCAGTGGCAAAAACCATCAAGCGCTACAAAGAAACTGGCTCACATGAGGACCGCCCCAGGAAAGGAAGACCAAGCGTCACCTCTGCTTCTGAGGATAAGTTTATCAGAGTCATCAGCCTCAGAAATCGCAGGTTAACAGCAGCTCAGATTAGAGACCAGGTCAATGCCACACAGAGTTCTAGCAGCAGACATCTCTACAACATCTGTTAAGAGGAGACTTTGTGCAGCAGGCCTTCATGGTAAAATAGCTGCTAGGAAACCACTGCAACAAGCAGAAGAGACTTGTTTGGGCTAAAGAACACAAGGAATGGACATTCTGATGGTCTGATGAGTCCAAATTTGAGATCTTTGGTTCCAACCACCGTGTCTTTGTGTGACGCAGAAAAGGTGAACGGATGGACTCTATATGCCTGGTTCCCACCGTGAAGCATGGAGGAGGAGGAGGAGGTGGTGTGAGGTGTGGGGGTGCTGTTGGGGATTTATTCAAAATTGAAGGCATACTGAACCAGCATGGCTACCACAGCATCTTGCAGCGGCATGGTATTCCATCCGGTTTGCATTTAGTTGGACCATCATTTATTTTTTAACAGGACACTGACCCCAAACACATCTCTAGGCTGTGTAAGGGCTATTTGACCAAGAAGGAGAGTGATGGGGTGCTACGACATATGACCTGGCCTCCAGTCACCAGACCTAAACCCAATCGAGATGGTTTGGAGTGAGCTGGACTGCAGAGTGAAGGCAAAAGGGCCAACAAGTTCTAAGCATTTCTGGGAACTTCTTCAAGATTGTTGGAAGACCATTCCAGGTGACTACCTCTTGAAGCTCATCAAGAGAATGCCAAGAGTGTGCAAAGCAGTCATCAAAGCAAAAGGTGGCTACTTTGAAGAACCTAGAATCTAAGACATAAAAAAAGTGTGAAACAGCTGAAATTAAGTATATAATTCCACATGTGTTAATTCATAGTTTTGATACCTTCAGTGTGAATTTACAATTTTTATAGTCATGAAAATACAGAAAAATCTTTAAATGAGAAGGTGTGTCCAAACTTATGGTCTGATCTACTAAAAATTATATATATATTTTTTTTAAGGGGCCACATCACGTTTGAAGGACTTTGAGGGGACCATGACAGAAAGTACCCAAAAGTGACCATCATAAAATCTGCATCCCTTAAAGCGCTTAAGCCCACATTTAAGAAGTGTATTAACCTTTTAGGTGCTTTACTGTATTAATTCCTGTGTGGAAGGAAACAAATGAACATTTTAATTTTTCTCACAAATGTTCATTTAGCCCCAAAATTTGCATTTTTGCAAGGGTAACAGGAGAAGAAAAACAGTACAATTTATTTTGCAATTCCTTCTGAGTAGGTAGGTATCTCATAAGTCATAAGCAGCGGAAAACCACTTTTGGAGCACATAGCAGGGCTTGGAAGAGAAGGAGCACAAATTGACTTTTTGAGCACTAAATTGGCTGTAATCTATAGCAGATGCCATATTGCGCTTGCAGAGTTCCTGATGTGCTCAAACAGAGGAAATCCCCCACATGTGACCCCATTTTGGAAACTACATCCATCAAGGAATTTATCTAGAGGTGTGGTGAGCACCTTGAACCCACAGATGTGTCACAGAATTTTATAATGTGGAGCAGTAAAAATAAAAAAAAAATACATTTTTCTAGCAAAAATGTTGCTTCAGCCCCAAATCTTTCACTTTCACAAGGGTAAGAGGAGAACATGTACCATACAATTTGTTGTGCGATTTGTCCTGAGTACACAAATACCCCATATGTTGTGGAAAACTACTGTTTGGGAGCATGGCAGGGCTTGGAAGGGAAGAACAAGCAATTGAATTATGGAGCGTAATTTTGGCTGGAACAGATTGTGGATGCCCCTGATGTGCCAAAACAGCAGACACCCCCACAAGTAACCTCTATTTTGAAACTACACCTCTTGAGGAATTCATCGAGGGGTGTAGTGAGCGATTCACAGAATTGTATAACATTGGGCTGAGTCAATGCAAAATTACCATCCTATCCTCTAAAATGTTACTTGGCCCCAAGTTTTCAAAAGGGATAATAATAGGACAAAATGTTACACAATTTCTCCTGAATACGCCAATAATACCTAATAATTGCTTTTGAGGCGCAGGACAAAGCTCAGAAGCGCCATATTGTACTGCAGATCTTACAGGAATGGTTTGTGATTGCCATGTCAAATAGGCAGAGACCCTAAGGTGTCAGAAGAGCAGAACCCCCCATAAGTGACCCCATTATATTCATGCAGTGATCATATTGACACCATGGATGTGTCATAATTTTATTCCATTGGTCGGCAAAAAAATATATGAAAAAAATAAAATAGTAAATTACATTTTTACCACAGAAAAAATGTTTTAGCCACAGATTTTACATTGTTACAAGAGGAGATGGGTAAAAATGGCACCAAAACTTGTCCCACAATTTCTGCTGAACATGGCACTACCCCATATCTGGCTGTACAGTACTGCTTAGCCACATGGGAGGAAAAATTGTAGTTACTTACCGATAACGGTATTTCTCTGATCCCATGATGGCACCACGGAGAGAGGGGTCCGCCCCCAGGGACAGGAAACCTACAGGTGAAAAAGGGCGTACCTCTCTCCCACATCAGTTGGTTTACAGAGCCTTATACAGAACTTCAGCTGCAACTTAATATTTACACAAATTAAGCTTAACAATTTTAACTTAACAGAGGCACCGTGACTAAACTAATTATCAATATTATTATTATGTGCACACCTGTGTGTGAAAAGGGGAGGGAATATACGGGTGCCATCATGGGATCAGAGAAATACCGTTATCGGTAAGTAACTACAATTTTCTCTATCCCCATGATGGCACCACGGAGAGATTTACATAGATTGTAACTTTTTAGGGAGGGACCACTGCCTCTAGAACCCTTCGACCAAAGGTGAGATCAGAGGAGGTCAAGTCTAAGCGGTAGTGTCATGATTCTCAATGGCAAGAGAACATAGCCCAGCATATATAAAGAACTAGCTCTTGGAAGATGGAATCTAAAACTGACCATGAACTAAACCTGCCGCACAACTAACAGTAGCCGGGTGGCGTGCCTACGTTTTATCCCTAGACGCCCAGCGCCAGCCGGAGGACTACCTAATGCTAGCAGAGGAAAATACAGTCCTGGCTCACCTCTAGAGAAATTTCCCCAAAAGGCAGACAGAGGCCCCCACATATATTGGCGGTGATTTTAGATGAAGATGACAAACGTAGTATGAAAATAGGTTTAGCAAAATCGAGGTCCGCTTACTAGATAGCAGGAAGACAGAAAGGGAACTTTCATGGTCAGCTGAAAACCCTATCAAAACACCATCCTGAAATTACTTTAAGACTCTAGTATTAACTCATAACACCAGAGTGGCAATTTCAGTTCACAAGAGCTTTCCAGACACAGAAACGAAACAACAGCTGTGAACTGGAACAAAATACAAGAAACAAACAAGGACAAAAGTCCAACTTAGCTGGAAGTTGTCTAGAAGCAGGAACATGCACAGAAAGGCTTCTGATTACATTGTTGACCGGCATGGAACTAACAGAGGAGCAAGGTTAAATAGCGACTCCCACATCCTGATAAGAACAGGTGAACAGAGGGGATGATGCACACAAGTTCAATTCCACCAGTGGCCACCGGGGGAGCCCAGAATCCAATTTCATAACACGGTAGTGTTTGAAAAATGTAGACTGGGAAGACCAAGTGGCCGCTCTACATATCTGTTGTATTGAAGCGCCAGCTCTTTCCGCCCAGGATGATGCTACTGCTCTGGTCGAGTGCGCTTTTATATTCTCCGGGATGGCCGCCCCGCTGGATGAGTAGGATAAGGCAATGGCATCTCTTATCCACCTCGCTAGCGTAGCTTTTGACGCTTTCTGTCCTTTCCGTGGACCCTGGAAGCAGACAAACAGAGCCCTATCCTTCCTGCACTCCCTAGTGGCTGACAAGTATTGGAGTAGGCACCTTCTAACATCAAGGGTATGTAGTGTTTTTTCTCCCTCATTCTTGGGGTTGGGACAGAATGAGGGCAGGGAGATCTCTTGTGTCCTGTGAAATTGTGACGCGATTTTTGGGAGGTAAGCCGGGTCTGTTTTTAGAATGACTCTGTCCTCGAGAATTTGAGTGAAGGGAGGACACGCGGACAATGCTTGTATGTCACTAACGCGGCGGGCTGAGGTTAGGGCCACTAGGAGTGTTGTTTTTAAAGATAGAATCTTTAGGGGTGCGTCTGCCAAGGGTTCAAAAGGAGATTTGGTTAGCGCATTTAGAACAAGGTTTAGATCCCATGGAGGGGCATTATGCAAAGGAACAGGTCTTGATCTACCCGAGGCTTTGATGAATCTCACGATCCATCGGTTTCTGGCTAAATCATAATTATACAGCGCCCCCAAGGCTGCTACCTGAACCTTTAGTGTACTTGTAGCTAGACCTTTTTCCAAACCCTTTTGCAGGAACTCGAGAATTTTCCCTATTGGGATTTCCCCCCCTGGGTCAGCCCCCGATACAGACATGAATTTTTTCCACACTTTGCCATATATTTTGGTGGTTACGAGTTTCCTACTCTGTAGTAATGTGGACACCAGGTTGGATGAAAACCCTTTGTTGCTTAATAGCTTCCTTTCAAAAGCCAAGCTGTCATATGTAGGCTTTTTACACTGGGGTGACACACTGGGCCCTGGGACAACAGATTTTTTGTGTCTGGTAGAACCCACGGGCTGTCTATGGACATCTTTCTCAGCCAAGAAAACCATATCCTGCGAGGCCAGAATGGAGCTATTATTATCACTGTTGCCCCCTCCTCCCGAATTTTCCTCAAGACTAGGGGAATGAGGGATATTGGAGGGAACGCGTAGGCGAGACGATAGTTCCAGGGGACTGTAAGAGCGTCCAGAGCTACTGGCCCTCCCCGGGGATCGATTGAGCAGAACTTTCTCACTTTCCGGTTTTGATAGTCCGCGAATAGGTCTATTTCTGGCTCTCCCCAACGCCTCACTATTTGGTTGAACACCGACTGTTTCAGCTCCCACTCCCCCTGTTTCAAGCGGGTTCTGCTGAGGAAGTCTGCGGTCTGGTTTTCTGAACCCTTTATGTAAAGGGCTGTTAGGGACTTCAGATTGTGTTCTGCGATATGAAAGATGGATCGGGTTTCTTCCATCAGTGTTTGCGACCTGGTACCCCCTTGGTCTTTTGACTTGGCGGTGATGGCGCCGGCGTCTCTGCCCACGGGTGTCTCCCCGAACTCAGCTGGGCTTTATGGAAGATAGCCGCCGCTACCTCCATGTTATTTGTAGAGCCCTACGGTGACCGCCGTCACCCGCTCCTTCATCCCCTCTTTTTTTTTTTTTTTCTGAGGAAGGCAGACTTGATCCTTTCACTGCCTTCCCTCCACTCACCCATGAGGCCCGCCGACCTCTGTGGTGGTGCTTCAGGCAAGGGAGAAAAAGAGGGGAAAAAACCGCTTGATCCAGCCGTAACAGGGCGCCCCCTGTCATGAAGTCGACTGTACCAGCCCCTGGACGTGCTGTAGGTTCCCCGTCAGGGACAGGAAACCAACTGATGTGGGAGAGAGGTACGCCCTTTTTCACCTGTAGGTTTCCTGTCCCTGGGGGCGGACCCCTCTCTCCGTGGTGCCATCATGGGGATAGAGAAAGAGCGCTATTTCACTCGATGAAAACAAATTATTGTAGAAGAGTTTGCAAACTCTATATATAGAGCCGCCAAGTGCCACATGAGCAAAATGTTCCCCTTCAAGTGACCCAATTTTGGAAACTACACCCATCTGGGAATTTATCTACAAGTGACGATTTTCTGACTTTATTTGCCAGAACCAAGCAGCAGTGAATGTTGGAGTGAAAACTGCTAATCTGCCATTGTGGTGCCCAGTACATTCCAGAGCCCATATATTGCACCTAGCACTTTATTATGCAGACATAGAACACATAAATTAAAGGGCCACTGTCACCCCCCCCCAGCCGTTATAAACTAAAAGAGCCACCTTGTGCAGCAGTAATGCTGCAGTCTAACAAGGTGGCTCTTTTAGTTTTTGATTCATTTATTACCTCAAAAAAGCGTTTTAAAAATTGGCCACACATACCAGATATTATACCTGGAGGCGGTCCGAAGCGTCCTGTATGAATCCCCCAACTGCCGTCACTCATCTCTTCAGGGCCGATGGTACCCGCCCCCTGAGCGCTGTTATCTTCTGAAATCCGGCGCCTGCGCTGTGCGTGCCTGCCTGGGGCCTGCGCAGTGTTCATTGTCAGTGCGGCCACACTGTTGCTGAATCCCCCGCCCCGCACTGTTATTCATTATGCACAGTGCGGGGCTGGGGTTCCTGGGAAGGCGGGGGAGCGTCGGAGCTGGGGAGCGTCTAAACAGCGCAGTGCGCATGCCCAGGAACCCCAGCCCCGCACTGTGCATAATGAATAACACAGTGCGGGGCGGGGATTCAGTAACAGGGTGGCCGCACTGACAATGAACACTGCGCAGGCCCCAGGCAGGCACGCACAGCGCAGGCGCCGGATTTCAGACGATAACAGCGCTCAGGGGACGGGTACCATTGGCCCTGAAGAGATGAGTGACGGCAGTTGGGGGATTCATACAGGACGCTTCGGACCGCCTCCAGGTATAATATCTGGCATTTGTGGACAATTTTTAAAACGCTTTTTTGAGGTAATAAATGAATCAAAAACTAAAAGAGCCACCTTGTTAGACTGCAGCATTACTGCTGCACAAGGTGGCTCTTTTAGTTTATAACGGCTGGGGGGGGTGACAGTGGCCCTTTAAGGGGTCTCTCATTGCTACAAAAATGCCAATTGTGGATGATAACCACATATATAAATATACTAGCTGAAGAGCCCGGCGTTGCCTGGGCATAGTAAATATCTGTGGTTAGTTATAGCACCTTACTTCTCTCATTTTCCCCTCACATCTCTCATTTTCTCCCTCACACCTCTTATTCCCCCCTAACACTTGTCATTTCGACCTCACATCTGTCATTTTCCGATCACTCCACTATTTTCCCTCACTCCTCTCATTTTGCACTCACACCTTTTCATTTTCACCTCACACCTCATTTTCCCCTCAGTATATACATGTTTGTCATCTCCCTTATATGTAGTATACACCTGTATGTCATCTCCTGTATATAGTATATACCTGTATATCATCTCCCCTGTATATAGTATATACCTGCATGTCATCTCCCCTGTATATAGTATATACCTGCATGTCATCTCCCCTGTATATAGTATGTACCTGTATGTCATCTCCTCCTGTATTAGACCTCGTTCACACATATTTGGTCAGTATTTTTACCTCAGTATTTGTAAGCTAAATTGGCAGCCTGATAAATCCCATGTGGCGAATTTTGCGCGTGGCGAGTTTTGAGTGGCGACTTTTGTGTTTTGACTTTGATGTGGCGAGGTTGGCGTATGTGTGGTGAAATGTGTGCTGAGGGTGATATATGTGTTCAAGCACGTGGTAGTGTGTGGTGCATTTTGTGTGTGTGTTCATATCCCCGTGTGTGGTGAGTATCCCATGTCGGGGCCCCACCTTAGCAACTGTACAGTATATACTCTTTGGCGCCATCGCTCTCATTCTTTAAGTCCCCCTTGTTCACATCTGGCAGCTGTCAATTTGCCTCCAACACTTTTCCTTTCACTTTTTCCCCCATTATGTAAATAGGGGTAAAATTGTTTGGTGAATTGGAGAGCGCGGGGTTAAAGTTTCACCTCACAACATAGCCTATGACGCTCTCGGGGTACAGACGTGTGACTGTGCAAAATTTTGTGGCTGTAGCTGCGACGGTGCAGATGCCAATCCTGGACATACACACATTCAGCTTTATATATTAGATTTATAAATACTGCATATATATATTTATTAGACTAATGTGTTTTTTCTCTATTTTGCAAACATTCATGCTTTTTTTTTTTTTTTTTAAATAATTTTCAATTTTTTTTTTTGTTACATTTTTCCTGCCCTTATCTAATACTCTGCAATGGTTTTGCATTACAGGGCATTAGATCAGCGTCTCCTGAGTAGGAGCTTACAGGCCACCATTTTTTTTTTATTTTTTTTTTACAGACAGAGCAAAAATAAATAAATAAATAAAAAAACGCCTTAGGCTACTTTCACACTAGCGTCGGGCCGAGGTTCCCGACGCTAGCGTTGTCTCCGCTGCACAACGGGGGCAGCGGATGCATTTTTCCAGCGCATCCGCTGCCCCATTGTGAGGTGCGGGGAAGCGGAGTTCCGGCTGCGCATGCGCGGTCGGAAAAAGCGGACCGTCGGGAGTAAAAAACGTTACATGTAGCTTTTTTTGTGCCGACGGTCCGCCACAACACGGCGCAACCGTCGCACGACGGTTGCGACGTGTGTCAATCCGTCGCAATACGTCGCTTAATGTTAGTCTATGGGGAAAAAACGCATCCTGCAAACACTTTTGCAGGATTATTATTATTATTATTATTATAAAAGCAGGATGCTTTTTTTCGGCAAAACAACGCATTGTGGCGGATTGCAGTTAACGCTAGTGTGAAAGTAGCCTTATTTTTACAGACTGTCCTGGAATTTCTGGATGGATGGCAGCCCTGTCCACAGTACCATTTAACCCCTCCCCTCCTTTAGCCCCCACACACATACAGTCCCATGTAAATAATCTACACTCCTTTCAGCACTATTCAACATGCAGGCCCATGTACAGAACATCACTTCCTCTCCCTTCATCCCCGTCCAACATACATTCCCATGTAAATAGCCTCACCCCCTCCTCTGAAATTCAGTCCCTAACCTCCTCTCCTTTCTGCTCTATTCAGCCCCAAGTAAAGACCATCACACCCTTTCCTGCAACCCTTACAGCATGCAGCTCCAGCCTGCAGTCCCATGTAAAGAACATAATCCTTCCTCTCATCAGCTCCAACCAACCTGCAGTCCCATGTACATATCACCACCCTTCCCTTCAGCAGTATACAGTCCCATGTAAAGAACATAATCCTTCCTCCATTCAGCTCCATCCAACCTGCAGTCCCATGTACATATCACCACCCCTTCCCTTCAGCAGTATCCAGCAAACAGTCCCATGTAATAGAGAATCCCCTCCTCCCCAGTATAACAAGCCCCCGTACCTGCCAGTGTGTCCAGTACACATGTGCACACAGCTGCCACTACGGCTTCCTGTTATGAGCGGTGTCCCTTGAAGCCCCGCCCTTTCTCCCAAGATCCCGCCCCTTCCCGTGACGTCATGGCTAACAAGAGCGACTCCACTATAGCCTCAGCCTGCTGTGCTGGTGACAGGTAATACATGTCGCGTGTTGTTATGTCGTGACACAGACCGTTGTCATGCTGGGATGTACGATCAGCAGTGTTATTCTATAGTGTGCTGTGAGGTTACATAACGGGGTCTCCTCGCAGGATGTCGGGCAGTGCAGTGGTGTCAGCAGCGGCACAACTTTATGCTTCATATGCTGCAGTATGGCATCAGCTGCCCGAGTCTGTGGCGCTGGGTCACCTGCACTGTGTATACTGTGGTGTCCCAGGCCTGCAGGGGGCCGGTGCTACAGGGCAGCATATAGGAGCCTGCACCCTGGGGGGACTAGCAGCCCCTCCATGTAAGAGCTGGGAAAGTGAGGGGTTACTGTGCTCCCATACTGCTGTACACTGACATTACTACTGCTGCCATACTGCTGTACACTGACATTACTAGTACTGCTATACTGCTGTACACTGACATTACTATACTGCTATACACTGACATTACTAGTACTACTATACTGCTGTACACTGACATTACTAGTACTACTATACTGCTGTACACTGACATTACTAGTACTGCTATACTGCTGTACACTGACATTACTAGTACTACCATACTGCTGCACACTGACATTACTAGTACTGCTATACTGCTGTACACTGACATTACTAGTACTGCTATACTGCTGTACACTGACATTACTACTGCTATACTGCTGTACACTGACATTACTAGTACTGCTATACTGCTGTACACTGACATTACTAGTACTACTATACTGCTGTACTCTGACATTACTAGTACTGCTATACTGCTGTACACTGACATTACTAGTACTGCTATACTGCTGTACACTGACATTACTAGTACTGCTATACTGCTATACACTGACATTACTAGTACTGCTATACTGCTGTACACTGACATTACTAGTACTGCTATACTGCTGTACACTGACATTACTACTGCTGTACTGCTGTACACTGACATTACTAGTACTGCTATACTGCTGTACACTGACATTACTAGTACTGCTATACTGCTGTACACTGACATTACTAGTACTGCTATACTGCTGTACACTGACATTACTAGTACTGCTATACTGCTGTACACTGACATTACTAGTACTACTGCCATACTGCTGTACACTGACATTACTAGTACTACTATACTGCTGTACACTGACATTACTAGTACTGCTATACTGCTGTACACTGACATTACTAGTACTACTATACTGCTGTACACTGACATTACTAGTACTGCTATACTGCTGTACACTGACATTACTACTGCCATACTGCTGTACACTGACATTACTAGTACTACTATACTGCTGTACACTGACATTACTAGTACTACTATACTGCTGTACACTGACATTACTAGTACTGCTATACTGCTGTACACTGACATTACTAGTACTGCTATACTGCTGTACACTGACATTACTAGTACTGCTATACTGCTATACACTGACATTACTAGTACTGCTATACTGCTGTACACTGACATTACTAGTACTGCTATACTGCTGTACACTGACATTACTACTGCTGTACTGCTGTACACTGACATTACTAGTACTGCTATACTGCTGTACACTGACATTACTAGTACTGCTATACTGCTGTACACTGACATTACTAGTACTGCTATACTGCTGTACACTGACATTACTAGTACTGCTATACTGCTGTACACTGACATTACTAGTACTACTGCCATACTGCTGTACACTGACATTACTAGTACTACTATACTGCTGTACACTGACATTACTAGTACTGCTATACTGCTGTACACTGACATTACTAGTACTACTATACTGCTGTACACTGACATTACTAGTACTGCTATACTGCTGTACACTGACATTACTACTGCCATACTGCTGTACACTGACATTACTAGTACTACTATACTGCTGTACACTGACATTACTAGTACTACTATACTGCTGTACACTGACATTACTAGTACTGCTATACTGCTGTACACTGACATTACTAGTACTGCTATACTGCTGTACACTGACATTACTAGTACTGCTATACTGCTGTACACTGACATTACTACTGCTATACTGCTGTACACTGACATTACTAGTACTGCTATACTGCTGTACACTGACATTACTAGTACTGCTATACTGCTGTACACTGACATTACTACTGCTGTACTGCTGTACACTGACATTACTAGTACTGCTATACTGCTGTACACTGACATTACTAGTACTACCATACTGCTGCACACTGACATTACTAGTACTGCTATACTGCTGTACACTGACATTACTAGTACTGCTATACTGCTGTACACTGACATTACTACTGCTATACTGCTGTACACTGACATTACTAGTACTACTATACTGCTGTACACTGACATTACTAGTACTGCTATACTGCTGTACACTGACATTACTAGTACTGCTATACACTGACATTACTAGTACTGCTATACTGCTGTACACTGACATTACTAGTACTGCTATACTGCTGTACACTGACATTACTACTGCTGTACTGCTGTACACTGACATTACTAGTACTGCTATACTGCTGTACACTGACATTACTAGTACTGCTATACTGCTGTACACTGACATTACTAGTACTGCTATACTGCTGTACACTGACATTACTAGTACTGCTATACTGCTGTACACTGACATTACTAGTACTGCTATACTGCTGTACACTGACATTACTAGTACTGCTATACTGCTGTACACTGACATTACTAGTACTGCTATACTGCTGTACACTGACATTACTAGTACTACTGCCATACTGCTGTACACTGACATTACTAGTACTACTATACTGCTGTACACTGACATTACTAGTACTGCTATACTGCTGTACACTGACATTACTAGTACTACTATACTGCTGTACACTGACATTACTAGTACTGCTATACTGCTGTACACTGACATTACTAGTACTGCTATACTGCTGTACACTGACATTACTACTGCCATACTGCTGTACACTGACATTACTAGTACTGCTATACTGCTGTACACTGACATTACTACTGCTATACTGCTGTACACTGACATTACTAGTACTGCTATACTGCTGTACACTGACATTACTAGTACTGCTATACTGCTGTACACTGACATTACTACTGCTGTACTGCTGTACACTGACATTACTAGTACTGCTATACTGCTGTACACTGACATTACTACTGCTGTACTGCTGTACACTGACATTACTAGTACTGCTATACTGCTGTACACTGACATTACTAGTACTGCTATACTGCTGTACACTGACATTACTAGTACTGCTATACTGCTGTACACTGACATTACTAGTACTGCTATACTGCTGTACACTGACATTACTAGTACTGCTATACTGCTGTACACTGACATTACTAGTACTGCTATACTGCTGTACACTGACATTACTAGTACTGCTATACTGCTGTACACTGACATTACTAGTACTACTGCCATACTGCTGTACACTGACATTACTAGTACTACTATACTGCTGTACACTGACATTACTAGTACTGCTATACTGCTGTACACTGACATTACTAGTACTACTATACTGCTGTACACTGACATTACTAGTACTGCTATACTGCTGTACACTGACATTACTACTGCCATACTGCTGTACACTGACATTACTAGTACTACTATACTGCTGTACACTGACATTACTAGTACTGCTATACTGCTGTACACTGACATTACTAGTACTACTATACTGCTGTACACTGACATTACTAGTACTACTATACTGCTGTACACTGACATTACTAGTACTGCTATACTGCTGTACACTGACATTACTAGTACTACTATACTGCTGTACACTGACATTACTAGTACTGCTATACTGCTGTACACTGACATTACTACTGCCATACTGCTGTACACTGACATTACTAGTACTACTATACTGCTGTACACTGACATTACTAGTACTGCTATACTGCTGTACACTGACATTACTAGTACTACTATACTGCTGTACACTGACATTACTAGTACTGCTATACTGCTGTACACTGACATTACTACTGCTGTACTGCTGTACACTGACATTACTACTGCTGTACTGCTGTACACTGACATTACTACTGCTGTACTGCTGTACACTGACATTACTAGTACTGCTATACTGCTGTACACTGACATTACTAGTACTACTATACTGCTGTACACTGACATTACTAGTACTGCTATACTGCTGTACACTGACATTACTAGTACTACTATACTGCTGTACACTGACATTACTACTGCTATACTGCTGTACACTGACATTACTAGTACTGCTATACTGCTGTACACTGACATTACTAGTACTGCTATACTGCTGTACACTGACATTACTAGTACTGCTATACTGCTGTACACTGACATTACTAGTACTACTATACTGCTGTACACTGACATTACTAGTACTACTATACTGCTGCACACTGACATTACTAGTACTACTATATTGCTGTACACTGACATTACTAGTACTGCTATACTGCTGTACACTGACATTACTAGTACTACTATACTGCTGTACACTGACATTACTACTGCCATACTGCTGTACACTGACATTACTAGTACTACTATACTGCTGTACACTGACATTACTAGTACTACTATACTGCTGTACACTGACATTACTAGTACTGCTATACTGCTGTACACTGACATTACTAGTACTGCTATACTGCTGTACACTGACATTACTAGTACTGCTATACTGCTGTACACTGACATTACTACTGCCATACTGCTGTACACTGACATTACTAGTACTGCTATACTGCTGTACACTGACATTACTACTGCTATACTGCTGTACACTGACATTACTAGTACTGCTATACTGCTGTACACTGACATTACTAGTACTGCTATACTGCTGTACACTGACATTACTACTGCTGTACTGCTGTACACTGACATTACTAGTACTGCTATACTGCTGTACACTGACATTACTACTGCTGTACTGCTGTACACTGACATTACTAGTACTGCTATACTGCTGTACACTGACATTACTAGTACTGCTATACTGCTGTACACTGACATTACTAGTACTGCTATACTGCTGTACACTGACATTACTAGTACTGCTATACTGCTGTACACTGACATTACTAGTACTGCTATACTGCTGTACACTGACATTACTAGTACTGCTATACTGCTGTACACTGACATTACTAGTACTGCTATACTGCTGTACACTGACATTACTAGTACTACTGCCATACTGCTGTACACTGACATTACTAGTACTACTATACTGCTGTACACTGACATTACTAGTACTGCTATACTGCTGTACACTGACATTACTAGTACTACTATACTGCTGTACACTGACATTACTAGTACTGCTATACTGCTGTACACTGACATTACTACTGCCATACTGCTGTACACTGACATTACTAGTACTACTATACTGCTGTACACTGACATTACTAGTACTGCTATACTGCTGTACACTGACATTACTAGTACTACTATACTGCTGTACACTGACATTACTAGTACTACTATACTGCTGTACACTGACATTACTAGTACTGCTATACTGCTGTACACTGACATTACTAGTACTACTATACTGCTGTACACTGACATTACTAGTACTGCTATACTGCTGTACACTGACATTACTACTGCCATACTGCTGTACACTGACATTACTAGTACTACTATACTGCTGTACACTGACATTACTAGTACTGCTATACTGCTGTACACTGACATTACTAGTACTACTATACTGCTGTACACTGACATTACTAGTACTGCTATACTGCTGTACACTGACATTACTACTGCTGTACTGCTGTACACTGACATTACTACTGCTGTACTGCTGTACACTGACATTACTACTGCTGTACTGCTGTACACTGACATTACTAGTACTGCTATACTGCTGTACACTGACATTACTAGTACTACTATACTGCTGTACACTGACATTACTAGTACTGCTATACTGCTGTACACTGACATTACTAGTACTACTATACTGCTGTACACTGACATTACTACTGCTATACTGCTGTACACTGACATTACTAGTACTGCTATACTGCTGTACACTGACATTACTAGCACTGCTATACTGCTGTACACTGACATTACTAGTACTGCTATACTGCTGTACACTGACATTACTAGTACTACTATACTGCTGTACACTGACATTACTAGTACTACTATACTGCTGCACACTGACATTACTAGTACTACTATATTGCTGTACACTGACATTACTAGTACTGCTATACTGCTGTACACTGACATTACTAGTACTACTATACTGCTGTACACTGACATTACTAGTACTACTATACTGCTGTACACTGACATTACTAGCACTGCTATACTGCTGGACACTGACATTACTAGTACTACTATACTGCTGTACACTGACATTACTAGTACTGCTATACTGCTGTACACTGACATTACTAGTACTGCTATACTGCTGTACACTGACATTACTAGTACTGCTATACTGCTGTACACTGACATTACTAGTACTGCTGTACACTGACATTACTAGTACTGCTATACTGCTGTACACTGACATTACTAGTACTGCTATACTGCTGTACACTGACATTACTAGTACTGCTATACTGCTGTACACTGACATTACTAGTACTGCTATACTGCTGTACACTGACATTACTAGTACTGCTATACTGCTGTACACTGACATTACTAGTACTGCTATACTGCTGTACACTGACATTACTAGTACTGCTATACTGCTGTACACTGACATTACTACTGCCATACTGCTGTACACTGACATTACTAGTACTACTATACTGCTGTACACTGACATTACTAGTACTACTATGCTGCTGTACACTGACATTACTAGTACTGCTATACTGCTGTACACTGACATTACTACTGCCATACTGCTGTACACTGACATTACTAGTACTACTATACTGCTGTACACTGACATTACTAGTACTACTATACTGCTGTACACTGACATTACTAGTACTGCTATACTGCTGTACACTGACATTACTATACTGCCATATTGCTGTACACTGACATTACTAGTACTACTATACTGCTGTACACTGACATTACTAGTACTACTATACTGCTGTACACTGACATTACTAGTACTGCTATACTGCTGTACACTGACATTACTACTGCTATACTGCTGTACACTGACATTACTAGTACTACTATACTGCTGTACACTGACATTACTAGTACTACTATACTGCTGTACACTGACATTACTATACTGCCATACTGCTGTACACTGACATTACTACTGCTATACTGCTGTACACTGACATTACTAGTACTGCTATACTGCTGTACACTGACATTACTAGCACTACTATACTGCTGGACACTGACATTACTACTGCTATACTGCTGTACACTGACATTACTAGTACTACTATACTGCTGTACACTGACATTACTAGTACTACTATACTGCTGTACACTGACATTACTAGTACTGCTATACTGCTGTACACTGACATTACTACTGCTATACTGCTGTACACTGACATTATTAGTACTGCTATACTACTGTACACTGACATTACTAGTACTGCCATACTGCTGTACACTGACATTACTATACTGCCATACTGCTGTACACTGACATTACTAGTACTACTATACTGCTGTACACTGACATTACTAGTACTGCTATACTGCTGTACACTGACATTACTAGTACTACTATACTGCTGTACACTGACATTACTAGTACTACTATACTGCTGTACACTGACATTACTAGTACTGCTATACTGCTGTACACTGACATTACTAGTACTACTATACTGCTGTACACTGACATTACTAGTACTGCTATACTGCTGTACACTGACATTACTACTGCCATACTGCTGTACACTGACATTACTAGTACTACTATACTGCTGTACACTGACATTACTAGTACTGCTATACTGCTGTACACTGACATTACTAGTACTACTATACTGCTGTACACTGACATTACTAGTACTGCTATACTGCTGTACACTGACATTACTACTGCTGTACTGCTGTACACTGACATTACTACTGCTGTACTGCTGTACACTGACATTACTACTGCTGTACTGCTGTACACTGACATTACTAGTACTGCTATACTGCTGTACACTGACATTACTAGTACTACTATACTGCTGTACACTGACATTACTAGTACTGCTATACTGCTGTACACTGACATTACTAGTACTACTATACTGCTGTACACTGACATTACTACTGCTATACTGCTGTACACTGACATTACTAGTACTGCTATACTGCTGTACACTGACATTACTAGTACTGCTATACTGCTGTACACTGACATTACTAGTACTGCTATACTGCTGTACACTGACATTACTAGTACTACTATACTGCTGTACACTGACATTACTAGTACTACTATACTGCTGTACACTGACATTACTAGTACTACTATACTGCTGCACACTGACATTACTAGTACTACTATATTGCTGTACACTGACATTACTAGTACTGCTATACTGCTGTACACTGACATTACTAGTACTACTATACTGCTGTACACTGACATTACTACTGCCATACTGCTGTACACTGACATTACTAGTACTACTATACTGCTGTACACTGACATTACTAGTACTACTATACTGCTGTACACTGACATTACTAGTACTGCTATACTGCTGTACACTGACATTACTAGTACTGCTATACTGCTGTACACTGACATTACTAGTACTGCTATACTGCTGTACACTGACATTACTACTGCCATACTGCTGTACACTGACATTACTAGTACTGCTATACTGCTGTACACTGACATTACTACTGCTATACTGCTGTACACTGACATTACTAGTACTGCTATACTGCTGTACACTGACATTACTAGTACTGCTATACTGCTGTACACTGACATTACTACTGCTGTACTGCTGTACACTGACATTACTAGTACTGCTATACTGCTGTACACTGACATTACTACTGCTGTACTGCTGTACACTGACATTACTAGTACTGCTATACTGCTGTACACTGACATTACTAGTACTGCTATACTGCTGTACACTGACATTACTAGTACTGCTATACTGCTGTACACTGACATTACTAGTACTGCTATACTGCTGTACACTGACATTACTAGTACTGCTATACTGCTGTACACTGACATTACTAGTACTGCTATACTGCTGTACACTGACATTACTAGTACTGCTATACTGCTGTACACTGACATTACTAGTACTACTGCCATACTGCTGTACACTGACATTACTAGTACTACTATACTGCTGTACACTGACATTACTAGTACTGCTATACTGCTGTACACTGACATTACTAGTACTGCTATACTGCTGTACACTGACATTACTAGTACTGCTATACTGCTGTACACTGACATTACTACTGCCATACTGCTGTACACTGACATTACTAGTACTACTATACTGCTGTACACTGACATTACTAGTACTGCTATACTGCTGTACACTGACATTACTAGTACTACTATACTGCTGTACACTGACATTACTAGTACTACTATACTGCTGTACACTGACATTACTAGTACTGCTATACTGCTGTACACTGACATTACTAGTACTACTATACTGCTGTACACTGACATTACTAGTACTGCTATACTGCTGTACACTGACATTACTACTGCCATACTGCTGTACACTGACATTACTAGTACTACTATACTGCTGTACACTGACATTACTAGTACTGCTATACTGCTGTACACTGACATTACTAGTACTACTATACTGCTGTACACTGACATTACTAGTACTGCTATACTGCTGTACACTGACATTACTACTGCTGTACTGCTGTACACTGACATTACTACTGCTGTACTGCTGTACACTGACATTACTACTGCTGTACTGCTGTACACTGACATTACTAGTACTGCTATACTGCTGTACACTGACATTACTAGTACTACTATACTGCTGTACACTGACATTACTAGTACTGCTATACTGCTGTACACTGACATTACTAGTACTACTATACTGCTGTACACTGACATTACTACTGCTATACTGCTGTACACTGACATTACTAGTACTGCTATACTGCTGTACACTGACATTACTAGCACTGCTATACTGCTGTACACTGACATTACTAGTACTGCTATACTGCTGTACACTGACATTACTAGTACTACTATACTGCTGCACACTGACATTACTAGTACTACTATATTGCTGTACACTGACATTACTAGTACTGCTATACTGCTGTACACTGACATTACTAGTACTACTATACTGCTGTACACTGACATTACTAGCACTGCTATACTGCTGGACACTGACATTACTAGTACTACTATACTGCTGTACACTGACATTACTAGTACTGCTATACTGCTGTACACTGACATTACTAGTACTGCTATACTGCTGTACACTGACATTACTAGTACTGCTATACTGCTGTACACTGACATTACTAGTACTGCTGTACACTGACATTACTAGTACTGCTATACTGCTGTACACTGACATTACTAGTACTGCTATACTGCTGTACACTGACATTACTAGTACTGCTATACTGCTGTACACTGACATTACTAGTACTGCTATACTGCTGTACACTGACATTACTAGTACTGCTATACTGCTGTACACTGACATTACTAGTACTGCTATACTGCTGTACACTGACATTACTAGTACTGCTATACTGCTGTACACTGACATTACTACTGCCATACTGCTGTACACTGACATTACTAGTACTACTATACTGCTGTACACTGACATTACTAGTACTACTATGCTGCTGTACACTGACATTACTAGTACTGCTATACTGCTGTACACTGACATTACTACTGCCATACTGCTGTACACTGACATTACTAGTACTACTATACTGCTGTACACTGACATTACTAGTACTACTATACTGCTGTACACTGACATTACTAGTACTGCTATACTGCTGTACACTGACATTACTATACTGCCATATTGCTGTACACTGACATTACTAGTACTACTATACTGCTGTACACTGACATTACTAGTACTACTATACTGCTGTACACTGACATTACTAGTACTGCTATACTGCTGTACACTGACATTACTACTGCTATACTGCTGTACACTGACATTACTAGTACTACTATACTGCTGTACACTGACATTACTAGTACTACTATACTGCTGTACACTGACATTACTATACTGCCATACTGCTGTACACTGACATTACTACTGCTATACTGCTGTACACTGACATTACTAGTACTGCTATACTGCTGTACACTGACATTACTAGCACTACTATACTGCTGGACACTGACATTACTACTGCTATACTGCTGTACACTGACATTACTAGTACTACTATACTGCTGTACACTGACATTACTAGTACTACTATACTGCTGTACACTGACATTACTAGTACTGCTATACTGCTGTACACTGACATTACTACTGCTATACTGCTGTACACTGACATTATTAGTACTGCTATACTACTGTACACTGACATTACTAGCACTACTATACTGCTGGACACTGACATTACTACTGCTATACTGCTGTACACTGACATTACTAGTACTACTATACTGCTGTACACTGACATTACTAGTACTGCCATACTGCTGTACACTGACATTACTATACTGCCATACTGCTGTACACTGACATTACTACTGCTATACTGCTGTACACTGACATTACTAGTACTGCTATACTGCTGTACACTGACATTACTAGCACTACTATACTGCTGGACACTGACATTACTACTGCTATACTGCTGTACACTGACATTACTAGTACTACTATACTGCTGTACACTGACATTACTACTGCCATACTGCTGTACACTGACATTACTAGTACTGCTATACTGCTGTACACTGACATTACTAGTACTGCTATACTGCTGTACACTGACATTACTAGTACTACTATACTGCTGTACACTGACATTACTAGCGCTACTATACTGCTGTACACTGACATTACTAGTACTGCTATACACTGACATTACTATACTGCTGTACACTGACATTACTATACTGCTGTACACTGACATTACTAGTATTATTATACTGCTATACACTGACATTACTATACTGCTGTACACTGACATTACTAGTACTACTATACTGCTGTACACTGACATTACTAGCGCTACTATACTGCTGTACACTGACATTACTAGTACTGCTATACTGCTGTACACTGACATTACTAGTACTGCTATACTGCTGTACACTGACATTACTAGTACTGCTATACTGCTGTACACTGACATTACTACTGCTGTACACTGACATTACTACTGCTATACTGCTGTACACTGACATTACTAGTACTGCTATACTGCTGTACACTGACGTTACTAGCACTGCTATACTGCTGGACACTGACATTACTAGCACTACTATACTGCTGGACACTGACATTACTAGTACTACTATACTGCTGTACACTGACATTACTAGCGCTACTATACTGCTGTACACTGACATTACTAGTACTGCTATACTGCTGTACACTGACATTACTAGTACTGCTATACTGCTGTACACTGACATTACTACTGCTATACTGCTGTACACTGACATTACTAGTACTGCTATACTGCTGTACACTGACATTACTAGTACTGCTATACTGCTGTACACTGACATTACTAGCACTGCTATACTGCTGGACACTGACATTACTAGCGCTACTATACTGCTGTACACTGACATTACTAGTACTGCTATACTGCTGTACACTGACATTACTAGTACTGCTATACTGCTGTACACTGACATTACTACTGCTATACTGCTGTACACTGACATTACTAGTACTGCTATACTGCTGTACACTGACATTACTAGTACTGTTATACTGCTGTACACTGACATTACTACTGCTATACTGCTGTACACTGACATTACTAGTACTGCTATACTGCTGTACACTGACATTACTAGTACTACTATACTGCTGTACACTGACATTACTAGCGCTACTATACTGATGTACACTGACATTACTATACTGCTGTACACTGACATTACTATACTGCTGTACACTGACATTACTAGTATTACTATACTGCTGTACACTGACATTACTAGCGCTACTATACTGCTGTACACTGACATTACTAGTACTGCTATACTGCTGTACACTGACATTACTAGTACTGCTATACTGCTGTACACTGACATTACTAGCGCTACTATACTGCTGTACACTGACATTACTAGCGCTACTATACTGCTGTACACTGACATTACTAGTACTGCTATACTGCTGTACTCTGACATTACTAGCACTGCTATACTGCTGTACTCTGACATTACTAGCGCTACTATACTGTTGTACACTGACATTACTAGCGCTACTATACTGCTGTACACTGACATTACTAGCACTGCTGTACACTGACATTACTATACTGCTGTACACTGACATTACTAGTATTACTATACTGCTGTACACTGACATTACTAGCGCTACTATACTGCTGTACACTGACATTACTAGTACTGCTATACTGCTGTACACTGACATTACTAGTACTGCTATACTGCTGTACACTGACATTACTAGCACTGCTATACTGCTGGACACTGACATTACTAGCACTACTATACTGCTGTACACTGACATTACTAGTACTGCTATACTGCTGGACACTGACATTACTAGTACTACTATACTGCTGTACACTGACATTACTAGCGCTACTATACTGCTGTACACTGACATTACTAGTACTGCTATACTGCTGTACACTGACATTACTAGTACTGCTATACTGCTGTACACTGACATTACTAGTACTGCTATACTGCTGTACACTGACATTACTAGTACTGCTATACTGCTGTACACTGACATTACTAGTACTGCTATACTGCTGTACACTGACATTACTAGTACTACTATACTGCTGTACACTGACATTACTAGCGCTACTATACTGATGTACACTGACATTACTATACTGCTGTACACTGACATTACTATACTGCTGTACACTGACATTACTAGTATTACTATACTGCTGTACACTGACATTACTAGCGCTACTATACTGCTGTACACTGACATTACTAGTACTGCTATACTGCTGTACACTGACATTACTAGTACTGCTATACTGCTGTACACTGACATTACTAGTACTACTATACTGCTGTACACTGACATTACTAGTACTGCTATACTGCTGTACACTGACATTACTAGCACTACTATACTGCTGTACACTGACATTACTAGCACTACTATACTGCTGTACACTGACATTATTAGCACTACTATACTGCTGTACACTGACATTATTAGCACCACTATACTGCTATACACTGACATTACTAGTACTACTATACTGCTGTACACTGACATTATTAGCACTACTATACTGCTGTACACTGACATTACTAGCACCACTATACTGCTGTACACTGACATTATTAGCACCACTATACTGCTATACACTGACATTACTAGTACTACTATACTGCTGTACACTGACATTACTAGTACTACTATACTGCTGTACACTGACATTACTAGTACTACTATACTGCTGTACACTGACATTACTAGTACTACTATACTGCTGTACACTGACATTACTAGTACTACTATACTGCTGTACACTGACATTACTAGCACTGCTATACTGCTGTACACTGACATTACTAGCACTGCTATACTGCTGTACACTGACATTACTAGTACTGCTATACTGCTGTACACTGACATTACTAGCACTAATATACTGCTGTACACTGACATTATTAGCACCACTATACTGCTGTACACTGACATTATTAGCACTACTATACTCTGACACTACTGAACAATTGTACTCTGACATTACTAGCACCCCACACTACTGTATTTTTTAATTGTTAGCACCACACTACTCTACTTCTGCACTCTGACATTACTGTTAGGCCGGAGTCACACTACCGTAGAATACAGGCGAGTGGTATGTGAGAAAACATCGCATAGCACTCGGACCAGTGTTACTCTATGGGGCAGCTCACATCACTGTATTTTTTCTCTGGCGTATTTGACGTGCGTGTAAAATCGCAGCATGCTGTGATTGTACGTGTATATCGTCCGAGACTCACCAATGCAAGCCTATGGGTGCGAGAAACTCTGACACCACACGGACCATCCGTTTAGCTTGCGACAAATACGCACACGTTTTCCTCATTTCAGCCCATTGAGGCATTAAATTCAATGTGTGTGTGCCGTAAGCATGCTGCAAGGAAACATGTACAGCAAGCAGAGGACAAGGAGCTCACAGCATGCCCAGAAGTGGTGAGGAAGTTGGTGTCCCTGCATGGTAGAGGATGGAAAGCCATGCAATGACGCAGGCAATGGTGTTACACCAGTTACAGTAATAGATGCGCAATGAGGATGGCTTCCAGTGGTGGGAGTAGGCAAGGAAGGGAGAACTGGGACCAAGGAATCACCAGGGTGTCGGATGTTACTGCTAGAGGATCACAAGCTCTGTACACGAACCGTGGCACATTGTGATTGTGTCTCGATATCATCAGGTTGATGTCTGGAGTGCCCCACTGAAGACAGATCTGTTCAAAGATGCTGGATGTAGGGACCACTCTCCCGCGGTTAGCCCCACAGGACTTAGGAAGTCTGTGGCCCAGTTGTGCACTCTCAGGATGTGTGCTGCTGAAATAGCTGTGATTATTTGTTCTGCCCAGCTGAGAATCTGAGAGATCTGATATTGCTTGAAGACTGCGTTAGTTGATGTTGGCCACAGTGGTGGCATTGTCGGACTGGATCCGAACAGAGAGGCCTGACAGCTGATCTTGACAACTCATTATGGCAAGACTAATTGCCCTGAGTTCCAGGATGTTGATTGCACTGTAAAATTACAGAAGACTGCTCCCCAACCGAGAGAGGACGGAACAACCTAGAAAAATTAGGGGCGTGTCCCACCACCATAATAGAGACTGTCTGAACCAAGAAGGAAGACAAATCAGAAGATCCGGATGTCTGATAGCCGTTCTGTATGGCTTGGAACGCTAACGAGCTCTGCCATGCTGGTGCATAGTAGTAGGTGCGTCTGTCTCACTCTGGATGGTCTTCAAGGTACCCGGTGCAGAGGTGGGCAATGGATAATCGCTCCATGATGGTGACCAGTGTCCAATACACCTTGGTTAATCGCCCAGGCTGAGGGGGAGCACACTTTTATTGAAGGCTGCTGATAGCAGGCAGCGCAGGTCGCTGCGAGTTGGCCTGTCGAGAATTTTTCTAACAGGATACACAAGCAAAGTACCCGACCATCAAGTACTGGAGTGTACATCATTCTATGGGGCCAGTCATGGTTAAAAATTAGAGGAAAAAAATGAAGAAGATAATTACAGGCAGGAACAGGTTAATTGTTGTCAGGAGAGGCAGGAGACTAGCTGGGGGGTTATCTGGGCTTCCAGAGTAGGCAGCCTATCTGTTGCGGAGACCTGTCTTTTAGGGGAGAGGAGCTCTGAAGGCGGTGTCCTGTTACATGAGGGAAGAAGACTCACATGAAATGCTGATGGAGGTATGTATAACTGTGCAGGAGGGCAAAATGGAGTTACCCAGGAAGGAAGAGAGGGTGGAGACACTGAAGGGCTGGTTAATTACCTGTGCAAGTGTCTTAACTGGCTGAGAAGGGTCATGGCCTACCCGTTCCACCAGGCAACAACTGAAGCCGGGAACTAAATTTGAGACCCTATCCCAGGAGATACTCCAAAAGGCCACTTAGGCTGTGATTAAATCACAAGAAAGTGGAGGAGTATGGAGGAAGCCTCAGAAAGGAGAAAAGAGGCAGAAAAAGATCGGAGAAATTATTGAAATATAGAAAGATAGAGGAAAAAAACATTGCTGCATGGGAGGGGAACCAGTTGCCTGTGATGAAGGATGAATGTTGTATTCTCCACAGGTATGATTTCCGGGTTGTTAATCTTCGGATGATCCTGGTCTTCAGCTTGATCTTCGGCTCTGTCTTCGCTTCATGCACATGCCTGCTCTTGGGGGCGAAGTGGGTAGTAGAAGAAAAAGCAAAGGCACGTCCGCACTATACACATCACTACATAATGCCGACTGCTTTGGTAGGAAAAAAGGTCCTGCCATCTCAGAAAAGAGCAGATATAGAGTGCCCCATTTGCAAACTGTGCTCTCTGTCCTCTTGTCGGGTAATCAGAGTGGCCCAACCCTTTCTGTTGCCCGTAAGAGAAGATTAATGAAAGAAAAAACTAAAATAAATTTTTGGCAGAAACTGGTCTGGAGGTTCAGACCTGTGCATGCCTTCTAGTGATAACTAAGCTAAAGTGAATAGCATGATTGTCAGTAGATGGTTGTAGCCTAGCGAGGCAGAGCCAACTTTTTTTCATAGTTGTAATTGTTAGTGTCTGCCTCCAGACGGCAGCAGAGAACCACCATGGTCTCATGTGTCCCCCAATGAACAACCAAAAAATACATATTCTTACTTAGTTTTTTGACGCACTATATAACACTTACTGTAGTTTACATATTGTCACAACTTGTTTGTCGGGTGATCCGGGACCAGGGGCTCCTTCCCTGTCCCTGATGCTAGGAGGCACCCTAGCTCACACTATTCTCCGGGTTACTTCTGAAGGTGTATAGTCCGGGGCCGCGTACCTTGCCTTATCCTGTATCCGCCCTCCGTCTGTACCCTTCCCCCACCCAGGCAAGAGGGGAGTAACAGTGCACCACAGTACACCAACCAGACTAACAAGACAACATGAGCAGGGACAACTGAAAATACCAGGCATACAAATATTCACTCACATATAACAGAGGACTGCATCTGGGAGTGGAGGATGGGGAAAAAAACTAAGTAGGAGAAGGAAAAGGAATTATCACACTTACAATCCCAAGCAACAATCACTGCACCTCAATGGGGAAGGTGCAGCTGTGCTGGGGGAGAAAATGGCTAGAAGGTTGGAGGAGTGTTTAAACTAGCGATTGGGGGGAGGGTATTCATTTTATAGGAGGGGAAGATAGTGCAGATAGAGACCTGGGCACAAATAAGGAAGTTGGGGGTGGCGGTGGCACGGGGGGTGGGGTTAGAACAGTTAGTAATTTCAGAAAGAATAGAGGTACAGAGAGGAACATCAAGTGCATGTATACTAATGCCAGAAGCCTCGCCAACAAAATGGACGAATTAGAACTAATGTTGTTGGAACATAATTATGATATGGTGGGGATATCTGAAACATGGCTGGATGAGAGCCTTGACTGGGCTGTTAACTTGCAGAGCTATAGCCTTTTCAGAAATGACCGTACAGATAAGCGAGGGGGTGGGGTGTGTCTGTATGTAAAATCGACCTTAAAACCCATCCGGCGTGATAATATAGGTGAATCTAATGAAAATGTAGAGTCTCTGTGGGTGGAGATAAGGGGAGGGGGAAAAAATAATAAATTACTGATAGGGGTTTGTTATAAATCTCCAAAAATAATGGAAGCAATGGAGAATATCCTCGTAAAGCAAATAGATGAAGCTGCGACTCAAGGAGAAGTCATTATTATGGGGGACTTCAACTACCCTGAAATAGATTGGGGAACAGAAACCTGCAGTTCCAGCAAAGGTAATCGGTTTTTGTCTCTCATAGTTGTCAATCACCTTTCACAACTGGTTCAGGACCCAACAAGAAGGGGGGCACTGCTAGACCTAATATTAACCAACAGGCCAGACCGCATAGCAAATATAAGGGTTGGGGGTCACTTGGGGAATAGTGATCACAAAATAATAAGTTTTCGTGTATGCTTTAATAAGATGTGTAGTAGAGGGGTGACAAGGACACTAAACTTCAGGAGGGCAAATTTCCAACGGATGAAAGAGGATCTTGGTGCAATTAACTGGGGCGATATCCTGAGACATAAAAGTACACAAAGAAAATGGGAGACGTTTATTAGCATCCTGGATAGGACCTGTGCACAGTATATACCGTATGGGAATAAACATACTAGAAATAGGAGGAAACCAATATGGCTAAATAGAGCTGTAAGGGGCGCAATAAGTGACAAAAAGCATTTAGAAAATTAAAGGAAGTCGGAAGTGAGGAGGCATTAAATAAATACAAAAAATTAAATAAATTCTGTAAAAAGCAAATCAAGGCAGCAAAGATTGAGACAGAGAGACTCATTGCCAGAGAGAGCAAAAATAATCCCAAAATATTCTTTAACTACATAAATAGTAAGAAACTAAAAAATGATAGTGTTGGCCCCCTTAAAAATAGTCTGGGTGAAATGGTGGATGAGGATGAGGAAAAAGCCAATATGCTAAATGACTTTTTTTCATCAGTATTTACAAAAGAAAATCCCATGGCAGACAAAATGACTAGTGATAAAAATTCCCAAATAAATGTTACCTGCTTAACCCAGCAGGAAGTACGGCGGCGTCTAAAAATCACAAAAATTGACAAATCTCCGGGCCCGGATGGGATACACCCCCGAGTACTGCAGGAATTAAGTACAGTCATTGATAGACCATCATTTTTAATCTTTAAAGAGTCAATAATAACAGGGTCTGTACCACAGGACTGGCGTATAGCAAATGTGGTGCCAATATTTCAAAAAGGGGACAAAAACTGAACTCGGAAATTATAGGCCAGTAAGCTTAACCTCCACTGTGGGTAAAATCCTGGAGGGCATTCTAAGGGATGCTATACTGGAGTATCTGAAGAGGAATAACCTCATGACCCAGTATCAGCACGGGTTTACTAGGGACCGTTCATGTCAGACTAATTTGATCAGCTTCTATGAAGAGGTAAGTTCCAGACTGGACCAAGGGAGCCCAGTGGATGTAGTGTATATGGACTTTTCAAAAGCTTTTGATACAGTGCCACACAAAAGGTTGTTACATAAAATGAGAATAACGGGGATAGGGGAAAATATGTGTAAGTGGATTGAGAGCTGGCTCAGGGATAGGAAACAAAGGGTGGTTATTAATGGAGCACACTCGGACTGGGTCGCGGTTAGCAGTGGGGTACCACAGGGGTCAGTATTGGGCCCTCTTCTTTTTAACATATTTATTAATGACCTTGTAGGGGGCATCCAGAGTAGAATTTCAATATTTGCAGATGACACTAAACTCTGCAGGGTAATCAATACAGAGGAGGACAATTTTATATTACAGGATGATTTATGTAAACTAGAAGCTTGGGCTGATAAATGGCAAATGAGCTTTAATGGGGATAAATGTAAGGTCATGCACTTGGGTAGAAGTAATAAGATGTATAACTATGTGCTTAATTCTAAAACTCTGGGCAAAACCGTCAATGAAAAAGACCTGGGTGTATGGGTGGATGACAAACTCATATTCAGTGGCCAGTGTCAGGCAGCTGCTACAAAGGCAAATAAAATAATGGGATGCATTAAAGGAGGCATAGATGCTCATGAGGAGAACATAATTTTACCTCTATACAAGTCACTAGTTCGACCACACTTAGAATACTGTGCACAGTTCTGGTCTCCGCTGTATAAGAAAGACATAGCTGAACTAGAGCGGGTGCAGAGAAGAGCGACCAAGGTTATTAGAGGACTGGGGGGTCGGCAATACCAAGATAGGTTATTGCACTTGGGGCTATTTAGTTTGGAAAAACGAAGGCTAAAGGTACCTTCACACTAAGCGACTTTACAACGATAACGATAGCGATCCGTGACGTTGCAGTGTCCTGGATAGCGATATCGTTGTGTTTGACACGCAGCAGCGATCAGGATCCTGCTGTGATATCGCTGGTCGTTGCTGAAAGTTCAGAACTTTATTTGGTCGTCAGATCGGCGTGTATCGTCGTGTTTGACAGCAAAAGCAACAATGCCAGCGATGTTTTACAATGGTAACCAGGGTAAATATCGGGTTACTAAGCGCAGGGCCGCGCTTAGTAACCCGATATTTACCCTGGTTACCATTGTAAAAGTAAAAAAAAAAACACTACATACTCACCCTCTGATGTCTGTCACATCCCCCAGCGTCCGCGCTGCTGCTCAGAGCTTCCTGCACTGAGTGTGTCAGTGTCGGCTGGAAAGCGGCCCTGTGCTTAGCAACCCGATGTTTACCCTGGTTACCCGGGGACTTCGGCATCGTTGGTCGCTGGAGAGCTGTCTGTGTGACAGCTCTCCAGTGACCAAACAGCGATGCTGCAGCGATCGGCATCGTTGTCGATATCGCTGCAGCGTCGCTTATTGTGAAGGTACCTTAAGGGGTGATCTTATGTTAATGTATAAATATATGAGGGGACAGTACAAAGACCTTTCTGATGATCTTTTTATTCATAGACCGGTGACAGGGACAAGGGGGCATCCTCTACGTCTGGAGGAAAGAAGGTTTAAGCATAATAACAGACGCGGATTCTTTACTGTAAGAGCAGTGAGACTATGGAACTCTCTGCCGTATGATGTAATGAGTGAGTCATTACTTAAATTTAAGAGGGGACTGGATACCTTTCTGGAAAAGTATAATGTTACAGGGTATATATATTAGATTCCTTGATGGGGCGTTGATCCAGGGAACTAGTCTGATTGCCGTATGTGGGGTCGGGAAGGAATTTTTTTCCCCATGGTGGAGCTTTCTCTTGCCACATGGGTTTTTTTTGCCTTCCCCTGGATCAACATGTTAGGGCATGTTAGTCTATGGGTTGAACTAGATGGACTTAAAGTGTTCCTTCAACCTTAATAACTATGTAACTATGGTAAACCCACCATACGCCTTCTCATATAACCACTAACTCCTATCCTCCCAGCCATGCAGCATAAGCTACCTCTGACAATGTGTGTCAGTCAGGACCCAGATTATATAGCGGATAGTAGTGGCTCAGCTGAGAGCCCAGACTCCCAGAGCTCTCAACATGGCCTATTAACCCCTGTACTGCCAAAAGAAATTTACACTGTGTAAAAAGAAGGTGAAGTGCTTTTCAGCCCAGGAGTTAAAGCAATCAGATGCTGTGGTCTTCTGGCTCCGCTCTGTCGCAGTCACCCCGTGACAGTCCACCCCCCCCTTCTACGAGGGACCTCTGGAACCTCAGGATCGGGTTTATCAGGGTGTGCCATGTGAAAAGGCCAGATAAGTTTGGCCGCATTGACGTCAGATGCTGGTACCCATAGCCTCTCCTCAGGACCGTATCCCCACCAATAAGGGAGAGATGTGGAAACCACAAGAAAAACGACCATACGGCAAAAACTATAAGCAATAAAAACAACCCTTTATTAATGCAAACATTAAAATGTACATACAAACATGGAACAAAGATAGGGAAAAAAATGGCACAGGTCACAACACGAATACTGCCGTGTAGATACAAAACATGCAGGCCCAACAGTATCTCCCTAAATATAAAAGATGTAAGTATGGGGAGTGGACACCACTAGAAGAGAATGGCTGTAATGAACATAGTGCACTACATTACATCATGATCCCCTGGAACACCGCACCACCAACATGTATCCCTCAAAAAGAGGCTACTGAATCACTGTGTATGAGGAGTTCAAGTATAATAACAAAGATGTCCAGGGAGGACTGACAATATTACACATCAAAAAACAGCCATTACTATATTCATAACACATCCCACCAAAAACTGAACCAGGATGGTGCCGATATCGCCCATACAGCAGACAACTCATGCTGTTCAAATAAATATTACCTGGTCCGGGGTGGTACATAAACAGGTGTCCGATGTGTGGCCCGCACGTCAAGACCCGACGCGCGTTTCGGAGCACAGGCTCCTTCGTCAGGGGACGCCCAGGTATCCAGAAGAATGATTCTTATTAAATGAGCTGAACTGAAATTAAACCTGTACACTCCGAAGAACGGGGACTTACCAGTAGAGTTGAGCGAATTTGCTCGGATCCCTGCTTATTCGGCAAGCTATAGTACTTACCTAATAAGCTGCAAAGGGAACCCGGCTTCCTGGATCGCTCCGGCTAATCAGGTGTTCGGCTCCGCAGCTGCATGTGTTGCGGCTGTGTGACAGTCACGACACATGCATTGAGAGCCCAACAAACAGGCTCTCCATGCATGTGTCATGACAGTCACACAGCCGCAACACATGCAGCTGCGGAGCCGAACAGCTGATCAGCCGGAGCGATCCAGGAAGCCGGGTTCCCTCTGCAGCTTATTCGGTAAGCGCTACAGCATGCCGAATAAGCAGGGACACGAGCAAATTCGCTCAACTCTCTTACCAGTAGACTCATGACGACAATTATTTACTGCAAATTTGGCTAGCGGTAAGTAGGTAACACAATCCTCCTTATTCTCAGACACAAAACACCTAAGATAAGTCTCCAAATTCTAATTAACCTGTTCAGTTTGCCCATTAGACTGCAGGTGAAATGCAGAAGAGAATGACAGATGGATCCCCAGACGGGTGCAAAACGCCATCCAAAGCTTGGAAACAATATCGGTAATGTAATTTTACAATTTCCTTGACAAAAATTTGCGCCAAGGACTTGGCGTTCTGTAAAGCATACAATGCAATAAAATGAGACATTATACTGAATCTATCCACCACCACCAAAATTACAGTATTCCCCACTGACACTGGTAGATCCATGATAAAATCGACCGACAAGTGAGTCCAAGGTCTACTGGGAATTTCCAATGGTTGGTGAGACCCCGACGGACGAGTATGAGAAGTCTTAGAACACGCACAGACACTGCAGGCGGCTACACACTCCCGGACATCCTGATGAACCCCTGGCCACCAAAAACACTGAGTAAGGCTACTTTCACATTTGAGTTAGAATCCGCAGTGTATCATCCTCAACCGCAAACGCATGCAAAAACGCATGCAAACGTCTGATTACGCAGCGTTTATTATCCGCATCAGCTTACGCATGATGCTAAAAATAATGCAGCGTTTGCATGCGTTTTTACATGTGTTTGCGCTTTTTATGCGCATGCGTTTGATTTTTCCAGGAGGGTGTGTCTTTAATGGGCATGCGCAGTCCGAAGTACGCAAGCGCATCAAACGCATGCGTACGCAAAGACATGTGTACGCATGCGTTCCCATAGATAGTAATGCGTTTTTTTGCCGCATTCCTTGCGCTAACAACCGCATACGTTTCTAGGCGGCAAATTGACGCCTCTAAAATTACTACATGTTGCGTTTACCGCGCCAAACCGCAGACGACGAAACGACGCATGCGTCGTCAAACGCGGCAAAACGCAGCCGATCGCAGACACATGCGTCCCTAATGTTAAATATAGGAAAACACAATGCATGCGGATAATTGCGGAAGAAACGCTGCGGACACAACCGCAAATGTGAAACCGGCCTAAGAAGATCACTGGTGGCTTTATTATCTAGATGTCCTCTCCCAGACCGAATTGTGATGTTCACTAAGGATTCTTAGACTCAGATTCACAGGTACAAACAGGTTACCTAATGGACAGGCAGTAGGGGGTGTCCCTCTGAGCGTCAACAACCTCTTTTTCAAGATCAGATCATATAGACGCTATAATAATTTTTTGTAGAATAGGTACCGGTTCACGATTATTTAGAGGTGTTAGACGTTTCGCAGATTCTAAATATACAAAATTCGTATGATCCATGATCACTATAACCGGATGAACTGCTCCCTCAAAATAATGACGCCACTCTTCAAAAGCCCACTTGATTGCCAAAAGTTCCCTGTTACCAATGTCATAATTCTTCTCTGCAGACGACAGTTTTTTCGAAAAATATGCACATGGATGCCATTTACGAGGAGACACACACTCTGCGACAATACAGCCCCCACTCCCACCTCAGACGTGTCAACCTCGACGATAAAAGGCTGAGTGACGTCAGGCTGTATGAGGATCGGCACAGATGCAAAACACCTCTTCAAGGTATCGAATGACCTGACCGGACTGGACCACTAGGAAAAGTCCATCCCGTTCCTATTCATATCCGTCAGAGGTTTGGCTACTACCTAAAAGTTTTTGATAAACTTACGATAGTAGTTGGCAAAACATAAAAACCTTTGTAACGCCTTCAAATCCTCAGGACGACCCCAATCCAGTACCGCCTGTACTTTAGCCAGATCCATACGAAAACCGGTGGACTATAACACATATCCTAGAAAAGGGACCTCAACTGAAAACATAAATTTCTTCGGTTTGAGAAATAATTTGTCTGAGTATTTGCAAAACCTACCTGACATACCTGATGTGACTAAAGGTCAGGTGAGTAAATTAATATGTCATTGTCATGAACCGGGGGGTTTGGTTGCCCCCACTTCGTACTGCAGGGACTTATTTATCCCAGTTACAGTTTGGAACTTGCAGCTCTCGAGCTCCCCCCTTACCCTCAGGTCAGTCAGGGAACTGCAACTAGGATAATTAGTCGCCAGAAAGGCTGCCCGGCTGTGTACTGGCTATTGAGCACGCTGCCGTGAGGGTGATGTAATTATTCCCAGCCGCAGCCGAGCAATACACTTATAAACCCCGTTTCGTCACTGCCAGCTTTACCTACCAGCGCATGACACTTCTCTGCCACTAGCTCCTATTAAGATTAATAATGGGTCAGGAGCCAATCCAGTTAGTAGCGAAATTTATTTCAGAGGACGTTGGAGGTACGTATTAGAGCAAGGAAAAGGAAGCTAGTAAATATTATAACTTTTATTCCAAAAAAAGATAAGGCAGTGTTTACAAAAGGTATAAAAAGATATTACTAGGTGAGACAATTATCGTATGTACAGACAATTACAAAATAAAAGGGATTAAAGGTGAATATAAACTTACATCTGTTTTATCATGCCTGACCATGCGGCTTGGGGAAGGGGTGACATCAAAATGCATCACAGAGTCTCTCTGTAGCGGCTCCCTGGGCAAGAACTAGTGTAAAATGAGCTCCCTCTATCTTATACCCCCCTGGGTCATGACATCACTGAGTGGGCTGAGTTATGAAAGCACTCCTCTTTTCTAAACAACCAAAACTTCCGTAATTTAATGAACTGGTGGTGCAAGCTCGTGGCACGACGACATGACCGCCATTGATCTTGGTTCGAGAGTAGCGTTCTATTAAGTCTAAACATGACTTGCCTATGTATCTTGGGTAAGCAATATTGTATGTCTCAGTTTTTTCTGGTACGGGACATTAGAAAACACTGCGTGTCGCTCTACCCTGACACATCCCAAATATGTAACTTTCACACCTATCTCCCTACCTGGGGTCGAATTATTCCATCTTAGATAACTCTCTGATACACAAAGAAGCACATGGTTTCAGACAAAGAGCTGGATGCTGCTTACTCGCATTCTTGAGGGAGGGGGGAAGGAGTATAGGATTACACATGCAGGCAGAGTGAGAAGAAAAGCTTTCTAGGCAGTGAGAAGGAGGGGCTGTGGGGGAAACCGCAGCTGCAGCGTGTCTCACACAGACCTAATGGATGTAGCAGAGCTCAGTGTGCTTTTTAATATAGAATCAACTATATCAAATTCCTGACAGTCATCAAGATAGATTACCATAAATCTACCTACCAGGTGACTAAAGGTGTCATTTACAAAATGCTGAGAGACGGCGGGCACGATCGTTAACCCAAATGGCATCACTAGGTTCTCATATTGTCCCTCAGGCGTATTGAAAGCTGTTTTCGACTCATCACCCTCTTTAATGTGACTGAGATTATACGCCCCCCTGAGGTCCAGTTTTGAAAACCATTTTGCGCCTACAATCTGATTCATTGGCTGGGATCACGCATACGCGAGATACGGCCGAGTCTCGCAAGTGAAAACCCTCTTCTGGTGCCGGCACTCCGGAGCGGAGCGTGCAGCTCCATGTATTGCTGTGCGGCTGCACGCTCCGCTCCGGAGTGCCGGCGCCAGAGCTGGGTTTTCACCTGTGAGACTCGGCCGTATCTCACGTATGTGTGATCCCGGCCTTATAATGTGTCAGATTATACTATCATATTCCGTCCGTTACACTACAATATTCACCAAGGAGTGAACAGAAATGCACAAATTCGAAATCATAAAATTTGTATTTTACTAATTTCTTTAAAATGAACTAATGAAACAATAATAACAAAAAAAGTAACCTCAGATGTGAAAGACACATAAGGCTGCAAGCCCCTTTAAGCACACTAATTACAATTAATATCAATGTAATAGCAGTCTCCTTGAAAATACTCACTTCACTTTACCACTTTCTGAGTCTGCCAATCTGCAACAGGATTGTGCAGAGTGAGCCAAGGAAGTCCAAGAACCACAGGAGAGGGCAGATCCTCTAGCTCATAAGTCTATTACTTCAGAGTGCATGTCCCCTACCTGAAGATGTAAACCTCGGACGTCTTGAATAAAATCCCCGTTTCAAGGGAGCGGAGTTGATGGCGATTATAGATATGGGTCTGGACATTGTATGTGGATTGAGGCCCCAGACCTGGAAGCCAATCAAGTTAAACCCACTATCCAGAAATGCAGACACAACCACCGTAATTTCACCCAGGTGAATCTCAGGTGACATAAAAAATTGTATCCTACCCATGGAGGCGATAAGTACACCCTGGTTGCAAACCTCTCCCCAACCCAGGCTTCTTAGTTTTTCGGCAGTTGTTTTACTGTGATGTCGGGAAGGACACGTGACCACAAAATGGCTCTTTTTGCCGCAGTAGCACAATCCCCCTTTTCAGATTATTTTCTAGGATGAGACTCCGCACCCACCTGCATCGGTTCCTCAGATGACTCAGACCCGATCTCCCTTGGTCCAGGACCTTCCGCAAATTGGGATGTCTCCCTATGTCTCTGGCGAAGACGGCAATCAACCCAGATAACCAGAGACATGGCCACCTCAAGGGAGACTGGAGTCTCATACAGGGCTAAGGCATCCTTCACCCTTACTGATAGCCCCTCACAGAACAGGCTACAGAGTGCAGGGTCATTCCACTTAGTGTCTGTGGATCACCGGTCTCCCTGATGGAGCTGGCACAGTGTGGACTCTGCCAAAGAAACACGGTAGGACTCGTCATATATAAGACCCAGCTCCAGAAAAAATTCCTTTACTGTTTAAAGCGTCGGGGAGTCAGAGGAGAGAGAAAAAGCCCATGCTTGCGGGTCCCTCTGAAGGAGCAAGATTATTATCCCCACACGTTGCTCCTCTGTACCTGAGGAACCATGTAACCTAAAGTACAGTTTATAGGCCTCCCTGAAAACTACAAACTTGTCATGCCCCCCAGAGAACCTGTCAGTCAAAGCGATCTTGAGCTCCACTACGGGTTGCCTGGGAGTCATGATTCCCACACCTGATGTGTTAGGGAGCTGCAAAAAGTGCATAGATATGCCACCTCCACACTGAGCTGTTGCAGATGCACTGTCAGAGCAGTAATAGGATCCATAATGGATAAAAAAAAAAAATTCAGTCAAAGCTAATGTCAAGACTCGGTTGTCTGGTGTCCCTAGCAAATAGATCAATGGCTGCACTCAAAATTTACTGTGCTAAGGCAAGGAAATGTGCAAGACATGAAATGTGAATAGCATAATGGCTTGGGAAATTTATGAAAAAAACACATGAGATTCTTAGCACAAGATTTGGCCAAAAGTTGTGAGCCCATCCACCAAACGTCAAGGTAATCTCAAAACGGATGGGTACCTGAGCTGACTGCCTAGTGTGAACACTTACCTATGGCTAATAACATGGTAAAGCCTGCTTTTATAGGAAGCTCAGAACCAACTGTGTCTGGATGTAATTAAAATCACAGCATGGTGAAGGGCGGAGCGTTCAAGTCAGAAAATATAGTACATAGTAAATATAAGAAAACTGACTGAACAGCAATATAGTCTGAACTGGTGCATAACCAGGTGTCCCTAGACCAGGGGCTCCTTCCCTGTCCCTAACGCTAGGGGGCAACCTAGTTCGCCTTATTACCTGGGTTACTTCTGAAGGTGAAGATGCCGTGGCCATGTAACTTGCCTTATCTCTTGTATCTGCACTCTGAACCCTTCCTCCACCCAGGGAAGAGGGTAGTAACCGTGCACAGCAGTACACCAACCGGAATAACAAGGCAACACGAACAGGGGCAACTGAAAATACCAGGCATACAAATATTCACTCACATATAACAGAGGAATGCATCGTGGAGTGGAGGATGGGAAAAAAACAAAGTAGGAGAAGGAAAGGGAATTATCACATTTACAAACCCAAGCAACAGTCACTGATAAACCTCATATAACCACTACTATCATCCCAGCCATGCAGCATAAGCTAGCTCTGACGATGTGTGTCAGTAAATCAGGATTATAAAGGGGATAGGAGTGCCAAATCTAGCTCAGCTGAGAGCTCAGATTCCCAGAGCTCCCAATATGGCCAATTAACCCTTGTACTGCCAAAAGAAATGTACACCATATAAAAATAAGGTGGAGTGCTTCTTTTCAGCATAGGAGTAGGAGCAGATGCTGTGGTCTTCTGGCTCTGCTCTGTAACCCCGTGGCTCACATAAAAAAGGTGGTGACAGATTTCATTTGATTTGCTATTACAGCACCTAAACAGGACTCAGGTAGGCTTTGATAAGGCTGCTGAGAAGTCATTTTTTTCTGTTCAATCATATGTAGGTAAAATGTGTTTCTGGTCATTATCCTAAGGAGCGTATACACATTAGAAGAGCTTTCGTCAGCCCTCCAATTTCAGCAGGACGATCTAAGCATCTAACGTATATGGGTGTTCTGACTCTCCAAGAGGAAAGAAGAATCGGGCAAGTTGGATTTCAATATGCCGGATCCGTTGTCTCACAGGAGATAAGGCACTGGCAGAGGTTTCCCCATTTTCCCTTCAAACACATGCATGCTTGTCCGAACTAATCATACAGGATGAAAAAACTATCGACTAAAGGAGTGTTTAGCCAACAGTTATTGAAGGAGAAAGGCCATCTTTACTAACTCAATGATGCTTGAGCTGGAAATCATGGCTGTTGACTGGACACATTCCTTAACCCCCGGAGGTATTTTTGTTTTTCTGTTTTTGTTTTTTGCTCCCCTTCTTCCCAGAGACATAACTTTTTTATTTTTCCGTCAATATGGCCATGTGGGGCTTGTTTTTTGTGCGACGAGTTGTACTTTGAACAACCCCATTTGTTTTACCATGTCTTGTGCTAGAAAACGGGAAAAAAATTCCAAGTGCGGTGAAATTGCAGAAAAAGTGCAATCCCACATTTGTTTTTTGTTTTGCTTTTTTACTATGTTCACTAAATGCTAAAACTGACCTGCCAATATGATTCTCCAGGTCATTGTGAGTTCATAGACACCAAACATGTCTAGGTTCATTTTTATTTAAGTGGTGAAAAAAAATTACAAACGTTGTTTAAAAAAAAAAATATATATATATAATTGCGCCATTTTCTGATACCCGTAGCATCTCCATTTTTCATGATCTCGGGTTGGATGAAGGCTTATTTTTTTGCGTGCCAAGCTGATGTTTTTAATTATACCATTTTGGTGCAGATATGATCTTTTGCTCGCCCGTTATTGCATTTTAATGCAATGTCGCGCCGATGAAAAAAACGTAATTTTGGCATTTTTACTTTTTTCTCGCTACGCCGTTTAGCGATCAGGTTAATCCTTTTTTTGTGTTGATAGATCGGGCAATTCTGAACTCGGCGATACCAAATATGTAAAACAATAGATATAATCAAAAAATACTAGTTAACTATGTTAAACTTTGGTGAGCGCAATAAAAGGGCATTTAATTGTAATATTGATAGTAAATGTATCGGAGAAACCTGTGCACCAACAACAGAAACAAGTCTTCAATCAGACCAATCATATATCAACACTCATAACCACCAATTCTCCAACCCTCCTCCCAACTACCCCTGAAACTCAACATGAGGAGCCGGAGTTCTAATTTTAACTTCTCAAAAATCATCAATATTATACAATGGACTTTTTTTCCATTTGTATAAATATTGATCCTTTGAACACTTCTATAAAGCATTGCAATACTTTTGTACTGTAAGTTTATTATGCTTGTCAGTGTTTAAATTCTTGAGCCTGTCACATCTTTGCGTTGCGGACATGAATGGGTCCATGTCTAGATCTGTGGGATTATGCGCATGGCAGACAGGTGTATGAGCTGGCTGCCATTACATGTATTGTTTCTTGTCTGAATAAACACTTCCTGTAGCTACCAGTCTGAATTATTCGCAACATCTAAACATTTCAAAGTTACCCCATTTCATGGCTCATAGTGCCGGTAGTGAGCTGTATAAGCTGCCGTAAATTATGGTGAGCCCGTGGCATTGTGCAAACTATTTTTATATGGTTCACATTAAAGGGGTTATCTCAGCCATTTTTTAGCTGCAACAATCACATGCTTGCACCTCTTAAAAATAATAAATAAGGAAGCTTTGGTGCCTGGTGGAAAAAAATAGGTGGTTTATTTTATTTGCTTTTTTAAAAATTAAATGTACCGTAAATGTTGTCTAACCCTTTAAATTGCAATGTTGCTGCAATATAATATTGAGTGACAGGGCAGGAAGATAAAAAAGGGGTAAACAGCTTTGCTATTCCAAGCTGTCTAATTCTCCTTAAACGCGTAATACAAATTCTGCAATTAAACTTTGCAGTTGAACCTGGAGAATTCAGAAGATATCTGTAGAATTATTATCTGCCTGCAAAAATAGCAGTATACAATAATAAACTTTCTTCTTAGGTGCCTTCATGATATGCCACAGAAACCAGGCAAAGCTATCAACCCTTTTTCCAAAGAACAAACGATGGACAAAAAGAATAGTCAGATGACAGAGAAGATACTACACCTTGCCCTGGAGATCATCTACTTGCTGACCGGAGAAGTGAGAAATTTTGTTTCCTGATGTTGGATAGGCCCTTAAAGTAGCTCACCCAATATATATTTTTTTTTTTTCGCTAAACCTGTGTAAGGTGTGTAATATAGTGTAAGTGTGTTAATTTGCTCACCGATTGCTATCTGGTCCTCTGCAAGACAGCATAGGGGGTGGCAGCACCATTTGTCTCCCTTTTCTAGCACGTAGGCACTCATCTCTCTGCACAAGCAGGTCCCCTGATGATTGGCTTGGAGGAAACGCGTCGGGACTGACTACAGGGAGAGTGCAGGGCATGATATTGCAGGGGTAGCTGTGGACTGCCCTTGTAAGGGCGGGAGCTCTGGGGTTAGTATATTTGTAGCCCCATAGGGAATGACAGGGCATTGTCGTCCCTACTTACCAAGATCCGGATTACTCCCTGACCAGAGGTTTTCCGGTGCTCCAGCCCCTTTCATCTTGAAACCGGTGAGATTGTTCCTTTACCGCTGTACTGTATTAATCACTAGCAATATGTTTGCTGCAATTTTTAATAAATAGTGATAATTTTCTTGCATGTAACCATTTGTATGGAGTATGGCCCTGCCACTTATATGTTAGTACTTTTGGTAGTTGTGGCTTCAAAACCATACTTTGGTCAGCGTTTACTCCGCAAAGACTTGTACAGGCGGAGTTGTCTGGAATCCTAATTGGGGTCTTTTTGGTTAAGTCTCATTGCAGGACCTTACCCCATTTTTACATTTAATATTTTGGGTGACACATTTTTCACTTTTTATCTATTTAATACGAGTAAAAGTTACGTTTTAGTCCATTTTGCTGTGTTTCCTGTTATCCTATTTGGACTCATCTGCTGAATTTACACATTTTGGTTTAGATATTGCTATTTTCTGCTATCTGGTCCTCTTCTAACTCATATTACTTCTTTTCCCAACTTGCCGGATCACACTGGGGTTTATGTGCGAGCTGGACGTGTTTTTACAATGCAAGCCTATAGAGTTTCAAAACAAGACTCCTGCCCGGGTTAAGAACCGTTTTTATGCCAACAGCCACTTTGATATTTAAGCTATCATTCCGGGGGCCGTACAAAATTATCAACTTGAAAATAATCCAGGTATATTTGGTCAAACAATTAATTCAACAAATCTGATAACTGGAAATGCGTCTCTTTTGTGCAGTGTGATGTTAGATGGTAATGATCATGTTACTAACTGCTTTTCCAGATTTGTGTCAGTCTTGAGAGGTTTCAACTCTTTGCTATGATTTGGAAAGAACTCGCAGCAGGAAATTGTTCCGAACACAGATGTATATTACACTGTAGGTCTGCTCAAGGTGGCAAATTCATCACTGCTCATGTTACATTTATAGAACTCGAGCAGTGGGAGGTTTGCACTATGTACATCACATAGGAGACACAGAGACTGGTGTTTATACATCACATAAGAGATACAGACTGCTATATATATATATATATATATAGATATAGATATAGATATATATATAGATATATATATATATAGATATAGATATATATATATATATATATATATATATATATATATATATATATATATATATATTTTATGTAAGCTACACTGGGATTTATATATAAATATTTACATATATGTAGCTTAGGATACACTGAGACTGATGCAGATACATCAGGAGACTCTGAGACTGTCATATATGTTTCATATAGTACACACTGGGATAGGTGTATATACATCACATAAGAGATACTGAAGCTGCTGTATTTATCATGTAGGCTACACTGGGACTGGTATATATACACATCACATAGGATACACTGGGACTGGTATATATACACATCACATAGGATATACTGGGACTGTTGTATATACACATCACATAGGATACACTGGGACTGTTGTATATGCACATCACTTATGATATACTAGGTCTGTTGTATATACACATCACATAGGATATACTGGGACTGTTGTATATACACATCACATAGGATATACTGGGACTGTTGTATATACACATCACATAGGATATACTGGGACTGTTCTATATACACATCACATAGGATATACTGGGACTGTTCTATATACACATCACATAGGATATACTGGGACTGTTGTATATACACATCACATAGGATATACTGGGACTGTTGTATATACACATCACATAGGATATACTGGGACTGTTGTATATACACATCACATAGGATATACTGGGACTGTTGTATATACACATCACATAGGATATACTGGGACTGTTGTATATACACATCACATAGGATATACTGGGACTGTTGTATATACACATCACATAGGATATACTGGGGCTGTTGTATATAACTATTTAAAATTACACCACCCCAGTGTTCTCCCAGGAGAAAAAAGACTCTGCCAAAAATAGCTGAAAGTGACCACGACTAGCGCATACCCTGCAATGTCCTAACTGTCACCTGCCTTGCTGTGGAGGTTGGCACCCTAGATAACGCTTTTTTGGCGCCCCCACTCAATGTGGACTACCCCTCACTGCCCTTTCTCATCCTCATATAAAAGGTGGGAAAACAATGATAAAAGAACAGAAATGAAAAAAGCAAAAAAAATGGTCACATGGGAAGATAAGCCTCCTCTCCATCTGTCTACGATACATATTACCACTGAGACTGGGAGATGACATACTGCTAGCGTCGATAGACGTAGAGGCGTTGTACAGTAGTACCCCACATGAGTATGGGAGGAAGGCTGTGACACTTTTCCTAAAGACAAGGGCGGTGGAGTGCGGTGAGCATAATGTTTTTGTTCTGAGATTATTGTCGTTTGTCCTGACCCACAACTACTTCCTGTTCAGCGGGAAGTACTTCCACCAGCTCAGGGGTACAGCGATGGAGAGCCCTTGTGCCCCCACGTATGCTAATATCTTCCTGGGCTGGTGGGAGGAAACCCTTATCTTTGTGGAGGAGGAAACATGTTGGAGCCCGTTCATCACTCTTTGGGCCAGATATATCGATGACATTCTGATTTTCTGGTCGGGCTCTGCAAGTGAGTTCTGCAGTTTTGTTGAGAGTATTAACATCAATATGATCGGCTTGAGATTTACATCCGAGTATCATGAGCATAGTATAAATTTTCTTGATTTGACCATTTCGAAAAAACAGGATGGAGGGATCAATACATGTACTTTTCGGAAACCTACTGCGGCCAATAACCTGTTAAGGTGGACGAGTTATCACCCTTTGCCCCTAAGGAGAGGAATACCGAAAGGGCAGTTCCTACGTATTAGGAGGAATTGTTCAGATGTGGGGATCTTTAGGAAACAGGCAAAGGACCTATATGGGCGGTTCAGAGCAAGAGGTTACCCAAAAAAATGTGTTGGATGGCCCGTTCAGAGAGGCATTAACGACTAATAGACAGTCCCTATTGGTAAAGAGGGATCGGGAAACTACAGAGAATATAGTCAGAATGATCGGTACATATGACGGGCAGTCGGACAGAGTATTTCAGATCTTTCGCAAGCACTGGGGGATCTTGCTTGCAGACCCCAATTTAAGTAACTTGGTATCTCCTAAACCGAGCATCACGTACAGGAGAGGGAGGACCATTGGGGACACCCTGGTCCACAGTTTATATGAGAAGCCCAAAAAGGAAGGTACATGGCTTGACAGAAAACCAAATGGTTTTTTCAAATGTGGTAACTGCTCGAGATGCACAATGATGACACAGTGTAAGACCTTTTGCAGTGCGGCAAATGGTAGAGTATATTATATCAGAGATTTTGGTAACTGTAAATCAACTGGTGTGGTATACAAAGCCACGTGCACCTGCCCGAAAGATTACATTGGTAAGACGATTAGGGAACTGAGGCTAAGGGTTGGAGAGCACGTGTGCGATATAAGGAATAAAAGGGACACCCCTTTTGCCCGTCATATGAATGAAGTACATGGGGGCAATTTGAAAGAAATTACCTTTAATATGGTGGAATTGATTAGACCTAAAATAAGGGGTGGTAACCTGGATAGAGCCATCCAACGGAAGGAAACAGAATGGATGTATAGGTTGCAATCATTATCCCCGAAGGGGCTTAATGAATATCTTTCATATACCTGCTTTATCTGATAGTTCCTTATCTCTGATGGATGACGTCCATTTATGTGCTCTCGAAATGTGTTCTTGTTGGGGGGTATACCTTTGAATTAAAACTGCATGTTATGGCATGTTTGTACATGCGCCTTATTGTAGGTTTTGTTTATCAGAATCTGTATTTGTGTATCGGTTATATATTTCTATTAATTAGACTGCCATTGTCCTTTGATAATGAATTTTATTCTCTTGAAAAAGGTTCCCCTATTTATTCCAGCATTGACAGGGTCAAATAAGGAATGATAGATGTTCGGTATCATTATTAGATCATTCCGGGACCTCATGAGATTGTACGCACTAGAATTAACAGATGGGTCTCAGTGGTAATATGTATCGTAGACAGATGGAGAGGAGGCTTATCTTCCGGTCCTGCGTAGTGTAGTGGGACGCACACTGCAAGAAGTAATGCTGTAGGGATATGTATTATACGGGGGAATACCCCCGGGCATGCGCAGTACCCTGGGGCCCACGCTATGCGTCACAGGCAGATGGAAAGGAGATACCACTTCCGGTCTTGCGCATTAGACTGGAACGCACGCTGCGGGATGGTACGCTGTGGTGAGTCATGCTGAACGGGGGAAACACTTCCGGGCATGTGTAGTACTCTGGGACCCACGCTGCAATTGGGAATCCGCTTTGGGACATGGCAGGTAAACATCTAATTACCCAGTTTTTCGGCCATCACTGATTAGCGATGGCGCTGATTGGAGCGACTGTATAGACGGGGGTATATAACTCCGCCCGATGTGAACCGCCGGTTATGCTTTTTATCTATGGCATCTGATATCTGACATATATGATGGGCCTCCTGATGAACCGCACCACGGGGAAACGCGTTGAGGCGCACAATATCTGGATAAGTGTCTTCCATCTTTACTATTATATATATTAAGGGCGCATCTTGTATGGATTACTGATGTTGCGGGCCCCATCTATGGGCATAATCTAGACTGTTAGATAACCATTTCAACTAGATTTTGGATAGTATAGTATTTTATGGGCACTTTCTTTCTCTCTTTTTCTCTAGTCACCTTCCACGACAGCATATGGAGGTTGTCTCTTTGCCCTAATGGGGAACAGGAAACACAGAGAGGTTAAAAGGACCTCCCACTTGCCAGTATCTTTCCTGTTCCCCATGGGACAGGGAGAGGTTTTCCATGTGCTGTAGTGGCCGGCGGCTATGGTACCTTCGCAGGCTCTGCCTGTATAGCCGGGCAGCAGACGGTCGCTTCAAGCCTCCTCCTTACGCTGCTCCCGTCGTCCTGCTCGCAGGTACCTCGGGACCCCCTCCTGGCCTTCCCGTGCCCCCACGAGGGCAAAGCAGGCCTGGGTTCCCTGACCGAGCTCCTCCTGGAGCTGCCCGGCATCCTCCTCCTCCATGCTGTCGGCTCGGCGTTCCGGAAGTGACGCGTTACTTCCGGTTTTCCCCATACACTGAGAAGCCGGTACTTCCGGGTTTCGCCGGCCAGCGTGTCGGACCTTAGAGCTCCCTCACCTGGATCCGGAGGGGGATGATCGCTGGAGGCAGGTGCTAGGACGGCGTCCATAAAAGCCTGCTGAACCACCACTGAGGTAAGGCTATTTCCCCCAGTATGGATGGTTCTTCATGCCCTGTATCTGCGGAGCCCAGCGCCACCCCTGCCTCTGTGAGTGTTTGCAGGGATGGGATCCGGGAGGAGTGTAGCAGGGGTTAGAAGTCCTCACCCCTCTCTCCCTTTGTATATTTCAGGGAGAAAAACCTGCCCCTAAAGGTGCCAATAGGAAGAAGTGCCCTGTCTGTTCCATTAAATGCCCTCCTAACTGGGATAAGAAACTCCTGTCAGCCATGTACTGACAGAATAATAAGAGCTGAGCAGCCATTTCTGTTAGATGAGGTTCGCTCACTAGTAAAACAGGAGGTACAATCTTCCCTGGCAGCTTTTACACCTCCACCCCCACCTCCGCAGCCGCAACCTCATTCCCCGGCTAAGAAGAGGAAGATTCAGATTGTGGAATCCGACTCTGATTCAGACCTCTCTCATGCCTCATCTGTTGGCTGGGAGGATCCGGTATCACCTAAAGCTGAGGTCAGGAAATACCTTTTTTCCTCAGACTATATTGAGGATCTGGTCTCTGCTGTCCGTAACACCATGGGACTAGAAGAGGAACCTGTACCGCAGTCCATACAGGATCAGATGTTTGGTGGTCTTTCATCGGAGAAGAGAGTGGGCTTCCCAGTTCATACTAACATTGTCAGTATGATTAATCAGGAATGGGAACTACCTGAGAAGCGTCTCAGTACCCCTTCAGAAATGAAGCACAGATTTCCACTTGAGGATGATCTTAAATTGGACATTCCCAAGGTAGATGTGCAGGTGGCTAGAGTCGCCAAGAGAACTGCACTCCCTTTTGAGGATTCTTCACAATTGAAGGATCCCATGGATAGAAAAATCGAAAGTCTCCTCAGAAAATCATGGGAAACTTCTACGTCTGTCCTTAAGGCTAACGTCACCTCCACCTGCGTGGCTAGAGCCCTCTCCTGCTGGCTTGAGAAATTAGAAAATCACATATCTCAAGGTACCTCAAGAGGCGAGATATTGGATTCCCTCCCCATTTTGCATAAAGCTACAGGATTTTTGGCAGACGCTTCTCTGGAGTCGCCGCCAGATCCCTTGTACTTTCCAACTCTGCCAGAAGAGCCCTCTGGCTTAAGCTATGGAGTGGGGATATCACCTCTAAAGCTAAGCTCTGCGCCATACCCTTTAAAGGAGATTACGTTTTTGGTCCCGTCCTAGACGATATTCTCGATAAGGCTACCGACAAAAAGAAAGCGCTCCCGGAGCAAAAACAGCCTAGAAAACGTTTTTTTCGTGGCCCACAACCTCAGCCCTCTCAAACAAGAGGTAAAGGAAAAACCGGCAGGTGGAGCTACGCAAAGGGTAGGGGAAAAAATATTTTTGTCCCGCAGCAGCAGCAGCAGCAGTCCCAACAGGACAAACAATGACTCCGACCCGGTGGGGGGAAGACTCTCGAAATATGTGGATCAGTGGGAAAATATCACCAGTTCCCACTGGGTTCTCAACGTCATCAAGGAGGGCCTTTTAATAGTTAATTTCTCCCCCCCCCCTCAGGGTCTAAAGATCACTTCCCTTCCAACATCAAGGGATCGCAGTCTATTGTCCTTGGGTCTCAAGGATCTTATGAGATCAAATGTAATCTCCCCAGTCCCACAATCAGAATGGGGAAAGGGACACTACTCCCGACTCTTTCTGGTTCCCAAACCTTCGGGAGACGTCAGGATTATTATAAATTTAAAGGGTCTGAATCAGCATGTGAAATATCGCAAGTTCAAGATGGAGTCCGTAAGATCTGCGATTCCTCTGATAGAACATCACTCCTTTATGGCAACCATCGACCTCAAGGATGCGTATTTCCACATCCCTATTCACCAGAGACACAAAAAATATCTCAGGTTTGCGATACAGGGGAGTCATCGGGTGGAGCACTATCAGTTTGGAGTCCTTCCCTTCGGCATCTCCTCAGCACCGAGGGTGTTTTCCAAGGTGATGGCAGAAGTAGTGTCATTCATCCGGAAACAAGGTGTCTGCATAGTGCCCTATCTGGACGATCTTCTGATAGTAGCTTCCACTGAGATAACCCTAATATCCCATGTCTCAACCACTCTAGAGATTCTGAGATCCCTAGGTTGGATTCCAATCCTAGAAAAATCTCAACTTCAACCTGCAAAAACAAGGAGATTTCTGGGAGTAATTCTGGACTCAGCAAAACAAATGTCCTTCCTCCCGGACGATCACAGACTTCCCTTAGTAACAAAAATCTGGAAGTTCAAAGAGATGAGGTCCCCTACTCTACGAGAAGGAATGTCGCTTTTGGGCTCCATGACAGCCTGCATACAGTCGGTGGCTTGGGCTCAAGCTCACTCAAGGACTCTCCAAGCCCATATTCTAGACAATTGGGATGGTCGACCTGGCACTCTTACCAAGAGGATCCACACTCCGGGCAGAGTGAAAGCTTCCTTAACATGGTGGATGAATCCCAGGAACCTTCTGAAAGGTGTATATTGGATTCAATCCCCTCTATCCACGATCAAAACAGATGCCAGCAAGAGGGGCTGGGGAGCCATAGTAAACCATGTCCCCTATCAAGGTCATTGGAGCCAGTCGATCACCGAGAGATCATCAAACTTCAGGGAGCTCAAAGCTGTGGAAGAGTCCCTATTAGTGGCAAGTCATCAGATTTCTGGACAACATGTCCAGATATACTCGGACATCATGACCACGGTGGCTCATATCAGGCACCAGGGCAGTACAAGGACCCTCAGTCTAAAAAAGATCTCCGCTCGAATATTTTCCTGGGCCGAAAAACACCTACTGTCCCTGACGGCAATCCACCTGAAGGGTACTGTAAATATTCAGGCGGACTACCTAAGCCACCAGGATATTCATCCTGGCGAATGGAGCCTGGAGCTTCAAACATTCAACATGTTAGTACACAGATGGGGTCATCCAGACGTCGACCTCTTTGCCTCTCACCAGAACGCAAAAGTCAAAACCTTTTTTTCCTTGAACCCAAGAGGCAATCCCAGAGGGTTGGATGCTCTAACCCAAGATTGGCAGTTTCGCCTGGCTTACGCATTTCCACCAATCCCAATCCTTGCCAAGGTTCTACGGAAGATACGCCTAGAAGGGACTCCGACTATACTGATAGCTCCATTGTGGCCCAAAAGAAGTTGGTTCAACTTAATTATCCAACTACAAGTGGATGGACCGGTAATGTTACCGATAAAGCACGATCTTCTTTCTCAGGGTCCCATTCTCCACTCAGACCCTCAGAAGTGGAGCTTGGCGGCGTGGTTGCTGAAGCCCAGGTATTAAGAGCTAAAGGACTATCATTCCCTGTCATAGCTACTCTCCAAAAATCGAGAAAACCGGTAACCAACGCCATCTACAATAAAATCTGGAAAAGGTTTTCTTCATTCTGTCTGCCTAACCTTCCAGACCCTCTCAAGCCTAATATACCCATCATTTTGGATTTTTTACAAAAAGGCTTAGAAATAGGTCTTAGACCCAGTACCCTCAAGGTACAGGTCTCTGCACTTAGCTCGGTTTTTGACCAAGATTTAGCGGGTCATCGCTGGATTAAAAGGTTCATGACGTCAGCTACTAGAATGAATCCTAGAAAACAGATCATAGTTCCCCCATGGGATCTCAATATAGTACTCCAAGGTCTGACAGGTCCACCTTTTGAACCACTATCTTCTTGTTCTCCACAAAATCTAGCCTACAAAACGGTGTTTTTGGTAGCCATTACTTCAGCTAGAAGGATTGGTGAATTACAGGCCTTGTCTATACGAGAACCTTATCTTCTAGTAAGAGATGATTCAATTGTGCTCCGTCTTGATCCGTCTTTTCTTCCGAAGGTGATCTCTGACTTTCATCGTTCTCAAGAGATTTTCCTACCAACTTTTTGCCACAATCCAGCAAACTCGGAAGAAAGAAGATTCAACACCTTGGATGTCCGGTTATTCTTCTACAGTACTTGGACCTGACCCGTTCGTTTAGAATTGATCATAACCTATTTGTCCATCTCTCAGGACAAAACAAAGGGAAAAAAGTAGCCAAAAGTACCATCGCTACATGGATCAAGAAAGCTATAACGGAAGTCTACCTCGCTCAAAACAAATTGCCTCCAGTAGGAATCAAAGCCCATTCAACCAGATCTACATCGGTTTCCTGGGCAGAAAGAGCAGGCGCATCTCCGGAGCAGATTTGCAGGGCAGCAACGTGGTCTTCACTCCATACCTTCTCTAAACATTACAGACTAGATGTATTGTCCAATAAGGACTTAGCCTTCGGCCGTAAAGTACTCCAGGCCGTTGTCCCTCCCTAGTGCCAAATTAGTTGGTATTCCTCCATATGCCGTCGTGGAAGGTGACTAGAGAAAATAGAATTATTCTTACCGTTAATTCGGTTTCTAGGAACCTTCCACGACGGCACTAATTTCCCACCCGATACATATTCCTGGATTAGTTCTGGGATTCTGAAGGTAAACCAGTGCTATGGTCTCAGTTGTAAGTCACTGGCAAGTGGGAGGTGGGAGGTCCTTTTAACCTCTCTGTGTTTCCTGTTCCCCATTAGGGCAAAGAGACAACCTCCATATGCCGTCGTGGAAGGTTCCTAGAAACCGAATTAACGGTAAGAATAATTCTATTTTTTGTTTATTGATACTGTTTGATGCCGTATTGATATCTGTATATGGCGAACCTGGCAGCATACCCATTGTTATTGAATAGCAATTGGCAATCATGTTGATGCAAGGATTGTAACCATATATGATTGCATTATTTGTCCTGCTTTGGTCTTTTTGCTAATTTTGATTATATTCAGTTTTTCTGATTTTTTTTTTTGTGACCATTTTTTTTGCTTTTTTCATTTCTGTTCTTTTATCATTGTTTTCCCACCTTTTATATGAGGGTGAGAAAGGGCAGTGAGGGGTAGTCCACGTTGAGTGGGGGCGCCAAAAAAGCGTTATCTAGGGTGCCAACCTCCACAGCAAGGCAGGTGACAGTTAGGACATTGCAGGGTATGCGCTAGTCGTGGTCACTTTTAGCTATTTTTGGCAGAGTTCTTTTTTCTGCCTGGAGAACACTGGGGTGGTGTAATTTTAAATAGTTATTTAATAAAATTTGTTTTTTTAAGGGAATTTATGTTCACCACTGTTTTTTCAAGTTCCCATTATGATCTAATTACGTTATAACAACGACTGTTGTATATACACATCACATAGGATATACTGGGACTCTTGTATATACACATCACATAGGATATACTGGGACTCTTGTATATACACATCACATAGGATATACTGGGACTCTTGTATATACACATCACATAGGATATACTGGGACTCTTGTATATACACATCACATAGGATATACTGGGACTGTTGTATATACACATCACATAGGATATACTGGGACTGTTGTATATACACATCACATAGGATATACTGGGACTGTTGTATATACACTTCACATAGGATATACTGGGACTGTTGTATATACACATCACATAGGATATACTGGGACTGTTATATATACACATCACATAGAATATACTGGGACTGTTATATATACATTACAAAGAATATACTGGGGCTGGTATACATATATCACATAGGAGACACTGGGACTGGTGTATATATCACAATTTACACTGGGCCTGTTGGGTATACATCACATAAGAGATGCTGAGACTGCTTTAGATACATGACATAGGACACACTGAGACTACAGCCTTCATGTCAAGAGTGGGATGGGAGCAGGGAGCGAGCTAACTCTGCCCACAAATGCCCAGCATCAGTGCATAATCCAGTGATGCATATATTGCATCATTCAGTAGTGAATGCTGCATGCACATACTCACAGCCTAAGGTAAAATTAAAGGTCTGATTGCCAGCAAAAGTGGGCCTGCGGTCTAAGCACCGTGGTCCATAGGGGACTGCCTAAGGGAAGAGTAAGTGATGCTCCAGGCTGTAAATGGCCGGCAGGCTTTAAGTTACCATCCCCTGCGCCATCATCTTAGTTGAAACGCGTTGATCCTCCTCACTGGTGTGCCAGGTGTTTGCTATGTAAACATTTTTCTTTTTGAAGAACTATTTATCGCTTTAGTTGTCTAATAAAGTCTCACAAAGTCTGAACTGCCTCCACTTCCAGCTGGATCATTTCTCTGTTTGTCTTCATTTGCTGTGGGCGCTCACCCCGAACCATGCTGGGCGTTGGCAGGTCTGGGGATTTCGTCTAAGACCGGTAAGCTGACTACATTCCTTTTTTCTCCTGCGCCAAAGGCTTACACTGTAAAAGCAACTTCCGGCTCACACATAAAACCCAGTGTGATCCACTAAGTCGGAATTGAAGTCATGTGCCCCAGAAGAGGATCGGAGCAGTCCTGGAAACCAAAGAAGATGGCTGCTGTTGAGCATATTAACACACACACTAAATAACACACACACTTACTTAGATTTACCTAATATAGATATTACAATGTTTCTTTAAAGGGTTATTCTCAAGTTATCTATTGAGCAGCTCAGAGCAATGTCGTATTCTTACAGTCTCCTCACTTCTTGGTTCCTAGCAGGCAGTCTTCCTTGAGTAAAAGTTCTGGTGAGTAGCAGAGCTGCAGTATTAGTAGAACTATAAAGCTCAGCACAAGGTCTGCTGTAACACATACAGCTATAAATGGTTTGTTCTGGAGGCTACACTGCCATCACTATGTTTAAACAGAGAACGGTATTTGAACACGCAAAATGCTCTAAACCGTGAAAGCAGTGACCTGGCTGCTGGGGATTGTGATTCTAGAAGATCGATAAGAGCAAGAGTTATAGGCAGCTCAGTCAGGAGCTGGGGAGGCAGGTGAGCAGATAACTGGTGTAGAAAAATCAGTGGGCTGGAGAGAGGTGGCTGGTATGTGAAGAGTTAACTTCTCTCCTTGAATGTAACTAAGGCACACTGGGCCAGGGTCTGTGCAGGTACAAGTGACCAAGCTCCATGAAAACGAACTTTATACTAGGAAAAATAAAATCTCTCATTGCAGGAAAATGACAGCACATAGAAAAAAGCAAGTCAATTAAAAACTTGCTTATTTTCATGCTGTCTAACTAATTAAAGCAAATTAATAACTTGCGAATACCCTTTTAATTAATGAATTAGAAGTTTATTGCCAGATAACCTTTCCTAAAATTAGTTAAACATGTTTAAAAAATTAAGACCTGTTTTGGTGACCTGATATATGTGCCTTTTTGTCTTTGATTATGAACAGTCTTCCCTTATGGTGTCTCCACATAAATCAATGATAGACGTAAGGAACAATGATCAGAAGATCCTAGACATCACTAACAAAATCATTGAGCTGCTGACTGGAGAGGTGAGCGCTGCTGGGAACACTGGGACATTGTACCAAGGGAAGTGTCTGACTGTATTATTGTGTGTCAGGTTCCTATAAGGTGTGAGGATGTCACTGTCTATTTCTCCATGGAGGAGTGGGAGTATTTAGAAGGACACAAGAATCTGTACAATCACATCATGATGGAGGACCAGCAGTCCATAATATCACTGGGTAAGAAGATGATTGATCACCAAGATATATAGAAGATTAATGGATCTGAACTAACACCTTTGTGCTTCTTTCCTTCAGACCTAATTAAAGCTGCCACTAAACAAGATCCATTGACTCATAGCAATGAGGAACAAGTCCCATGTGATGGAGGACAACTTAAAGATGCCAACAGCCACACCTCTAAAGATCACACAGAAAAATACCCATCTGTTCATATAAAAGAAAAGTTAGATTCCTCTGATGAATTAAACCTCACAAATCAAAACAATGTAATATCGAAGGACAATACTGAACTATATACTTCTCAGCATGTAAAGGAAACATTTCAGAAAAATGTTGCAGAACCTGAAAATTCTACACCTATAAATCATACACATCATGAACCTTCTCCTTATATTAAGGAAGAACCAGCCATATATGATGGCATAAATTTCTCGCATCCCCAGATTTATACACCTACAGATCATATACAGCAATATCAAACCAATATTAAGAAGGAACAAGCATCATGTGATGAAAGAAGCCTCAAAGATTGTAAAATGTATTCATCCACACATCTTAGAGTTCTGTCTCCTCTTATTAAGGAGGAACCTTTCTCATGTGTTGGTAGAACCTTCACAGACTCCAACACAACTTCTCACAAGTCCTCCAACAGTAGTAATGAATCAACATTTACCAATGAACAGTTTAGTAAAGACTTCTATATTCCCTTAGTAAATTCATTCACAAAGGATCCTTTTGGAAACAAAGACAGCAGTAGAGAACCAGCAGACGTCAATCTGTCATTGGTCACATACAAAAACTGTTTAAACGACTCAAGCATAACAAGAAACAAATCATATATTTGTTTAGTATGTGGGAAATGTTTTTCTGATAGTCAGCATCTCATCCGGCATCAGAGGACACACACAGGGGAAAGGCCGTATGAATGTTTCGAATGTGGTAAATTTTTCTCCAGCAGTTCAAACCTCATCATGCATCAAAGGACACACACAGGAGAAAAACCATTTGCTTGTAAGGAGTGTGGGAAAAGTTTTGCTCGTAACCCTCATCTTATTCGACACCAGAGAATCCATACAGGGGAGAAACCTTTTGAGTGTTCGGAATGTGGAAAGAAATTTAATCAAGATTCAAATCTTTTGAAACACTTGAGGACTCATACTGGGGAGAAACCTTTTGTCTGTCTGGACTGCGGCAAGTATTTCACCAGTAAGCCTCATCTTCTCAGACACCAGCGAATCCACACAGGAGAGAAGCCGTTTACATGTACAGAATGTGGGAAGTCATTCTCTAGTAGCTCCACTCTTGCCACCCACAGGAGTACACACTCAGGAGAGAAGTTTTCTGGCAAAAATTCTAGCCACATGACTGGTGATAGACCTGAAGAAACCTCTTCATACCCAGAATGTGAAACATCTTATTATAGTGATTTTTTTCCATATTCGGTAGATCACGCTGATGAGGAAAACGTTTTGAGAAATTTCCAAGAATTCGCCGAAGAGGCAAATATTTTCCTGGATTATGAGATAGACAATGGTTGGGTTTATACCAACTTAAATGTCACCTAACAGGCTTTGGAAAAATAGAAAATAATTGAGAGGCACCTAAAGTAACTGCGTATCACCACCAACAAAAGAAAAAAGGTGCTAGATATGTCTTAAATAATTGAAATATTATTTTGTAAATAACTAGGTATCTCAATAAAGGGGAACTAACCACACCAATGAAGGATAAAGTAAGAGAAATATATAAGTAACATGCACTAACTAGCCATGGAAGGTAAATAGATAGAGCAGCAAACTTTATTTCTTTGCTGTACGTATAAATATGGCGCTCGCTCAAAAGATTGTTCTCATTTACGAGAAACCATGTATAGCTCCAATTAAAGGGAATCTGTCATTACCTCAAAAGCTATTAACCTGCAGAGATATAGTTGCATAGTTATTAAGGTTGAAGGAAGACTTTAAGTCCATCTAGATCAACCCATAGCCTAACATGCCCTAACATGTTGATCCAGGGGAAGGCAAAAAAACCCATGTGGTAAGATTAAGCTCCATCATGGGAAAAAAAAATTCCTTCCCGACCCCACATACGGCAATCAGACTAGTTCCCTGGATCAACGCCTTATCAAGGAATCTAATATATATACCCTGTAATATTATACTTTTCCAGAAAGGTATCCAGTCCCCTCTTAAATTGAAGCAATGAGTCACTCATTACAACATCATACGGCAGAGAGTTCCATAGTCTCACTGCTCTTACAGTAAAGAATCCGCGTCTGTTATTATGCTTAAACCTTTTTTCCTCCAGACGTAGAGGATGCCCCCTTGTCCCTGTCACCGGTCTATGATTAAAAAGATCAGCAGAAAGGTCTTTGTACTGTCCCCTCATATATTTATACATCAACATAAGATCACCCCTTAGTCTTCTTTTTTCCAAACTAAATAGCCCCAAGTGTAATAACCTATCTTGGTATGGCAGACCCCCCAGTCCTCTAATAACCTTGGTTGCTCTTCTCTGCACCCGCTCCAGTTCAGCTATGTCTTTCTTATACATCGGAGACCAGAACTGTGCACAGTATTCTAAGTGTGGTCGAACTAGTGACTTGTATAGAGGTAAAATTATGTTCTCCTCATGAGCATCTATGCCTCTTTTAATGCATCCCATTATTTTATTTGCCTTTGTAGCAGCTGCCTGACACTGGCCACTGAATATGAGTTTGTCATCCACCCATATACCCAGGTCTTTTTCATTGACGGTTTTGCCCAGAGTTTTAGAATTAAGCACATACAGTTAGGTCCATATATATTTGGACAGAGACAACATTTTTCTAGTTTTGGTTATAGACAATACCACAATGAATTTTAAACAAAACAATTCAGATGCAGTTGAAGTTCAGACTTTCAGCTTTCATTTGAGGTTATCCACATTAAAATCGGATGAAGGGTTTAAGAGTTTCAGCTCCTTAACAGGTGCCACCCTGTTTTTAAAAGGACCAAAAGTAATTGGACAGATTCAATAATTTTAAATAAAATGTTCATTTTTAGTACTTGGTTGAAAACCCTTGGCTGGCAATGACTGCCTGAAGTCTTGAACTCATGGACATCACCAGACGCTGTGTTTCCTCCTTTTTGATGCTCTGCCAGGCCTTCACTGTGGTGGTTTTCAGTTGCTGTTTGTTTGTGGGCCTTTCTGTCTGAAGTTTAGTCTTTAACAAGTGAAATGCATGCTCAATTTGGTTGAGATCAGGTGACTGACTTGGCCATTCAAGAATATTTCACTTCTTTGATTTAATTAACTCCTGGGTTGCTTTGGCTTCATGTTTTGGGTCATTGTCTATCTGTAGGATGAAACGACGACCAATCAGTTTGGCTGCATTTGGCTGGATGTGAGCACACAGTGTGGCTCTGAATACCTCAGAATTCATTCGGCTGCTTCTGTCCTGTGTCACATCATCAATAAACACTAGTGACCCAGTGCCACTGGCAGCCATGCATGCCCAAGCCATCACACTGCCTCCACCGTGTTTTACAGATGATGTGGTATGCTTTGGATCATGAGCTGTACCACGCCTTCGCCATACTTTTCTCTTTCCATCATTCTGGTAGAGGTTGATCATGGTTTCATCTGTCCAAAGAATGTTATTCCAGAACTGTGCTGGCTTTTTTAGATGTTTTATAGCAAAGTCCAGTCTAGCCTTTTTATTCTTGATTCTTATGAGTGGCTTGCACCGTGCAGTGAACCCTCTGTATTTACTTTCATGCAGTCTTCTCTTTATGGTAGACTTGGATATTGATACGCCGACCTCCTGGAGAGTGTTGTTCACTTGGTTGGCTGTTGTGAAGGGGTTTCTCTTCACCATGGAGATTATTCTGCGATCATCCACCACTGTTGTCTTCCGTGGGCGCCCAGGTCTTTTTGCATTGATGAGTTCACCAGTGCTTTCTTTCTTTCTCAGGATGTACCAAACTGTAGATTTTGCCACTCCTAATATTGTAGCAATTTCTCGGCTTGTTTTTTTCTGTTTTCGCAGCTTAAGGATGGCTTGTTTCACTTGCATGGAGAGCTCCTTTGACCGCATGTTTACTTCACAGCAAAACCTTCCAAATGCAAGCACCACATCTCAAATCAACTCCAGGCCTTTTATCTGCTTAATTGAGAATGACATAACAAAGGGATTGCCCACACCTGTTCATGAAATAGCCTTGGAGTCAATTGTCCAATTACTTTTGGTCCCTTTAAAAACAGGGTTGCACATGTTAAGGAGCTGAAACTCCTAAACCCTTCATCCAATTTTATTGTGGATACCCTCAAATGAAAGCTGAAAGTCTGAACTTCAACTGCATCTGAATTGTTTTGTTTAAAATTCATTGTGGTAATGTCTATAACCAAAATTAGAAAAATGTTGTCTCTGTCCAAATATATATGGACCTAACTGTAGTTATACATCTTATTACTTCTACCCAAGTGCATGACCTTACATTTATCCCCATTAAAGCTCATTTGCCATTTATCAGCCCAAGCTTCTAGTTTACATAAATCAGCCTGTAATATAAAATTGTCCTCCCCTGTATTGATTACCCTGCAGAGTTTAGTGTCATCTGCAAATATTGAAATTCTACTCTGAATGCCCCCTACAAGGTCATTAATAAATATGTTAAAAAGAAGAGGGCCCAATACTGACCCCTATGGTACCCCACTGCTAACCGTGACCCAGTCCGAGCATGCTCCATTAATAACCACCCTTTGTTTCCTATGCCTGAGCCAACTCTCAACCCACTTGCACATATTTTCCCCTATCCCCATTATTCTCATTTTATGTATCAACCTTTTGTGTGGCACCGTATCAAAAGCTTTTGAAAAGTCCATATACACTACATCTACTGGGTTCCCTTGGTCCAGACCGGAACTTACCTCTTCATAGAAGCTGATCAAATTAGTCTGACATGATCGGTCCCTAGTAAACCCGTGCTGATACTGGGTCATGAGGTTATTCCTCTTCAGATACTCCAGTATAGCATCCCTTAGAATGCCCTCCAGGATTTTGCCCACAGTAGAGGTTAAACTTACTGGCCTATAATTTCCAAGTTCAGTTTTTGTCCCCTTTTTGAATATTGGCACCACATTTGCTATACGCCAGTCCTGTGGTACAGACCCTGTTATTATGGACTCTTTAAAGATTACAAATAATGGTCTATCAATGACTGTACTTAGTTCCTGCAGTACTCGGGGGTGTATCCCATCCGGGCCCGGAGATTTGTCAATTTTTGTGATTTTTAGACGCCGCCGTACTTCCTGCTGGGTTAAGCAGGTAACATTAAATTGGGAATTATTATCACTAATCATATTGGCTGCCATGGGATTTTCTTTTGTAAATACTGATGAAAAAAAGTCATTTAGCAGATTGGCTTTTTCCTCATCTTTGCGGGTTAATCTTTGCGTAAATGGCGTCACAATGCTGTCTGGCTGCCTCTGAAAGAGTGACTACCAGGAGAAAGTTAAGTTTATTGCTCCCAGGAGTCATCGACTGGTTTAAATCTTTGTATTTTTTGAACTTGTACATTGTTGCAACCATTGACAACTCAATGTGCTGCCTTGCAATTGTACAAAGTTATTAAGGTTGAAGGACGACTAAGTCCATCTAGTTCAACCCATAGCCTAACCTAACATGCCCTAACATGTTGATCCAGAGGAAATTAAAAAAAAACCATGTGGTAAGAGTAAGCTCCACATTGGGGCAAAAAATTCCTTCCCGACTCCACATACGGCAATCAGACTAGTTCCCTGGATCATCGCCCTATCAAGGAATCTAGTGTATATACCCTGTAACATTATACTTTTCCAGAAAGGTATCCAGTCCCCTCTTAAATTTAAGTAATGAATCACTCATTACAACATCATACGGCAGAGAGTTCCATAGTCTCACTGCTCTTACAGTAAGAGCAGTGAGACTATGGAACTCTCTGCCGTATGATGTTGTAATGAGTGATTCAATTCAATTGGGAACATTCGATTAGTACTGTACTTAATATACTTCATCTGTGCTCATTATCATACACATGGTTTCTCAGAAATTAGTACAATTTTTTTTAAGTACCATATTTTTTATGTACAGTTAAGTAATGTCTAGTCGACACGTAAGTAATCAGGATTTCTACTCTTTGATGCATTACTAGATGGTGCACTTGCTTATTTTCTTTTAGTGTATCCTCCATTGGTGTTTTTTATTGAGATACCATGTCATGTACCAATACGTTTATAAATTATCATAAAGATTATGTGTCTGACATTATCTATCACCTTTTTCTTTTTGTTGGTGGTGATAATGGTGGGTTTAGAAGAATATATTGTCAATAGTTGACATTTTAGTTATTGTTATATTACTTTTCTACCTTATTACTCACTTTATAAGGGACTATACGGTTTATATTTCATATTATATCTTAAGTGTAAAGTTTGGTCAAGTGCTAATGTGTAAGTGTCTCCATATAAAGCTTTGCCACCAGCTCCAACGATTGGTGAGGATCCCCAACAAATTCCCAATATGTCGCTTTATGTTCCTTTCCATTGTTTTGTTTTTTTAGTAGTTCATTGGCACATTAAGCCATAAAAACACCCCAACATACTTCTAGGGATGCCTAACCCTACCAGGCTTTTAGCAGATGTTTCTGCTATACAAGTCGATGAGTAGCTGATAGCTTATCAATCAGATGGTCCTACTGACCCTAATATTGTCTACCTACAATTCTGTTCTGACCACAGAAGCCTTTCTGACTAGGTCAGTCAGCATGTGCATTCTTGGTTAGTACTAAACTATTTGGCAATAGTTGCTTATTTGTGATTTTAAATGGGTTGTCCAGGCTTTGGGCTCAAGTCTGCAATCACTTTATGTGACTACAGACTTGTGAATCCTCATAGTGTGGAGCAGGCAGGCACTGGACTGTAAGTATGCTTGGGTTCAAAAAATGTTTATCTGTCATACCAACCATGGGCGTCATATGCAAAAAGTCACATTTATTTTTTCTTTGCTTATGTCTTGCTTTGGAACAATACAAACGGAAAGATGATTGCTTGTGTTTGAGAAAAATTGTCTGCATTTTCAAGACAATACTGAAAAAAAATGAATAGTGTCTAAGTGGTCATGGAAGGTTCACTTTAAAAAATTTTTGTTTTTACTTTAAAAATATCGTTGCTTTCAGTTTATTTTTTATAAATTTTAATTCAAAGTTTTTTACTTTCAATAGGACAATAAAGGCGACATAAAAATACAATACTATTGTGTTTAAAATTCTTTCAGCCACATATAATGTACAGTATGTTCACCTTTGAAAGCTTCATACAGTGGCTTGCGAAAGTATTCTCCCCTCTGGTATTTTTCGTGTTTTGTTACCTTACAACCTGGAGTTTTACTGGTTTTCGTTTTATTGTGAAGCAAACAACAAATAGGACAAAATAACTGAAAACTTCAGTGTGCATAACTATTCACCACCCCTAAAGTCAATACTTTGTAGAACCTACTTTTGCGGCAATTACAGCTGCAAGTTGCTTCGGATAAGTCTTTATGAGCTTTCCACATCTTGCCACTGTAAATTTTGCCCATTCCTCAAGGCAAAACTGCTCCAGCTCCTTCAAGTTAGATGGCTTCCTTTGGTGAACAGCAATCTTTAAGTCTGACCTCAGATTCTCAATTAAGGTCTGGGCTTTCACTATGCCACTCCAAAACATTTACACTTCTTCGTCCCAGTTTAAATTCACTGAAAGACTGAACCACGTTTTGCTCAAGAATATTCCTGTATTTTGCACCATCTATCTTTCCCTCAACTCTGACCATTTTTTTCTGCCCCTGCTGTCAAAAAACATCATCACAGCATGATGCTGCCACCACGTTTCACTGTACGGATGGTGTTCTCAGCGTGATGAGTTGTGTTGGTTTGGCGCCAGACATAGCGTTTACCTTGGTGGCCAACAAGTTCAATTTTGGTCTCATCTGACCACAGCACCTTCCTCCATATATTTGGGAAGTTTCCCACATGTTTTATCAAACTGAAAATGAGCCTTACAATTTTTGCGTGTAAGTAAAGGCTTTTTTCTACCTACTCTTCCATAAAGGCCACAACTATGGAATGTACGGCTTATTGTGGTCATATGGACAAATACTCAGTCTCTGCTTGGGAACTCAGCAGCTCCTTTGGCCTCTGTGCTTCCTCTTTGATTAATGTAGTCTTTGTCTGGGATGAGAGTCTTGGTGGGCGGCCCTCTTTGCAAGTTTGTTATGGTAAATTGTACCAAAACTAATTGACACTGGAGTATAAATCAAGGTTTGAACCAAAATTAAAAATAATATCCCTAAAAAATAACTTTTAACTTTAATACTCTTAGGTAAAATTACCCTTTTAGTAGGGTCAGGAGACAATAACAATGTTAACAATACGCAATCTTAACAGAACTAAAAAAGGATAGAGGTAAATATGGTGAGGGGGTGATCTTTCTCTTTCTCACCCTACCTTACTACCTAAGTTCTACATGGCGCCCCCACTCAACGACAGCTCTCCCTTGAGACCCTAGGAGGGGAACTAACAAAGAAACACCATCACCAACGTTATCCAAAGTGCTAATGTGCTTGAGAATATTAAAAGTTATATTTTAGGGGTATTATTTTTATTTTGGTTCAAAAGTTTATGGTACCATGTTCTTTTCATTTGATAATGGATTTGACGATACTCCAGGGGATCATCAGAGATTGTCCCTGACTTGTTTGTAGATCTCCTTTGTCTTAATGGTGTTGTTTGGTTTGTGGTGCATCTTGCTTAACCCCTTTCTGCCATCAGACGTACTATTCTGTCCATGTGACCTAGGACTTACTTCCCATGGATGGAACAGTACGTCATCGTGATCGGCTGGAAACGGAAATCAGTGACTAGACGTAACCTCTATGACGTCACCCCCGGTCACTGAAGCTCCGCTTCCAAGCAGCTCATTCACCAGTGGTTTTCATCCGGGATGGTGGCATCTGTGCACCGTCCAGGTTGTAAACTGTATATTCCACAGATATGGATTACGGGCGTGGGACAGAACGACAGACAGGTATGGGTATATTGTTTTTTTATTTTACTTTTATTACAGGAGATCAAGGGCATCGCTTGGATTAGACGTTGCAGTAAGTATGGTTTAATTAAGAATAATAAAAGGTGTCATTTTTCTCTGTTTTGATATCCAACCTTGCTGAAGCTGACAGCTGAGGGTTGCAGCCCCCAGCTGTGAGTTTTGTCTGGCTGGTTATCATAAATAGAGGAGGACCTACGCCGTATTTATTTACAGTGCAGGAGCGGCAGATGAATACTCCCATCCGCCGCGCCTGCTGTCGCTTTTATTAGCAGAAGCATGGGTAGGCTGATGGGAGTAATATTCCCAGCAGCCGCCACCTGTTGTCTCTTTTATTACTTAAATGTAACTCTCCTCATTCTTTCCTGCTTGCGCCAATCGCCGGCAGAGCAGGGGAGAATGATGAGCCGTGTTCAGCATCCGGTGACGGGGAGCAGTGCTTACTGTAACGCTTCTTCCCCGGCGCCGATGCGTGTCACACGGATGACATCCATGTGTGTTATGTGTATGCACGTGTGCGGGACGTTTTATGGTCCGTGCTGACATAAAAAAATTGACATATCAGCGTGTTTTGCACACACTGACGTGCACAGACCCATTCAATTGAATAGGCATATAGCGCTCTGTTCCTCACGAGTCTCTCCGCATGGCTATGTAGTACTGTACAGCCATATATGGGATATTGCCACGTTCAGTAGAAATTGTGGGACAAATTTTGTTGCCATTTTTACCCACTTCTTGTGTGAAAATGTAAAATCCTTGGCTAAAACAACATTTTGGTGGTAAAAATGTAGTTATTTTGTCCTCACTGCCCAATGGTATAAAATTCTGTGACACACCCATGGTGTCAATATGATCACTGCACTCCTAGATGAATTCATTGAGGTGTAGTTCATAAAATGGTGTCACTTATGGGGGGATGGGGGGGGGGTTCTGCTGTTTTGGCACCTCATGGGCTCTCCCAGTGGGTCATGGCACCTGCAAACCATAACAGTAAAATCTGGCGCTCCTTCCCTTCTGAGCTCTGCCATGTGCTCAAACATGGGGTATCGGCGTACTCAGGACAAATTGCACAATAACTTTTGAGGTCCAATTTCTCCTGTTACTCTTGGTAAAATAAAAAATTGGGGGCAAAAAGATCACTTTTGTGAAAAAAATGTGATTTTTTTATTTTTATGGCTCTACGTTATAAACTTCTGTGAAGAACTTGAGGGTTCAAAGTGCTCACTACACATCTAAATAAGTTCCTTAGGGGGGGTTAGTTTCCAAAATGGTGTCACTTGTGGGAGGTTTCCACTGTTTAGGCACATCAGGGGCTCTCCAAACCCGACACGGAGTCCGATCTCAATTCCAGTCAATTTTGCATTGAAAAGTCAAAAGGCGCTCCTTCTCTTCTGAGCTCTGCCATGCGCCTAAACAGTGGTTTACCCCACATATGGACCATAACAGCTTATATAACAATTACACATGTTGAAGATAATTGCCCTATATCATACTATCTAGGGGCCATGTGCAATACTAGTCAGACTATTATGACCATCATCATATATCATATAAATAACACTGTTCAAAAATGATGATACCTAGGTCCATATAAATAGCAAAATTACAAAACCTTATTATTAAAATATAATGAACACTGGTGAGGGGCGAAACAGAGATATACAAAAAATGTCCCACATAAAGATGTACTGTGGAACAGGACATGCAAAAACATGGACATGCGGCAGTGGAATACATATCATAAAGCAATAGGCCTGATGTTATGCAACAAGGTGGCCTGGGGTGGTAGTCTCAGCCGAGACAACTAAGCCACAGTCAGTATACACCCCCGAACCTTGTACAGAGATAGGCAGCACAAACGCATTTTAGACACAGCTGCACTCCAACAGGGAAACAATTTAATAAAAGGAAATGAATAAAGTACGAACACTGGATTCCTTCTGCCCTCTCCCTAGCTTTGTCCACGGCCATATCCACAACAGCCACGGCGACTGAAAGAGGCAGTAGTCCTTACGCTGGAATCTGGATGCTTTTGGTCCCTTTGGCGGGGCCCTTAAGTACTCCTGGGCCCTTGTTACTGTCCTTAAGTTCAGGGCAACAGATTCTATTCCCTCCTGGGGTCTGGCCATGCTCCGGCTGTTGCTAAGCTTCTGCCCTGGGCAAACATGTCCAGGATCTCTGAACTCAAGCAGGAGCTTCCAGCTCCCTTGAGGCTGCAAGTCCAGCCCAAAAAGTTAACCAGTTCCTTTCCCTAAGCTAACTTACCTGGCAGCACATCAAAACAGGGCAAACACAGACACATTGCAAACATTACAGTAAAACATTAATACACATAATACAAGGGCATGGGATAAGAGAGCATCACATAGGAGAGAGAGGGGAAGCAATGAGGTTCTTCGCCACCTCCTTACAGTTATACCATGGGGCAGAGCAGATCTGTAATTTTTTTTTCTCATTCTAATTCGGCATGAGAAAAGAAAAATCTCAGCAATGCCAACTGGTCACCTCCTGAAGGGCATCATCAAGAATTTTTGTGAAGTGACCAAATAAAGTACATTATCATCCTTCAGCTTGGTACAGCTGGACGTGGCTCTTCTTTAGCACATGATGTTCACGAAGGAGCACAAAAGCATTTTTTTTTACTAAGCAGATATTCTATTTCTTGTTTAAATTGTTTTATTGAAAATGTTCTAATTATTATACAAAATGGAGTTAAACAACATGAAGGAAAAATATGGGGAAACTGGAAAAGTAAGGATAATGGGAGAAGGAACTATTGGAAAGCAATAACAATTATTCTATCTCTGATACACATGTACCAAGAGATATTAAGATCAAGGATAAGACAATGGAATTTTCATTTCTTACACAATATCTCACCATTTTGATAGTTTCATTATCACATGTAAGCTAGCTATGTTCCTGATCAGAACTGCCAAAAGGAATTTCAGGGCCCCATACTGGCAACATTTTCAGGTTCCTTTGAGGCTCCGGGCTCCACCCCAGTTGCGCCTCCACCCGTCGAACTTTCCACAGTCCCACCGCCCACCCTTGGAAAAACTCTTCTGCCCCCCCGTTCAAACCAATTACACTGTAACAGTTCCCATGGACCAATATCACATACATAACCATCAGCTTTTGTTTTGACCAACAGATTTTTTTAAGCCTGCCACCACGACAAGGTAGACTCTTTTGGCAGGGCCCTACTCTACTCTACTCTAACCTATTAAACATTTCTTAAAATATCCAATACTCTTTTTAGGTATATTTTTCATTATTTTTCTTTAAGGGAATGTGCTACATACATTTTTAAAACTAAATTGAAATCAGATTATGATAATCTTTTTTATAATCTGTATTTCTGATTGCAGATTATTGAATTATGTTTCCTGTACATTTATGAAAGCTGCTCTCTTGTCTGGAGATAAGGACATTGGGCATATACATATATATATACAGTATACTGTATATTTCATAAGACATTATAGGGAGCTCTATTTCTTTGGGAGAGTTTTCTATTCATGTTCTTATGTTTTAGTGGCATGCAGATGTCATTTTGGAGGAAGAGGTGAGCTGTGACACTACATACTGTGAATGGTGAATTCTGTTATCTCTCATTGTAATCCTGCCTGTTATGATAATGAGGTGACTGCTAATAAGGGATCTCTTCTGGACATGTCAGTCTATTAGAAAATCAGTTTCTGTTTATTATTTTATGATATAAGGGGTGACAAACTTTAAAGTAAATTCTTGCTTAACTTTAAACTATGATTAAAAGGATTGGCAATTTTCTGGTTATTGTTGAGGAATGTGTTTGAGATGTAGAGCTCTTATTAATATGGCCTTTTTTGAATTTCGGCACCAAATGTGAAATATGGGAAATAGAAATATAGGCTATGCTGAATTTCTGCACTAAGTGCCTTTTAATCATCTCACAAACACAATGCTTAAAAATAACCAGAGAGTGGTCAATGCCCAAAACATAAAAGCTTCATAACACATTCCCACTAAATATTTTGCAAACTAAATCTATTTTTCATAAGAGTCATTTAGTTTAAATCCTTTGGTCAATTATATAATGAGAAAAATTGCAGTGCCAATAACAAAAGAGAAGGCAGCAAAAAAAAAAGATTGTGTTGTGGAGAAATGCTATATACTGTCTGTGTGAAAGATTTCTTCCAGGCTTCCATAATATTTTTCAACAACAGGACCATTAACATGAGGCACACAGTTAGGACTAGCTTAACATTTCTATTACCTGTATGCCCATATTAATAGGTCATATACATCTCAGCTGCGACCGATTCCCTTTAAAGCATAAACACACATATATTAATTCTTATCTATCTAATAGGATGACGACAGCTGTCCAGACCTGCATCCCACCACAAGTAACAGTCCAGGAGTAATCTCCCCAGAGTATGAAATCATCCTCAGTGGGTCATCACAAAGCAAGAGGCTAGGCGCCTCCCTTTGCTCTTAGGGCATTTACTCAACTAAGAGTGCTGCTCAAACTGTTGGGGTGCAGCTGTGGGACCCTATTTTCAGAGATGATGTCCTCCACCCAAGTCTCAAAAAGCTGAAAGGGTATTCAGGAGAGGTGGGTAGTTGAGCTAGGCTATCAGACGGTCACCTCTGTAGCTGTAGTCATCCTTCCTATGGTTACATTCAGGGGTGGACAGGGGCGTACATGTTATTGTTGCAACTTGTGCAACTGAACACGGGCCATGAGGTAAGGGGACCCATTTCCACATCCAAAGCAGATGATATTGTGCTTAATGATGAGTTAGTGGGCTGCAAAGGGCTCATATATTGTTCTTGCATATAGATCCTCTTCTGTCTGTGTCTGCCAGTAGCTCCAATGTATAATTAATTTCCTGCAATGAGAATCACATCACATTAGTAATTTCCAGGCAATCAAGCTCAATACAATCAATCCTATCACTACCATTATGGGCTTTAGCAAAGTTGACAATATAATGTTTAACCTAACTCTGATAAACCCCATCCAGAAAAAGGGATTCCATCCCTCCTTGGATATATCTCTAGCTTTTTTATTGCAGCTCCTTTACTTTATCCATGTTTCTCTATTGAATCATGTGCATCTTCAATCTAGGAGCAGCATTCCTCACCTATAACAGCAAAGGTGCCCCTTTTAATTGCTAACAGGTAGTCAAGAACCATTCTCTTCTGAAGGGCCACCATCCCTATTTGGTGACTTCAGAAGTAGAAGCTGATGGGGGCAAAACCAACAACCAAAACATTTGGTGAAATGACAAATAAGAGCTAATGTGGGTGGAGCCAACAACCACCACAATCCTTGACATCATATGACGCATCTAATGGGGGCAGAATCAACAATCCCAACACTCTAAGACAGGGGTGGGGAATCTTTTTTTCTGCGAAGGGCGATTTGGATATTAATACCATCCATGGGGGCCGTACAAAGTCCGCCCACAAAGTACATCCTGACTATGGCATTAGTATCAGGACGTAATCTTTCATTGCATGCCCTTCAGTGTTCAGTGGTGAACACTGCATGTGTGCTAACAGAGCAAGAAGAAAATAATGAGCTTGTGGCAATCAAAATACAGCTCCTTGCCCAAGAACGCGGTCCCTGAGAATCAGCTTGGAGCCTGATAAAAGGCCATCGAGGGCCGTAAATGGCCCTGGGGCCTGAGGTTCCCCACCCCTGCTCTAAGACATAACAAGCAACAGCTAATGTGGGCCGAGCCAACAACCACCACATTCCGTGACCTTACAAGTGTGGGCTGTTACTGCTGGCTTCCACTGAAGTGCATTGCCCAATATACTAGGCATCAAACAATATGAATCCTACCGATATGGGGGAATATTTGAATAGTTTCAGTACCTATGGTGCTAATATGTATATACATCGGTGTGGTACAAGAATTTCCCAATAATTATCTCCAGGTTACATGTGTTCGTTTTACAGGATATAACTATAATCTCCCAGATTTGCATGATTCTATAACAATTCATGGCCTAAAAGTCAAGAAGTCGTCATGTTCCAGTTATGGCTGCGGGGATTCTCTCAATTTTAACTAATCTATGGACCTGATGAGCAAGAAAGTCAGAAACCAATAAAATGTGATGGATAATCGGGAAGTCATTGTCATTTCTGTACTTGAAGATAAATCCTGTCACATCTCCCTTTACTATTGGAAGAGATGCTGTAAAACTTGGACATCACCTAATCTGAGGGGTTCACTCTTTGTTTTGGACGTGCTTGTATTATATAGTATACAGACTACTTAATGAATAAAAATTAAATGAGAAATAGATGATAGAAGAGAATGAAGGACACAACAAGAGATGACATAGAGACGACTTACCTCTCTCTCCGCTGTCTGCAACTGTCAAATGGAATGTTGGCTCTGCGGCTCCTTACACAATGTGTGTGATGTCATAATGCAAGGGGGCGGAGCCAGAAACCACAACATTCCGTGACATCATCAACAGGAGCAGCAGTTGTTATATAAAGGGACCAGGCCACACAAGCAATTCATTACCATATAAATGAAATTAACTCTAATTATCCACCTTGACCTCTTAAAACTTTTATACAATGTCATTATTGCTATAAAATGTACTGTAGGATAAATGGCCAGTAAATAGGAGAGGACACTATAACTGTATGTTACTATAAATTCCGGGGTTAGACAATTAATTTTCCCAAGGGGCTACATGACAGACAGTGACTGATGTGGAGGGGGGAATCAATAGGCTGAAATTAATTCTGAAATATATATATATTCTACTGGCGTAAGACACAAGGTTCTTTGGGGATTCTAGCTGCCTGTTTGGGTGACAACAACCACCTGTTGTCGAGAAGTAAAAATTAGAATAAAAATAGTTAAAGTTCAAAACGGCACTCAGACACCAGTCGTTATGCCACTAGTATTAAAGCGAGTCCGCAAGAAAAAAGAACGTATGTCCTCACATAGAAGTATTCCAAGGGCCAGTATACAGGAAAATACCGCTCTTGGAACCACGCTGTGGGAAAGTATATTTTGACATTAATTCTGCTCAATATTAATATTTACATGATAATTACAATTATTATTTTATATTAAGAATTATTGCATAACTTAATATTGAGCAGAATTATGCATGCTGACACCCCCTTCATACCATATGAGCCCATGTACAGCTCCCCTGTATACCTCTATATACTGTAAGAGCTCACACCTAGCTTCCTACATACAGTATGAGTCCTCACATAGCCCCTCTACATACATTGTAAGAACTCCCATAGCCTCTATATATAGTAGGAGCCCCCACATAGCTTCTCTATATTCAATATGAGCCCTCACATAGCCCTCTGCATATATTATGAGACCACACATGGCCCCCTATATACATTATGAGCCAGAGGTGTATCTAGAAGTGATGAGAAAACGCGCTCGCCACGGCTTCATACTTTGATCAAGCGTCGCGGTGCTTGGCTACACTCGTTGATCGGTCAAGTATCGCGGGTCCTCAAGCGCCTTTCTCAAGTCCCCCTCCACATGTTTTGCAACTGTTAGACAGCTAATAAACATGCGATAATTGCCTGCCATACACAGTAATGCCATAGCCATGTTGGCTACTGGCATTACTGTGATTGGACAGCCGCATCGTGTCATTGGGTCTTATATGAGACCTGATGATGCGATGCTCGGCACAATGTCCTCTGGAAGCATTTAAGGGAGAGTGGATCTGGGAGGGAGAGCTGAGATTAGAGCAGGCATATAGGCAGTGTTTAATTGCTATTGCTGTACTTGTATACCGGCTGCTGCACCATTAAAACAAAAGTCCTTTTCAGGGCTACATACTGCGCTTTCTCTAGTAAAACTGCTGTTATCGGCATTCAGTATAGGGATAGCTGGTGGAGGAGGGATAGTTTTGGATTAGAGGAATATAGGTAGGGTTTATTGCCTTACAGTCCTTCCATAGGTATACTGCTGCTGTAACTAGTGTTGAGCATTCCGATACCGCAAGTTTTGGGTATCGGCCGATACTTGCGGTATCGGAATTCCGATACCGAGTTCCGATACTTTTGTGACATCGGAAATCGGAATCGGATCCATATTCATGTAAAATATAAAGAATTAAAATAAAAAATATGGATATACTCACCTCTCCGGCGGCCCCTGGACCTGTAACCGGCAGCCTCCGTTCCTAAGAATGAGCGCGCGAAGGGCCTTCGATGACGTCGCGGCTTGTGATTGGTCGCGTGCCACTCATGTGACCGCTCACGCGACCAATCACAGGCCGCGACGTCATCGCAGGTCCTAAACTCCTCATTGAGGAGTTTAGGGCCTGCGATGACGTCGCGGCCTGTGATTGGTCGCGTGAGCGGTCACATGAGCGGCACGCGACCAATCACAAGCCGCGACGTCATCGAAGGTCTTAAACTGCTCATTCTTAGGAACGGAAGCTGCCGGTTACTATCGGTAAGGTCCAGGGGCCCCCGGACGGGTGAGTTTATCCATATTTTTTATTTTAATTCTTTATTTTTTACATCAATATGGATCCCAGGGCCTGAAGGAGAGTTTCCTCTCCTTCAGACCCTGGGAACCATCCAGGATACCTTCCGATACTTGAGTCCCATTGACTTGTATTGTTATCGGGTATCGGTATCGGCGATATCCGATATTTTTCGGGTATCGGACGATACTATCCGATACCGATACTTTCAAGTATCGGAAGGTATCGCTCAACACTAGCTGTAACCGAAAAACAAAAGTCCTTTTCAAGGCTATATATTTTCTTTTCCCTATTAATACAGGAAAATTTGCAAGCTTATAATATATACCTAATTTAAAAAAGCACAAGGCGTGGAGTAAGGGACAGAAAAGTTTATGTGCTGCAGATGGTGCTTGCAGGGGCTGAGGCCATGGGCCAGGTAAAACTGTGCGTGCTGCGGGAACACAACAAACACGCTCATCCATGAGACATAACTTCCTTTCCCACTTTGCAGGGGGTTGCAGGACACCACTCTTAAAGCCCGAACAGTGCAAACAGGTAGTCGATTAAATGGCAGATAATGCTTCCAGTATGTATACCAGCATTTCCCGTTTTCCACACGGTCCAGTCTCAATAACCAGGAGTCTTGACCACAGAATCCTCACCCTGATCCTCTTTCGTCATACCATGGTGAGTCCCAGGAGACAAGTGATTCCACACTCGGACACTCCAAGAGCTCTTTACATTTCCATTTATTGATTCTGGCCTCTTGCCAGAAGGACATGAGAAGATCATGTGTAGCGATACCTAAATATTTGAGCAACCACTGTCAGAAGAAGACGACATATGGGGAACAGCAACTAGTGTCTCAAGAGGTAGACAATGAAACACATACGGTATCTGTGAATAATGTTGTCAGACTATTGCACCGGTTTTATGGATTTATAAGAAGACCTACCAAACCAAACATAAATTTTTTTGCTAAGAAACATTTTTTTCCTTCATAGTTACATGTACAGTTATGCTCAAAAGTTTACATGTCCCGGCAGAATTTTTGCTTTCTTGGCCTTTTTTCAGAGAATACAAATGATAACACCAAAACTTTTTCTCCACTCATAGTTAGTGGTTGGGTAAAGCCATTTATTGTCAATCTACTGCGTTTTATCTTTTTAAATCATAATGACAACCCAAAACATCCAAATGACCCTGATCAAAAGTTCACATACCTCATTTCTTAATACCATGTATTGAAAGGAGAAATTGGACCCCAAAAGTTGTTGTACAATTTGTCCTGAGTACGCTGATACCCCATATGTGGTGGTAAACCACTGTGTGGGTGCATGGGAGAGCTTGGAAGGGAAGGAGCGCCGTTTTACTTTTCAATGCAAAATTGACAGGAATTGAGATGGGATGCCATGTTGCATTTGGAGAGCCACTGATGTGCCTAAACTTTGAAACCCCCCACAAGTGACACCATTTTGGAAAGTAGACCCACTAAGGAACTTATGTAGATGTGTGGTGAGCACTTTGACCCACCAAGGGCTTCACAGAAGTTTATAATGCAGAGCCGTAAAAATAAAACAAAAATTGTTTCCAACAAAAACTATTTTTAGCCCCCAGTTTTGTATTTTCCCGAGGGTAACAGGAGAAATTGGACCCCAAAAGTTGTTGTCCAATTTGTCCTGAGTACACTGATACCCCAAATGTGGGGGGGGAACCACCGATTGGGCGCATGGGAGGGCTCGGAAGGGAAGGAGCGCCATTTGGAATGCAGACTTAGATGGAATGGTCTGCAGGCGTCACGTTGCGTTTGCAGAGCCCCTAATGTACCTAAACAGTAGAAACCCCCCACAAGTGACACCATTTTGGAAAGTAGACCCCCTAAGGAACTCATGTAGATGGGTTGTGAGAGCTTTTAACCCCAAGTGTTTCACTACAGTTTATAACGCAGAGCCATGCAAATAAAAAAAAAAATTTCCACAAAAATTATTGTTAGCACGCAGTTTTGTATTTTCCCAAGGGTAACAGGAGAAATTGGACCCCAAAAGTTGTTGTCCAATTTGTCCTGAGTACGCTGACACCCCATATGTGGGGGGAACCACCGTTTGGGCGCATGGGAGGGCTCAGAAAGGAAGGAGCGCCATTTGGAATGCAGACTTAGATGGAACGGTCTGCAGGTGTCACATTGTGTTTGCAGAGCCCCTAATGTACCTAAACAGTAGAAACCCCCCACAAGTGACCACATATTGGAAACTAGACCCCCCAAGGAACTTATCTATATGTGTTGTGAGAACTTTTAACCCCCAAGTGTTTCACTACAGTTTATAACGCAGAGCCGTGCAAACAAAAAATATTTTTTTCCACAAAAATTATTTTTTAGCCCCCAGTTTTGCATTTTTCCAAGGGTAACAGGAGAAATTGGACCCCAAAAGTTGTTGTCCAATTTGTCCTGAGTACGCTGATACCCCATATGTTGGGGTAAACCCCTGTTTGGGTGCATGGGAGGGCTCGAAAGGGAAGGAGCACTGTTTTACTTTTTCAACGCAGAATTGGCTGGAATTGAGATCAGACGCCATGTCGCGTTTGGAGAGCCCCTGATTTGCCTAAACAGTGGAAACCCCCCACAAGTGACACCATTTTGGAAAGTAGACCCACTAAGGAACTTATCTAGATGTGTGGTGAGCACTTTGACCCACCAAGGGCTTCACAGAAGTTTATAATGCAGAGCCGTAAAAATAAAGCAAAAATTGTTTCCCACAAAAATTATTTTTTAGCCCCCAGTTCTTGGAACTCTACCATGTAGGCCATTTTTGCCCAGTCTCTTTCTTATGAACACTGACTTTAACTTAGGTAGGGCGTGCAGTTCTTTGGATGTTGTTGTGGGGTCTTTTGTGACCTCTTGGATGAGTCGTCGCTGTGCTCTTGGGGTAATTTTAGTCGGCATGCCACTCTTGAGAAGGTTCACCACTGTTCTATGTTTTCGCCATTTGTGGATAATGGCTCTCACTGTGGTTTGCTGGAGTCCCAAAGCTTGAGAGCCCCTTAATGACAGCCAATACGTCTTTTAACTGACCTGATATATAAGAGAATAGCCTCCCCATACAGATGACAATCCAGCAGCTGTCAGCTGTACACTATAGCTGACAACTTGCTGTATCTGCCACGATCAGTGTTTGCACCATCCAAATCTGTTTAACCCCTTAGATGCTGCTGTAAATAGTGACTACATCATTATAAATGGTTAACAGAGTGTGAGAGCTTCCACTTTATCCAAATTGGTGCCCTCAGATCATGATTGTGTGGTCCTGATGTTTGCCATGGCACTTCACAACCAAATAGCGGCCTTAGAGTCAGACGGCTGTAGTAATCTGTTCAGAAGTTAGCGGCATTTAGGTGGTAAAAATACACATTTTCATTTCTGTCATACCACTTTGCATTAATTCCTGTAAAGCACCTGAAGGGTTAATAAACTACCTGACAGCAGTTTAAAATATGTCAGGGTGTACTGTTTTTAAAATGGTATCATGTTTGGGGGTTTCCCAATATATGAGACCCCCTAAAGTCACTTCAAACATGGATAAGTCCCTAAAAAAATACATTTTGTAAATTTCCTTGAAAAAATGAAAAATTGCTGCTACATTTTTAAACCTCCTAAAATGCTAACAAAATAAAATAAAATTTTACAAATGGTGCTGATGTAAAGCCGACATGTGGGAAATGTTATTTATTCATGGTCTGCTGTGGTATGACCATCTGGATTAAAGGGATAATTATTCAAATTTAGAAAATTGCAAATTTTTTTTACATTTTTCTCAAATTTTAGATATTTTTTATAAATAAACACTAAACATATTGACCTAAATTTACCATTATCATAAAGAATAATGTGTCATGAAACAACAGTCTCAAAATCACTGGGATGTATTGAAGCGTTCCAGAGTTATTACCACATAAAGTGACACTGGTCAGATTTCAAAAATTTGGCTCCGTCACTAAGGGGTTAAAACCTTTTTCAGACTGATAGATCTCAATTACTTTGTTTTTCATTTGTTCCAAAATTTATTTTAATCGCAGCATGATGTATAGAGGGTCTTTTGAGGGTCTTTTGGTCTACTTCACTTTGTCAGGCAAGTCCTGTTTAAGCAATTTCTTGATTTAGAACATTTGTGGCAGTAATCAGGCCTAGGTGTGGCAAGGGAATTTGAACTCCGCTTCCCAAAGATGTGATAAGCCACAATTAATGTTTTAAAGGGAAGAGGCAATCTCTTTTTCACACAGGGCTCTGTAGGTTTGGATTACTTTTTTTCCTCAATAATATAGACCCTCATATAAAAGCTACATTTGTGTTTACTTGTGTTATCTTTGTCTAATATTTAAATTTATTTGGTGATCTGAAATATTTAAGTGTGACAAACATGCAAACGAATAGGAAATCAGGAAAGGGGCAAACACTTTTTCACACAACTGTATAACAGGATGGGGGGTCATATATACCAGCATGGGGGACTTACCTAGAAGGGGCCAATAGCGGGGGACATAAGTACAGAATTGGGAGACATTTCCCCTATAACAGTGTCAGCAGCAGGTCCCCTCCATGATATAGGCCATTGTTCATAAGGGCGGATGGTGTGGCGGTTATAGCTGATAATGGCAGACCGCTCTTGCCAGCAAATCAGCGGCCTCTGCTGACGTCACGTTGACAAATCAGTGGATTCTTTTCCACTCTGCTCTATTCACTGGGTGGGACTTTCAACATCATTCTGATTGACAGCAGGATTTCTGCTGCTTAACTGTCCCGCCTCGTTGACAGTGCAGAGTGAGGAAGAATCCACTGCTCAGAGCAGAGGTAGCTGAATCTCCGGCAGGAGTTGTCTATGACTGCTCTGTGTTGGGGAAGAACGGCGTAAAGGCACAACAAGCAAGTAAGTAACAACTACCTGCCTGTTATAGTGCTTAGACTTTGCTTTTCAGAAAGTCTCGGATGTCCCCTTTAGGCCATGTTCACACATTCAGTATTTGTAAGCCAAAACCAGAAGTGGAACAATCAGAGCAAAAGTATAATAGAAACAATCACCACTTCTGTATTTATCACCCATTCCTGGTTTTGGCTGACAAATACTGATGTAAAATGTTGATCAAATACTGAACGTGTGAACTTGGCTTTAAAAGGATAAACAATTTGATGGGAGTACTTCTTTAAAAACAATCATACATATCTGTATCCCTCTGTTTAGATTCCATTAGGACATCTGCCAAATGATGGAAACTTTAATTGAAATTAAACAGCTCCATTATAGTTAATTCATATTATTTTCCATGACTGTCCTTGGGCCTGACATGCAAAATATAGGACGTCAGGGATGAATATCGCTATTTATCCCTTGTATTGTGTAAATGGTCCACAAACAATGACTGTTTTATACAGGCTCGGACTGGCCAATAGGGTAACAGGGGAATCCCCCGGTGGGTCCTTGTGTAGATCTGGGCCCCCAACCCCACTGTATGGGCAGTGCTTGGCATAATTCACTTGATTCACTCTGTACAGAAAAAAAGCAGCATTTTATCATTCATTAACCAAACTACCCAGTTTATTACTATATAGAGATACAGGTAAATTTGTGACCGAGGGAAGTGTAATAATTGTATGAGGTGAAAAATGGCCCCCCCCAAGTCAATGTTACTGGTGGGCCCTTGGCAACCCAGTCCGACACTGGTTTCATATCTAACTTTGAAAACGCACTCTCTATTGAGCCGCACCCCTAAAGTTCATCACTTTTTTTTACTTTTGTATGTTTTTAGTGAAAAAGAAGGGGTACTTAAGGAATCCTTTTACCTTAGTCTCTAACTCATTCCTTTACTTGAGAGCTGAGGGTTCATCAGGGTTATGATGGGGGTGCGGTTAGCTTAATTTGCCTATGTCACCAAAATAAAGTACCTTGTCCCGGCCCTGGCTGTGAGTGACACTCAGCCGCCCTATGGATAGCAGGGGTGTATCGGGCTGTTAGTTCTGAGTTTTAGATTCCTACAGGTGTTTTCCATCCTGGATAATTGCCAGGCTATTTAGCTGACTGACAATGTCAGATCATTGACAATTGTAGCTTCAAGCTCAGTGGTGTGTTGATGCTGAGCTCGGTCTTTTGTTATTCTGATCTATCATTGCCAGACCTAGGATTTGCCTTCGACTACCCGCTTGTATAATCCCTTTGCCTTTGACGTATTCTGACTTTAATTACCAGACCCTGGACTTTGCCCCTGACTATGTGTTTGTCTTATCCCTCGGTCTTTGACATACCTTCCTGGCTTTTGACCTTGAACCTCTTGACCACTCTGCCTCACGGCTAGTCATGAGTAGTGACTAGCCTCATAGGATGAAAGAGAGTGAAGTGATGAGTTCTATCATTATTGGGGTTTCTGTTTTCTTGTATAATGGGTTTACCATCTAGGCCTACAACTTCAATTAATCCTGTGGCCTTCAGAGTAGAGACTTCAGATTTCTGCAGGACCCTGTAGGCTGCTACGGTGTCCACCAGACACTCTATTGTGGTAAAGAGCATACCAGAGAGGGTAAAGTGAACAAAGGCATCACACCCCTAGTTTCAGAGATGAGTGGTAGAACTGGAAGCCCTTCATGTCAATTGCTCCTTTCCTGCAGTTTTCTCTTTGGGGCATTACACTTGCTTCTAGAAGTGGCCCAGTTCATCACAATTGTAGCACTTCACCTTAACGAGGTCCACCTTTCCAGGGAACACCCTTTTTTGCCTGATCTTTCCCATTGTTTGTTTATAGGCATTTTAATTATTACCTTCTGGAATTTCTTTTCCTCCACTTCTTGAACATTCCTTTGAAATGAACTAGCCAAACTCAGTGCTGGGACTGACTTCTCATGCCAATCAGCATGATCAAAAATGAATGAGTCTCCTTATTCAATCCAGGCACCAAGATGGCAATCAACATTTTTCCCATTCCTTGGTCCTTCAGGCTCCTTACTGTCTCCTCAACTGCCGGCCTAAATCTCTCAATGTAATCCTTAACTGTTTACTTCGCCTTTTGATGAATATTTGTCACCCTTACCCAGGACTGGGGAGCAAAAACCTCTCCCATTTTGCTTTGGATACTCCAATGCTTTTTGAGAGGAGTTTTCTTGCTGATTTGGGTTAGATGGCAGAATAAGTCTTGTGCAGATGGCAGAAGCATCAATCTGTCCAGCTATTGTTTTAATTTTCTGCAACAAGTCTCTCCATGTGGGGTTGTAACTGACTAATGTTATACAGCTCATTTTCAAATGCATATGGATTGCTCTGTGGTTTGGTGATCGATGAGAGAAATCCCTTCACTTTTTCAGGTGTCCACGGAACATGTTGGGTGATTCTCCTAACTATCTGACCATTTATACAAGGCATAGAGTGTTCTTTGACCGGATAGGCAGAGGCCTGAGGTGACAATTATGTCTCAGTCATCCTGTCTATCTCTTTTTGTTTGTTTTTTTGCAGGTGACCAGAAGTTATTCTTCCACTCCACAAAAACTCTCCTTCCCCCAGGAATAGATATCTCTCCCCATATACCTGGGGTAGGATGGGATGAGTAAAATTCAGGGACTGCAGCCTTCATTTTTTTTTTACAAGTTGGGCAAAAAAGTGCCCCATTTTTCTGGACTGTCCTGTTATTTCTGGACTGTTGGCAGCTTTTATATCGGGGAAAGTGCAGGAAGCCTGTTGCCTAGAGATCACATGGGATTTTGTAGAGAAGAACTTGTGTGGAAGCTTTAGAATTTGGTGCCATGGTCAGGGGCCTAATGGCTAGTGTTGTGAATCCGCTTTTTGGGCTCCCCTGGTGGTTGCTGGTGGTACTGGTGACTTGTGTGTGCTTTGCTGTCTCAGGTCACCTGTTCCCATCAGTGTTTGGGAGTTTCCTATTTAGCCTTGCTCTCCAGTCATTTCCTTGCCGGTCATCATTGTAACCAGAGCCTTCGGTTGCATGTTCCCGCTACTAGTCTGCTGTTCAGCTAAGTGGACTTTGTCCTTTTGTTTTGTATCTTTTGTCCAGTTTGCAGTTTTGTTATTTTCTGTAGCTGGAAGCTCTTGCGGGCTGAAATTGCCACTCCTGTGTCATGAGTTGACACAGGAGTCTTAAAGTAATTTCAGGATGGTTTTTTGAAAGGGTTTTCAGTTGACCGTGAAGTCCTCTTTTGTATCCTTCTGCTATCTAGTAAGTGGACCTCACTTTGCTAAATCTACTTTCATACTGTGTATGTCTTTTCCTCTTGCCTCACCGTCATTACATGTGGGGGGCTGCTATCATCTTTTGGGGTATTTCCCTAGAGGTAAGCCAGGTCTGTTCCTTCCTCTACCAGGCGTAGTTAGTCCTCCGGCTGGCGCGTGGCATCTAGGAAGTCGTAGGTATGCTCCCTGGCCACTATTAGTTGTGTGGTAGATTTAGCTCACGGTCAGCTCGAGATTCCATCACCCAGAGCTCGTCCGTTATTTTTGTGTTCTGATGTTTCCCTGCCATTGGGAATCATGACAGTATGACCGGCCCGTGTTAAAGTTATTGGCAGAAGAAAGGAGAGAAAAAAGAAGTCTGTAGATTTTTTTTTCTTCCCCCTATGCTTGTTCCATAGTTGGATCAGTTGTATTTCAGCTCTAATTACAGCCTTTGCCTTTCTCTCCTTCTAATCCTTGAATGGCTCTGATCTCACCTGTTTAAAGATGGACCCTCAGAGTTTAGCTGTAGGTTTAAATAATCTTGCTACCAAGGTTCAAAATTTACAAGATTTTGTTATACATACTCCGATGTCTGAACCTAAAATTCCTACACCAGAGGTGTTTTCCGGAGATAGATCTCGGTTCCTGAATTTCAAATATAATTGTAAATTGTTCCTTTCTCTCAGACCTCACTCCTCTGGAGATCCTGTCCAGCAGGTTAAGATTGTAATCTCTTTGCTGCGAGGTGACCCTCAAAATTGGGCATTTTCATTGACACCAGGGGATCCTGCGTTGCTCAATGTGGATGCGTTTTTTCTGGCTTTAGGGTTGCTTTATGAGGAACCTAATTTGGAGATTCAAGCTGAAAAAGCTTTGATAGCCCTATCTCAAGGGCAAGATGAAGCTGAGATATACTGCCAAAAATTTCGTAGATGGTCTGTGCTTACTCAGTGGAATGAGTGCGCCCTAGCGGCAAATTTCAGAGAGGGCCTTTCTGATGCCGTTAAAGATGTTATGGTCGGGTTCCCTGCGCCCACAGGTCTGAATGAGTCCATGACAATGGCTATTCAGATTGATCGGCGTTTGCGGGAGCGCAAACCCGTGCAACATTTGGCGGTATCTTCTGAAGAGACGCCAGAGAAAATGCAATGTGACAGAATTCTGTCCAGAAGCGAGCGGCAGAATTATAGGCGTAAAAATGGGTTATGCTTCTATTGTGGTGATTCTGCTCATGTTATATCAGCATGCTCTAAACGTACAAGGAAGGTTGACAAGTCTATTTCAATTGGCACTTTACAGTCTAAATTTATTCTGTCTGTAACCTTGATTTGTTCATTATCAGTTATTACCGTGGATGCCTATGTGGACTCTGGCGCCGCTCTGAGTCTTATGGATTGGTCCTTTGCCAGGCGCTGTGGGTTTGATTTAGAGCCTCTGGAAGTCCCTATACCTCTGAAGGGTATTGATTCTACGCCTTTGGCTTGTAATAAACCACAATTCTGGACGCAAGTGACTATGCGTATGACTCCAGACCATCAGGAGGTGATTCGCTTCCTTGTGTTGTACAATTTGCATGATGTTTTGGTGCTTGGATTACCATGGTTACAATCTCATAACCCAGTCCTTGACTGGAAAACAATGTCTGTGTTAAGCTGGGGATGTCGGGGGGCTCATGGGGACATACCTTTGGTTTCCATTTCGTCATCTATTCCCTCTGAGATTCCGGCATTTTTGTCTGATTATCGTGATATTTTTGAGGAGCCAAAAATTGGTTCACTCCCTCCCCACAGAGATTGTGATTGCGCCATAGATCTGATTCCTGGCAGTAAATTTCCAAAGGGTCGTTTGTTTAACTTATCTGTACCTGAACATGCTGCTATGCGAGAGTATATTAAGGAGTCCCTGGAAAAGGGACATATTCGTCCTTCTTCATCTCCTTTAGGAGCTGGTTTTTTCTTTGTATCTAAAAAGGATGGCTCTCTGAAGCCTTGTATTGATTATCGACTCCTGAATAAAATTACAGTCAAATATCAGTATCCGTTGCCTTTGCTGACTGATTTGTTTGCTCGCATAAGGGGGGCTAAGTGGTTCTCTAAGATTGATCTTCGTGGGGCGTATAATTTGGTGCGAATTAAGCAGGGGGATGAGTGGAAAACCGCATTTAATACGCCTGAGGGCCATTTTGAGCATTTAGTAATGCCTTTCGGCCTTTCTAATGCACCTTCAGTCTTTCAGTCCTTAATGCATGATATTTTCCATGAATATTTGGATAAATTTATGATTGTGTATTTGGATGATATTTTGATTTTTTCTGATGACTGGGAGTCTCATGTTCAACAGGTCAGGAGGGTTTTTCAGGTTTTGCGGGAGAATTCTTTGCGTGTAAAGGGTTCAAAGTGTGTTTTTGGGGTTCAAAAGATTTCCTTTTTGGGGTACATTTTTTCCCCTTCTTCTATTGAGATGGACCCTGTCAAGGTTCGGGCTATTTGTGACTGGACGCAGCCTACTTCTCTTAAGAGTCTTCAGAAATTCTTGGGCTTTGCTAATTTTTATCGTCGATTTATAACTGGTTTTTCTGGCGTTGCTAAACCTCTGACGGATTTGACCAAGAGGGGTGCTGATGTTGCCAATTGGTCCCCTGCTGCTGTGGAGGCCTTTCGGGAGCTTAAGCGCCGCTTTTTGTCTGCCCCTGTGTTGCGCCAGCCTGATGTTTCTCTTCCCTTTCAGGTTGAGGTCGATGCTTCCGAGATCGGAGCGGGGGCGGTTTTGTCGCAGAAAAGTTCCGACTGCTCAGTGATGAGACCGTGTGCGTACTTTTCTCGAAAATTTTTGGCCGCCGAGCAAAACTATGATGTTGGTAATTGGGAGCTTTTGGCCATGAAGTGGGCATTTGAGGAGTGGCGTCATTGGCTTGAGGGTGCCAGACATCAGGTGGTAGTTTTGACTGATCACAAGAATCTGATTTATTTAGAGTCTGCCAGGCGCCTGAATCCTAGACAGGCACGATGGTCGTTGTTTTTTTCTCGGTTTAATTTTGTGGTTTCATACTTACCGGGTTCTAAGAATGTTAAGGCAGATGCTCTTTCTAGGAGTTTTGAGCCTGACTCTCCTGGGGATTCTGAACCTGCTGGTGTCCTTAAGGATGGAGTGGTTTTGTCTGCTGTCTCCCCAGATCTGCGACGTGCTTTGCAAGAATTTCAGGCGGATAGACCTGATCGTTGTCCGCCTGGTAGACTGTTTGTTCCTGATGATTGGACCAGTAGAGTCATCTCGGAAGTTCATTCTTCTTCGCTGGCAGGTCATCCTGGAATCTTTGGTACCAGAGATTTGGAGGCTAGATCCTTCTGGTGGCCTTCCCTGTCTCGGGATGTGCGTGTTTTTGTGCAGTCTTGTGATGTGTGTGCTCGGGCCAAGCCTTGTTGTTCTAGGGCTAGTGGGTTATTGTTGCCCTTGCCTGTTCCGAAGAGGCCTTGGACGCACATCTCTATGGACTTTATTTCTGATCTCCCTGTTTCTCAGAAGATGTCTGTCATCTGGGTGGTGTGTGACCGTTTTTCTAAAATGGTTCATTTGGTACCATTGCCTAAGTTGCCTTCCTCATCTGAGTTGGTCCCTCTATTTTTTCAAAATGTGGTTCGCTTGCATGGTATTCCGGAAAACATCGTTTCTGACAGGGGAACCCAGTTCGTGTCTAGATTTTGGTGGGCATTCTGTGCCAGGTTGGGCATTGATTTGTCTTTTTCGTCTGCATTCCATCCTCAGACTAATGGCCAGAAGGAGCGAACTAATCAAACTTTGGAGACTTATTTGAGGTGTTTTGTGTCTGCGGATCAGGATGACTGGGTTGCCTTTTTGCCGTTGGCAGAATTTGCTCTTAATAATCGGGCTAGTTCTGCCACTTAGGTTTCTCCTTTCTTTTGCAATTCAGGGTTTCATCCTCGTTTTTCATCTGGTCAGGTGGAATCTTCGGATTGTCCTGGAGTGGATGCGGTGGTGGATCGGTTGCATCAGATTTGGGGACAAGTGGTGGACAATTTGAAGTTGTCCCAGGAGAGGACTCAGCAGTTTGCTAACCGCCGTCGTCGTGTTGGTCCTCGCCTTCGTGTTGGGGACTTGGTGTGGTTGTCTTCCCGTTTTGTCCCTATGAGGGTTTCTTCTCCTAAGTTTAAGCCTCGGTTCATCGGTCCTTATAGGATTTTGGAGATACTTAACCCTGTGTCCTTTCGTTTGGACCTCCTGGCATCTTTCGCTATCCATAATGTATTCCATCGGTCGTTGTTGCGGAGATATGAGGTACCGGTGGTTCCTTCTACTGAACCTCCTGCTCCTGTGCTGGTGGAGGGTGAATTGGAGTGCGTTGTAGAGAAGATCTTGGATTCCCGTGTTTCCAGACGGAGACTTCAATATCTGGTTAAATGGAAGGGCTATGGTCAGGAAGATAATTCTTGGGTAACTGCCTCTGATGTTCATGCCTCGGATTTGGTTCGTGCCTTTCATAGGGCTCATCCAGATCGCCCTGGCGGTTCTCGTGAGGGTTCGGTGCCCCCTCCTTAAGGGGGGGGGTACTGTTGTGAATCCGCTTTTTGGGCTCCCCTGGTGGTTGCTGGTGGTAATGGTGACTTGTGTGTGCTTTGCTGTCTCAGGTCACCTGTTCCCATCAGTGTTTGGGAGTTTCCTATTTAGCCTTGCTCTCCAGTCATTTCCTTGCCGGTCATCATTGTAACCAGAGCCTTCGGTTGCATGTTCCTGCTACTAGTCTGCTGTTCAGCTAAGTGGACTTTGTCCTTTTGTTTTGTATCTTTTGTCCAGTTTGCAGTTTTGTTATTTTCTGTAGCTGGAAGCTCTTGCGGGCTGAAATTGCCACTCCTGTGTCATGAGTTGACACAGGAGTCTTAAAGTAATTTCAGGATGGTTTTTTGAAAGGGTTTTCAGTTGACCGTGAAGTCCTCTTTTGTATCCTTCTGCTATCTAGTAAGTGGACCTCACTTTGCTAAATCTACTTTTATACTGTGTATGTCTTTTCCTCTTACCTCACCGTCATTACATGTGGGGGGCTGCTATCATCTTTTGGGGT